>NC_137793.1:13595953-14195953 GCF_963383645.1 Muscardinus avellanarius
CTGGAGCTCAGAGAACCAAGAAAACTGACCAGGTATCCAGGTACTGGGCTCGGGCTGTATGTGCACTTTCACATGATTTGAAAAATGTTATCTTTTATTCTAATCAAAATGGGATGCACTGTAGTGTTTTGTAAATAATGGCTCCATAGTTTGACTTGTTTTTAAAAGGGATTACAGTGGACGCTAAACAGAAAACAGGGTGTAAAGAGGTAAGAATTGCATCGAGGAGCCCACTTAAGAGACTGTGGAAATAGCACAGGTACAATTTTGAGATGACTCAGTCAAAGGGGGTAACAGAGAAGTGAATGAAAATTGATCATATTGAACATATATTTTAAAACTATAGACACTGTTACCTTCAGATATACTGGATATGAGGTGAGACAAAAAATAAAATATGACTACAAAGTTCTCAAGTACTTTGGGAGAAAATTCAGTTCTGAATATTTTTTTGTTTGGGATGTCTACCAGGTATCCACAATGTGAGAATATTGCTTGGCATTTATAAGAGAAACTTGGAGTGAAGGTCTGAATTGGAGGCAACCTCAACCCCTCTACAGGTTGAGGAACAGATTATAAACGAGCACATGTTCAGTGAAGTTGGAACAAAAACCCAGAGAGTACTAAGAAGGTTGAACTCCATGAGCAAAAACGTTCATTATTAGATAGAGGATCCTGTCACCAGACACTGCACACACCCATACTCAGATCATCCTTGACTGTGCAGAACATGTGGGTCTTATTCAGCTATTTAAACAACAGTTACTTAGCACATGCTGTTTCCTGAAGAGGATGCTGGGGTCTAGGAAGAAATCATCTTTTGGAATCAGGAAAGCTGTCCATGATGAAGAGACATCTCAGTTTTGACCAGGAAAAACTGGACATAAATTAATGAAGAGAGACTTTGAGGATGAGGGAGAATGTTCCAGAAAGAAGAAACCGTTAAGTAGAAAAGCTAGAAGTAAGGGGGTGAACAGTATCTCTGTGGAACCAAAAGTGTTTCAGCCTAGCTGGGAGTGGCGGTATATTCATGTTATCCCAGTGCTTGGCAGGCTAAAACAGGAGAATCTCAGGTTTGAGGGCAGCCTCAGCAAATTAGATAGACTGTCAGCAACTTAGTAAGACCCTATTTCAAAATAAAATTTAAAATAGGGCTGGGGGTATAGCTTGGAGGTAGAATCCCTCCAGGATCAATCCTTAGGACCACAGAAAAGAAAATGACATGGAGGAGGGAAGAGAGAGGGGGAGGGAGAGAAAGGGGGGAGGGAGGGAGAGAGGAAGGGAGAGACAAAGAAGGAGGGGGGAGACAGAGAGAAGGAGGGAGGGAGGGTGGGAGAGAGATAGAGAGGGCAATGGAGAGAGAGAGAGAGAGAGAGAGAGAGAGAGAGAGAGAGAGAGAGAGAGAGAGAGAGAGAGAGAGAGAGAGATTAACCAGAAGGATCTGGAGTTTAAGAAGAAGAAGCAAAATCTAGAAGGAAGTAAAACAAGATCACATTAAGTCCCTGGGTGCTGTGATAAATGTTGGATTTCCTAAGGCTGAAGTAGATACTTGGAAGGATCTTAAGCAGGAAAGTGGCATGATTATATCTGTATTCCTAAGTATCACCTAGGTTCTGTTATAAAGTAAAAGCTAGTGTGTAGTGTGATGGTTGATTTTATTTATCAGCTTGTCTGAGCCACATTGCCCTAATATATGGTCAACCATCATTCTTGATGTTTCCGTAAAGGCTTTTTATTTAAGATAAGATTCACACTTAAATTATTAGATTTTGAATTAAGTAGATTTCCCTCTATCATGTGGGTGGGTAATAGTAAAGCAATTGAATACCTGAACAGAAAATTGATCTCCCCAACCACCCAGCTAGAGGTGTGGAGATAGCCTTCAATTTGAACCACACACTGGCTCTTCCCTGAGACTTCAGCTTGCTGATTTTGGCCTTGCCAGCTTTCATAATCAGGTAAGAAAATTTCTTATAATAAATCTCACACATACTTTGTTGTTTCTGATTTTCTGAAGAAGTCTAATTACTGAAGGGAGACTGATATCAGAGGGTTCAATGGGCTTTGTGCCTGCTTTGGAGCCTGGGGAAGTCCCCATGAATTTGCTTTTCGGTGTCACTCCAAACCAGGGACCTCAAAGAGGCTGTCCCAAGTGCTCCCAGACCGCTTCTGGAATAGGAACCATAGCCAAGTGCCAGCATTCTTCCTGTCTGCCAGAGTTGGAAAAGGAAAAGCTTGCTTCACATTGGCAAGATGCCCCCTGTCATTTAATTTTAGCTGAGCTTCTTAAACATTTAAAAGTTTTTATTTATTAACCATTTTATACTTTTCATGCATGAAGAGTTTCATTTTACATATCGTGAAAGATTCTCCAAAGGTTCAAATTAATTCCTGGCGAGGGGAATGAGAAAATAAAATGAATAAATAAAGATTTGGCAAAGCACTTCTGAAAGGTTGCCAACTTGAGTGGAGTTCTGATCCCTTCAATGGTATTCTTAAACCCCAAAGAAAATAAAGTGAAGAGAGAACCGGCTGGTCTTCCTGTTTTTAAATTTTCCAGTCAGACTCAGTCTACATAGAGAATGGGAAATCTGGATGCCTGGAATTTTCCTACTGAGGATTTCATGTACCCTTTGGGTACACTTATTAGCCTGGACATTCAGAAACTAAGGAGATTTAAGCTTCCTCATGTCTGGTTGACCAGATGACCAAAGAGGCATGAGACATGCTTCCTTCCTCTTTCTCTTTCTTTCTCTCTTTCTTTCTTTCTTTCTTTCTTTCTTTCTTTCTTTCTTTCTTTCTTTCTTTCTTTCTTTTTCTCTTCTCTTTCTCCTCTCCTTCTATTTTCTCCTCTCTCCTCTTTCTCTCTATCTCCCTCTCTCTAATTTTCATTTTATCTCTCTAATTCTCATTTTAGCCATAGATTTACTTTAAATAGAGAAAAAAGCAAAACATAATATTTTACATTGAGAACTCAGTGTGTGTGTGTGTGTGTGTGTGTGTGTGTGTATGTGTGTGTGTGTATGTGTGTGTGTATGTGTGTGTGTGTGTGTGTGTGTGTGTGAGAGAGAGAGAGAGAGAGAGAGAGAGAGAGAGAGAGAGAGAGAGAGAGAGAGAGAGAAACACCTAGGAACATTTTACCTCCAAATTACACACCATCCCCTACTTTTAATAATTCTTAATTTTGAAACTGAGTCTAAGTTGTTGAGGGCCTTGCTAAATAGCTAAAGTTGAGCAGGGCATGGTGGCATACACTTTTAATTCCAGCATTTGGGAAGTAGAAACTGGAGGATCATGGTTCATGGACAGTCTCAGCCACTTAGCAAGGCCCTTCGCAATTCAGTGAGACTCTGTTTCAAAAATGAAAATACTACAAAATAGGGCTGAGGTGTAGGTCGGAGGTAGAATGCCCCTGGATTCCATCCCCAGTACTACTAAATAAATAAATAAATAAATAAATAAATAAATAAATAAATAGCTAAAGTTGGCTTGGAACCTGCCATTCTCCTGGCTCAGCTTCTCAATTACTGGGATTGTAGGTATGAGCCATCATGCCCAGCCATAAAGAATATTACTTTTATAATTAAAAATTATTTTAAATGAAGATAGAAAAAAGATAACCATATTTTAAAAAAGAAAAGAAGATAGGTTTTCAAAATTCCTTAGCCTATGTGTTTAAGCTACTCATTTCATTAATTTTAGTTGCCCTCTCTTCTCATCTAGATACATTAAGAGAAATATAAAATATATAAAACTTAGTAACTCTAAACGTTTTTGTATCCCAACATTTAAAACCTAAAACTATAAACATAAATGATTCTAAGTAAAACCTCCCTTCTTTTTTCCTTAAAAATTTGGCCTTTGCCAGGTGAGCTGGTACATGCCTGTAATCCCAGTACTTGAGAGGCTTAGACAGGAGGATTGCAGGTTCAAGGCCAGTGTAAAGTAACACTTCCAAGTAACACTCAAAGAGACCCTTTCAAGATGAAAAAATAAAAAAAGGTTGAAGGTGTAGTTCAGTGGTAGAACACCTTTGAATAGTTTCATCCCCCAAAAGACACACACACACACACACACACACACACACACACACACACACACATTGGCCTTGTTTCTTTTCAAGATACCCTACCCCCTAAAGCAAAACCAAGGCTCTCTAATATATTGGATAGAAAAAAAAAAAAAAAAGAAGGGGCTCCAGGCCTGAGGTTTGGAATTAGCCATTGGGAGACAAATTACCCATTGCGGCCATTCTGTGTCTTTTGCCACAGAGATAAGGCAATACTAGCTCACACCTCACTCTACTGTTATCTACTGTTATGAATTAAATTCATAGTATATACTAGGGCACTGAAGGCATCAGATACTAAAAACTCCTCTAAATTTTATCTTTATTTCTACCCTTTATTTCTTTCTGTCCTCCTCTTTATTCTCTTTCTTCTCCCTGGTCTTTTCCAAGGGACAATAAAGGTAATATCAGGCTCTTCAGCTGGCCACCATGAAGTAGTGATTTCAAACTGTTTTATTAACTATAGACACTTACCATTGTAATTAGACCAAGTTCTTCCTCATTCACAGATCTCCTTCCCCTCTCTGCTGCTTCGTTTCAGAAATACCTGGGTGATTTTTCCTTGTTTCTTCACTTTAGATTCAATCTGCAGTAAGTCTTTGGAGCATGAAGGTGTATGAGCAGTGTCTATTGCTTGTTTGATTAGCATGTCCATGCTCTATTACTGGAGCTGTCATGGATTCTTAAATGACAACGTCCCTTTGAGTCTTAAACTCATTTGCTTCCCCTTGTTTATTTCCATGGCTCTCCCAACAATTTCTTGTCCATTTATAATCCCTTTGCTCCTCACCAAAATACCTTCATCAGGGTCTTTGTCTCCTTCTTAGTCAATTGTTGGGTGGGAGCAATTGCTTCTGGTGCAGAACCCCAAGCAAAATGAACTGTCCAATATTCTGCTCGACTGTTCACACTGTTGTGAACTGTCCAATATTCCGCCCAACTGTTCACATTGGTGTGAACTGTCCAATGTTCCACCAGAGTATTCACACTGGGAAAACTTCTGCTTACCACTGACTTTATCTTTGTAGACTAAAAATCAGAAAACCCTTTTTCTTGTCTTGAACAAACACAAAAGTCTCCCAAAGCCTATATTTACTTTTTATATAGTCAAGGTGCTAGCAACTTTTCTCCTTCTCCTCCTCCTCCTCCTCCTCCTCCTCCTCCTCCTCCTCCTCCTCCTCCTCCTCCTTCTTCTTCTTCTTCTTCTTCTTCTTCTTCTTTTTGGTGGTATTGGGGATGGAACCCTTCTACCTCCGGGCTATACTCCCAGACCTATTTTATATTTTATTTGGAAACAGGATCTCTTAAGCCAGCAAGGCTGGCTTCAAACCTGTGCAATCCACCTGTCTCCACCTCCCAAGCACAGGGATTATAAATGTGTGCCACAATGCCTGGCGAGGTGCTAATTTCTAAAGAAGGGAAGAACACTGATCTTGGCACAGTTCTAGTGGCACAGAATACTCTCAGGAAGTTTCTAACACACACCTTCCTCAGCCTCAGCCTGAGGAGCACAGCTACAGAACATCTGTGTGGGCTTTGGAGCACAGGAAAAAATTGATTCTGTCCCTGTCTCTCAGGCCATGTTCTGCCTGTATGGAATGTCAAAGGTCAGTGCTTGGGAGTTCTTGCATTCTATAATTGATGAGGACAGACAACCTTTGGAGAGGACTCAACAGTGGCCACTTCTTCAAAGCTCTCTATGGTTCTTGCTTACCCCTATTATATAGCACCAGCCTATATCACCTTTTTATAGTTCTTCCTAAGTTTTCTGTAAGCATTCAGGTTCACAAGATGTAAGATAGTAGGAAATATTAATCCTCTACACAAATTTGATTTTGTTAGCTTTCTAACTTTTGGATCTAGAATCAACTACACTTATCCTTTCCCATAGAGATTTCTAGGAATGGTACATTAAATTCTGTTATCAAGTTCTTCCTCTGGATTTCTTCTCATTTTCTGGGGTGGAGAGACTATGGACCCATCAGATGGGAGTGGGGTGATGAGCCTAACTTCTTAAGTGGAGCTTTATAAGAAACACCACCTTTCTTTGCTGCTGCTTCCTTCAATTAGATTCTTCTGGTGTGGTCCCAGGACTCTGCTGCATTCATGGTATGCCTGTGGCAGTGCCCTGGGCCTGGCTTCTTAAGGGCTCTTGCACCATCTGCTTTGGAGTCTGCCATTTCCCTAGGTTACTACCACTGAATAAAGTTCAAGTCTCTAATTCTATGGAACCTTCTACCCTTCTCCTTCCTAGTCTCTGAGGAATTGTACCCTCTCCACCCCATAGCCCTTAAAGATACCTTTTATTATCCTCAGTACCGGTTGAACAGTGAGCAGCATCTCTGTGTGTGTCTTACCAGCGTCTCCTTTCTTTCCAGTTAAAATCCCTGAAGTGCAAAAACAATTACACAAGTAAATACTCATGATTGATGAGCTATTTGAAACAAAAGAGAAGACCGGAACACACACAAATCAACACATTAATAAGAAAACAAATTGTGCTCAGACTCATCAGCTCAAGATTTCTCCTTGACTCTAGTTCATGCTGTGTGTCTTGTGGGGGTAAGGGGTGCTTGGTGATTCTGTGATACGTACCTCAGGAGAGGGCTTGCACATGAGTGCAATACTGTCACAGAGATTTTAGAGGGCATACGTGTTTTTACAGCATCCTGCTACTATCTGCTTTAGGTGATCAAAGATTATAAACTGGATGTGCCTTTTGTCATCCCAGAGAATTTTCTTTGTTATATTGGAATTATTCTCTGAACTGAATTTCATGGTTCAGAGACATATTCTACATGAAAGTTTCCATATATTTCAGAATTAGAGAAAATTTCAGAAGAGAACAAGATTATTGGAAGGGTCCCCTTTAGGAAGCTATAACAATTGGAATATAGGTGAGGGAATGTTCTCAATACCAACTGACAAGCACTGTTGAGAGAAATAGCTGGGTATTTTTTTTCTTCCTGCAGTAAGTAGACCATGAATCCTACCTCTGGTAGTATTTTCTATTGGCCTTATCACCTTCTCCCAACTAGATCGGCTTTCTCCTGCACAGTTACACACATACACAGAGACATACACATACATATAGATGTATGTGTACACACACATACCCCAACACACCACTGTTACCAACACCACCAGTTACGTGAACATATTTGCATATTTGAGCATACATGTGCTTCCTCTGGGGAAAGAAACTCTGAAACTTGGCGTGAGGGATTTCAAGCATAAATAATTTTCACATTCCTAGATTTTACCATTTACAGAGTAAGCTGAGAAGAAGAAGGTCGTTTCATTTACTTATTGGTAACGTTAACTCTTTCAACCTGTAATTTTATTGGACAGTTGGATTTTTATAAGCCACATCCTTGTGTACCTAACCAAGGTGCTATTTGGACATTCCAAAGTCACTAAGTGAGGGACATGAGGCTCGTCTCCAAACGAGTCACTGGGCTTAGGAGAGTCCCATGTGTTCAAGAGGGGGTAGAGGTTTTGTGTGTTCACCTCTGCTTTTGTGAAATTAGCAGAATTCTTGGCAGATGATGGGTTCTCCATGTTAATCGTGAATAGACCAAATTAATGAGAATTGGACAACCTGAACAATGAGTTGAAAATCACTTGCTAGGCTTGCACGGTGAATCCGGCCCAGAAAGAAATCCAGTTTATTCTTCTCTCGCCAGTGAGGTATTCATTCTTTTTGAGCTTGAGTGTCTTCTGCATTCAGGGCTATAGTGAGGACTCAATGAAGATCAAATGTGTGAAGTAATTAGCTTCTCTTTAGCAGATGAATGTTGAACATTAAAAAAATGAACATCTTGATGTTTACGAATATTTTCACGATGAAAGCAAGTTCTTAGTTATCTTTAGCATTTAGTGTCAAAATTTGAAAACATTTCATATTATCTGTGAAGTTTTAGATATGATAGCAAGGCCACTTTTAAGATATATGTGGAATATTCTAGAGGAATAAAAATCAACAAAATAAAAGCAGCATCTTCTTTCTATAGACCACTTACCATGTACCTTTTACTTTGCCAAGGGTTCTTCAAGAGTATTTTTCCTAAATCTTATAACTACTCTATGAGGCAGGTGAAAATAAGACTTTGCTTTGTTGATAAGAAAACTGAGAATTAGATGAGCTAAGTAATCACACAGTCATATACTTACTTAGTGGCAAACTAGAGCTCAAAGCCAAATCAGCCAGCATATCCCAAGCTCCCAAGCTTTTCATAAAATCTATGACTCTACAATACAATTCATCTTAATGGTTCAAGAATAAATATTCTGGACACAATGAAACCAGACACACAACCTTTTAATTTTTATTTATAGTTCTTAGTTCAGGAATTACACACTAGCCAACATTATTATATATTTACATGCTGAACTGGCTGCAGGAAGTTTAAATTCAAGAAAATAATTCTTATGTGCTATTCATTTATAATCCTCATGGTTTGTTTATCTCATGTATCCCAGAGATTTTAGTAGTCCTGTTTTTTAGAAAGACATGAAAACAGATGCAGTGATATCCACTTGTGTTTTGCATTTTCTAGCCATTTGAAAATGTGCATTATGTGCATGTTAAGAAAGGCTACAAGGTCATTAGTAAGGCTGATAATCACTACATTGTGAAGAGACTAGAATATCACTGTTTATAAAAGGACAGTTCAGAACTATGCAGGGACAATATTTATAACAGAACTCTTTAAACACCCATGCAAATAAAAATTTAAAATGTCATGGAATTAAATCATAGGCAACTTTAAATTAGTTATGTTTAAAATTACCATGGTTGAATTCTCATTAAGGAACCAAAAAAAAAAATGATACAAGTTGATGGAATCATCAACTTGTTTTCAGTGGTACCAAGACACAGACATGGGCACTGGACTAGTGGTTATTTGACAAAAAGGGGACATTTGGTCTAGAAACTCATAGAACATAAACATTTATTTTTCATTTGGAGCATATTTATCACAAAACACTTCTCAAAGCAAATCAGAATTAAATGTCAGATTTTGTACTTATCTACTGAAATTAAAAAAAAAAAACGAAACTATTTCAGAGTGCTGCTCCTTACCCTTAAAAAAAATATTTCTTTAGGACAGTATCTTTACTAGCATTCTGTTGACTCCTTACAGGTTTTTTTTTTTTTTTTTTTTTTTTTTTTTTTTTTTTTACAGTCTTCCTACTGCATTTGGAAAATGTTTTTTAAACCTTTGGTGTGAAGCATTATCCTTTTTTTTTTCCATTTTCCCCTTTTTACCTTCCTTTTAAAAAATAATTCTGGAGTCTTTGGTTAAAAGGAACAATACTAGCTAAGGACAAAAATACTACTATTAAAAAAAACCTTCTAGTATGTATTTTGTATAACAAATTTGTGGAGCTGGTATGAATAAGCATTTTTATTTTCTGTAGTGCCACCAATACAAACTTTTGCGTTTTGAAAATCAAAATTTAAGTTGCAAACTTTGGTTTCTAGTACTCTGACATATAAGAAAAAACTGTATTATCAATAATTGTTTCTCCTTTTCCCATCTACCATTTCTAAGGCTAATTCTTGGTTTATACCTTGCCTACAAAAACACTACAGCGTTTCTTCTGCCATAGACAGGGAGGGAACGGGAAAGAGGAGGAGGCTGAGTGAGTGACTGTGTGTGTGTGTGTGTGTGTGTGTGTGTGTGTGTGTGTGTGTGTGTGTAAGAGAGAGAGAGAGAGAGAGAGAGAGAGAGAGAGAGAGAGAGAGAGAGAGAGAGAGAGAGAGAGAGACGCACGCATTAGGAAGTAAGCATACTGAAAAACTGAAACTCTTCTACCTGGGATTCACAAACCAGTTGTGCAAAAGGGTCTTTAAATTACTTTGCTGGAGCACTCCAGTAACCGTACTTAGTAAGTACAAATACAAATTAAGAAAAAAAAAACCCAATTAATTATGTCTATTGGCTATTCATTTACAGCATGTTTAAATATTTACATAATATTATAACACATCAACTTAAGCCATAAACAGAATTAGCACATTGCCTTATCATAAAATACAAATTAGAAGTTAAAAATATTTAAGAAATCTGTTTTAGTATTTACACCCGCTCGGTGAAAGTTGATGTTTGCTCACATAACATGAACTCTGTACACTTAGCAAAATGGCATGTTTGCTACAATTGTATTTTCCCTAGCCAACATGGTGGGATTTTAGTGTCTTTTTTTTTTTTTTCTCCTCCTCCTAGGAGGAATTTTTTTTAACATTTTCCATTTTCTTAAGACATTTTTGTTTTTATATCACCAATGGATAATGTCATTTGTATCCTTGAAAGAGAGCAATTGGACAAGCAATGTGAAAAGCTAGTTAATTTCTGATGTTCTGAGGTACAGTACTCTTGTGTCAAACTGCACTGGTTCATAAGAACTGTAGGCATTGATGTGCTGATAGAGAAATGCTCAGTACCCTGTATTACTTATTTCAATATGTTGATCATTGGCTGCTAAAGTGAAAATACTCCTACATTTGTTGAATGAAGGAAGCAAAACATATTAGCTTATTCCTTTTCTTTTCCAACATATGAATGCATACATATGTATGTATGTTTATATGAATTTATATATACACATATACACATGTAAATATGTTGTAAGACCTGTTTTTGTTGATTTTCTGTTGTTTGTTTTTGAATATGAAGCTAATCGTAAAAGTGGGCCAGAGTTACCTAGAGAAAATGAAAACTGCCTTAGTTGCCAAGTTAATGCCGGTCTTGGCTTAATATAAATGTGATTCATTTCTCCACTGTACATCCCATGGTTCTCTCTTTATGTGTTGTGCTTTTGTAAGCCGAAACATTTTGTGTGCGCGGTTTCCTAATGCGAGAATGTAGTCTTTTGGTTTACAAATTGTTATCGTTGTTATTATTTTACTCAGCACTGCTTTTGAAGACATGAGAGAAGGTCTAGATGGCACTGCTGGAGTCTTTTCCCTGTTAGCAAATTGCAGTAGAAAGAATTGTAACATTCCTTTGCGAACACATGGTGATGTTGCATGATTTTTCAATTCTGAAGTGCATTTCATACCTATTAGCAGTCATGTACAATATATATATATACAGATTGAGATCAAAGATTTCAATTAGGCTGTGCATTTCTAAGCCAGAATTTGCCTATGAACTTCACAAAGATGAAAAAAAAAAACACCTTAATTGCTGGCTATCTTGCTGTTTTATAATCAAAAGAAAAAAAAAACTGTACATATGTATAAACTGATAGCAATACCATATCAGAATTGCTGCGACACACCTCCGTGGTCCTTTAGGTTAGCTGCTGGAGATCGGGCTAGCAGGTCTTCTAGATTTATCGGGCCTAGCACCCTTCCTTGACTTGATGGTTGCATTACAATTCATCTAAACATGGAGCTTAAGAATAACTGCCATGTCTACTATTATTTCTGGACAGGATAAGTCAGTTTCTTTTTTTTACCTATGTTTTTACTGCATACCAATGTATGATTTTCTCTCTAGAACTTCAGCTCCAAGGTCCTGCATTTTCTCCTTGTATCACTGAGAGCAGAGACAAATTCCTGGTCATATGCATCTGAGCTTCATGCTATGAAAGAGCATCTCTCCATTTTAATCTAGATCATTCCATTCACTTCCCTGGACATCCAAACTTTTGTTATAATCATAAAATGACAATATCAAGACTTGTTATGGCTTTTATGGAAATTGCAGATAAGAGCCCTCCTCTAGACTTGGGCTCTGAGTTATGTCTAGAAAAACCTTTCCAGATGGCATTTTAGAGTTGTGCCCCTGAGTTATTGATATGCTACCTCCTGTTATTTTCTATTCTCCTTTTTCCCCCTGGTGACAAGGGACAGGCACTTTAAATAGTGTGATGCCCCAAAAAGATTGCCTAGGAGAAAGAAAGTACCCAGAGAAACTCAAGAGGAGTCTCTACTCTGAGCATAGGGGAAGAACCGTGGTCAGATTCTGCCCAGAGATTATACCTAGAGGTGTTCAAGTATGTAATAACAACATAAGAGCCAGATTTTCCTACACTGGTGAAAAAAATAGCATCCCACCTTGGGGCTCATGCAGAAGGCTGGATGATAAACCATTTTGTAGGTTGTTCTCTGATGGGTGAAATGGAAGGAAACAGGAAGACTCTATCACATTCCGAGGTGCTGAATCATCTACAGAAAGATACTGGTCTTGGCTCCTACACACTATGGAGGACACTGCTCTGAAAGAGAATGTTTTTGTTTTTTTAATATAAATAGCAAAGTCATCTTCTGAAAAAGAGTTCTGTCAATTCAAACTTTACAGACTATTTAGAGAAACTCACTTTTTTCTACAAGAGGAGCACAATATGAACCTCACATTGATACAATTAAATATATTAGCTTATTCCCTTTTCTCTCCAACATATGAATGCATATGTCTAATTAGCATAAAAAGAAGCACAATGACGTAATTTAAAGTTAGAATAAAAATAATACATCATGCCCACCTGATTATAAAGTTATATACTTTTCTGCAATATTAACCGAGGCTCATAACACTAATCACATTCATGTGGCTTTTTTGTTATTCTACTGTCAACTAGTTTTCATATTTTTCTTGACTAGGCAGATGGCAATATACAGAAAGTAAGCACCCTTAAGAATATCAAACCCAATGAACCCACAAACTAACTCTTTTTGTCCACATATTCCTTGAAATAGTGTTTGCTTTGAAAATTACAAAGGCCAACTTCATAGCACATGAAAATACAGTTTACTCCACTTCTCCAAAGCCTTACTGTATCTTTATCATAAGAAGATAATCCAAATTTTGGAAGCAAGAAAAGCTGAAGGGGTCATGAATCCTTTAAAGCAATAACCAAGCCATCTTTTGAATAACCTACTAAATTCAGAAATAAACATACAGGGAAATGTTGCAGAGAGAGCTCACACCATCTAAGAAAAGCAACCTGTTTGTTAGTTTTGTCTGTGAATGGTTTCCAGTCTAACCTGAACATTTAAGATACTTTCAATTTCCCTAAATTTCCTATTTGGAGGCCGTAGTTTGATTAGATAAACTAAAAAAAAAAAAAAAAAAAACCTTTAAGTATGCTGCCAAAAGCTGGTCACTCTAGCCTTCGCCACTGGACACGGTATGAATAGACCAGATGCTGTGTGTAGCTGATAAGGGTCATGCTTGCTTGCTTGAATTTTGTTTCAACAGTCATTTCTAGATGTTTCACTCTACTCTGTGTTGTTAACTCTTATTCTTATCATCTAGGAAATAGCTTTTTGCAAAATTTCTCTTTGGCTGTCATGCATGATAATGTACACAAGTCTCCCTATCTGTAAATGCCAAAAATGAAAGACACCATCCCTGCTTCTCTACGTTTAAGCAAAGAGACTTGCTGAACTGGTTTCCTGACTCTCTACCTTGACCCCAACCTGTCTCCACCTCATCCTGGTCCAACTATATGATATTCTACCAGTCCAGTGGGAGTTATCTTCTCATGACAAAATTATCACCTTAGTAACACAGGCACAGACTATCTTGAGGTAACATGTTTGCATGGTAGTGCGGGTGTTTCACAAGCATGGTGCCCCCTCAACAGCGAGCCAGCCTCAGGAATGGTGATGACAAGTATCTGGATGTGACCAGGTCTCAGGAAAATGACAATGCTACTGAGCGGTCTAAGAACATGTTCTAAATAAGTCTCTTCTGCAGAGGCTGCCTATTAAAAAGATAAAGCGAAACTCTCAAACTCAACCTTGTCAGCACGTGTGTATGAGTCACTAACTTTTTAACTGGAAAACCACAAGGACCTTAGTGTGTCTGTTACATTAGCGGAAGCAACCCAGATGGTATGAAATGGACCACAGGATAGGCCAGCAACTAAGGTATTTTAGCATTACTTTTGTCCTGGATTGATGTGTTGTCCAAGTCCTACGTCAGGCTGTACAACTGTTTAGAGGAGAAATCTAGTCCATGCTTCCCACGGGAGGCCATGTTTTAGTTCACATAGTAAAGCCAGTAGACGATGTTGAAGAAGGAGAAAACCACCGGGAAGAATATTCGGGACCACCGATCGATGGCGTTCACATCAGTCAAGTCGGGGATGGTGATTTTCAGCTGGGAGGCACGTCTCCGCAGGCGGCTTTTCTTTTGTGCCACATGTCGTTCTAGAGCATTTCGGCCAAAACTGTGCCGGGGCAAGCCAGCTTTCCGATACTGGATGCTGGAGGCGTCATAGGCTAGCATCGTGCTTCTGGGGTCTCCAAGTCCCATCACAGCCTCGGATGTGGCCATTTCGTTTTTGATTTCAAGAGTGCTCAGTAGAATGTTCTCGTGGGGGCTCATCTGTAGGGAGAAGAATCAGAGAAGAAATCCACAACAGTAAGCCTTTATTGGCACTCACGACAGCAAGCACTATCATGGACACCGAGAGGTGTACTCCTTGCCTCAGTGATAATGACAGCCAGATTCCCTATTCTGTGGCTTGGGCTTGTCTTGTGGCTCTGAGCTATCAGGTATTTTAGCTTCAGTTCTCCTGTCAATTAAATGGTATAATAGCCCAACCCTTGAAGACTGTGGTAATGATGTAATTATTTAATAGGCTTTGCCAGGATCACTTGTTAGTTCTACTTAGCGCAGGCAAAGAAATAGAAGGCATGGCATTCCTTAAAGCATTTGTGGTCTTGATACAAACATATAAAAAATTAAACTGTGCTAGAGAGAATGTCAAGGAATGAATTAACGAATTGTGCTCACAATAGTAGCCAAATTATAGATGAATTAATGAAAAAAACAGGAATTAAATAGTAAGTAGCTATGAAGTACTTCCCATAGATGGCAGGTACCTTTTAAAATTTTTTATTGGTGCATTGTAGTCATACATCCTAATGAGATAAAAGATGGTGGAGACATACATGCACGCATCACCCAATTCGCCCTTACCCAATTCCCGCCCCATTTCTTCATTCTCCCTCCTTCCCATGCTCGGCTTATTGATTGACTTTGATAGGTTTGTTTAAGTACAGCATGTGCTTTAGAGAGTTTCCCTCTCCCCTCTTCTCTAGATGAAGAAGGAGATTCTATACATGAGCAAATAAGGCAACCTAACTGAGGGGATGGGATGGCAGGTACTTTTTATATAATTATCTGTCATTGATACTTAACCACAGTGTCAATATAAATAAGGTAAAGGAATAGTTTCCAGCAGTATAAAGAGCGCACATGTGATTTGAGAAGCAATGAGAAATTAAAAAATAAAAATATAATAGACTCTTGGAGATAGCGTTGTGAGTGGGCTGGACAGAGGACATAACCTGAGAAGGAAAAAGACAGATCAAGAGCAAGCCCAGAGAGGAAGGTGCTCAACTGAATTCTGGATCCAGGAAGTGGAATTAGCGGATAGTCTACTAATCATCTTTTGTGATAACTTCTTTTTATGAAGCTAACACTAAAGGAGAAATACTGATACCACAATCCCCAAAGATTATTATTATTATTACGTAATATTTTTCTATTGTGTTAATTTTAAGGGACCTCAATTGTTATAGATATAAAACCTAAACATATCAAGTTATTATTAATAGTAGAGAGTATCTATTCTTCTGGGGAATCAGGATATACCAATTACTGTTAAAAGTTTTGAAGTTATAAAATAAAGCAAAATGCCAGTGATAGACATTGGTGATATATGAAAAAATAAATATAGCCAAATACTTAATTGGAAGATAGATACAGTGCTCTGAGCTTCGTGAATTGTACAGAAAGCAAAAAAAAAGTAGCTAAGATTATATGTTAGCAATTAGCTTTCAAGCTTAGTTTAATGCTCATGTATTATAAATTAAAATCTAAAATATTTTGATAAATAGTAGCTATAAAATGTAAAACATACTAGGACATAATAGTCAACCAGTCAATCTGTGTTCCTTGATCAGATATTCTGTATGTTTGTTTATGGTAGCATCTTATTTAGAGAAAACACTAAACAAGTATATTCTTATAATTAGTTTTAAGCTGAGCATGGTGGACGCATGTTCACAATCACAGTATTTGGGAGGCTGAGGCAGGATCACGGTTCGCTGACAGCCTCAGCTACTTAGAGAGGCCCTTTGCAACTCAGTGAGACACTGTTTCAAAAGGTAAAAAGACTAAAAGATAGGGCTGGGAGTGTAGCTCAGAGGTAGAATGCCCTCAGAGGTTCTATCCCCAGTACCACAATAAAAATAGTTTTAAAAGTTTGTGAGATTTTGGAGCATAAACTAAATAAGTGTTGAAAGATATCTGTTAAGATAGGTCCATGTCCTGGTTTAAATGATCAGTTCCTGATCTTCAGGGATGGGCAAGAATATTTCAAGGCTCATGGTAGGTGCCAATTATTTACAGTAACTGCTTGACTGAAGGCTGACGATCATCCTTTTATATATATTTTATGAGTGCAGTGCAATTATTCATCATAGTGATACTCCACGTGATGAGAACAGACATGCATACATGTGAGTGAGGTTAGTAGTGAAGCCTTGTATGGACACAACCTTATGTAAACTCTTCCCTTCCTCAATCTTCATTTTCCCTTCCCTCTTCTCTTCCCAAATCCCCTTCTACTATTTTATTGTTTTCTCTTTTGCTTCCTATTTTTGTTCTAGCTTCCACCCATGAGAGAAAACAAACAGCCTTTGACTTTCTGAGACTGGCCGACCTCACTCAGCATACGATTCCTTAGTGCCACCCAGTTTTTTTCCTGCAAAAACATACTTTTGTTCTTCCTTTTGGCTTACTAAAATTCCATCACGTGTATATACAACATTTCTGTTGCCCATTTGTCTGTTGATGGACACCGTCCTTTTGAAAGGCACTCTTTTCTAGGTTGCAGGTGAATGCATTCCTCACATTTCTCAAAGTCACATGGGTGCTAAATGGAACTGGGTTGAGTGGTCATGTAGACTTTGGTCATTAGAGATCAAAGGTGGGGAGTGGGCAGATGTGACTTTGTAAAACAAGACGCACAAAGCTGATAGAAATGGGAAACCTCGTCCTCCTTCTTATTTCAATTCTGTGCATATTTTCTGGTCTTCTCTGGGTTATTGGTCTTGCTTTAACCATCTAGAAAGTAGCCTTTTAGCCAGGCATGGTGGACACGCTTGTAATCCCAGCATTCAGGAGGCTGAGACAGGAGGATTGTGGTTTGTGGACAGACTCAGCTAGTTAGGCCCTCTGCAACTGGGTGAGACCCTGTTTCAAAAATAAAAAGACTAGAAAATAGGGCAGAAGGTGTAGCTCAAAGGTAGACTGCCCCTGGGTTCCACCCCTGGTAGCGCATGCACACACACACACACACACACACACACACACACGTAGCTTTTTAGCAAAATTTCTTCAGCCATTATGAGTGATAATATTTGGGTCTCTTTCTTTCCTAAACACCTGGATGGTTGCTTTTTTACTGAGCAATTGTCATAAGAAGAACAGTTATCAGTCAACACCAAACCTGGCTGAGTCGGAAGTATTAAACAATAATAACCAGCATAATAAAAAATACTATAGATAGCAAGGGCCTACTAATAAGGGAAATTTGTTCTAAGTTTTTTTTTTTTTTTGGTGGTACTGGGGTTGCTGGTAGTCCTTCTACCTCTGGGCTACACTCCCAGACCTAATATATATATATATATATATATATATATATATATATATATATATATTTTTTTTTTTTTATTTTTTATTATTTTTTTTTTAAACAGGGTCTCTTAAGCCAGCGAGGCTGGCTCACGAACTAGCATGATCCTGTCTCCACCTCCCAAGCGCGGGGATTACAAGCGTGCACCACCACGCCTGGCTGTTCTAAGTTTAAAACCAATTATCATTCATATCTCTAGTGGGGTTCTGTCTTATCTTTGAAATTTAGATGGTGTATTAGACAATTTCTGAAGCCCTATAGTTTGTGTCATTCATAAATTAACAAGATATTGTTTGAATAGCCAAGTTGTGCTTAGAATTGTGTCAAGAATTTTATTTTAGTTTTTAATTTTTTTTCACTGCATTTTTTTTCTTTTTTTAATTTTAATTTTTTATAAGTGGAACATATTGAGAGTGGTATACATTTACATTGTGCTTCATGCCCTTCCCCTTACTTTTCCCTCCCCCCCGAATAGAGAGTGTCCAGGTTAATCATGTTGTATTTATGCTATTACACATATTCGTATGTAGCTCCTCCATTGAACAACCTCAGCTTTCTTCCTCTCTTATCCTTCCATTCAAGCTTTGCTGAGATTTCCCCTCCATCGTCTGGAGTCCCTCTGGTATTACCACTACTCCCTAGCTTGGGCATATTATTTTTTATTTATTTATTTATTTTGGTGGTACTGGGGGTGGAACCCAGGGGCTTTCTACCTCCAGGCTATACTCCCAGACCTATTTTATATTTTTATTTGGAAACAGGGTCTCACTAAATTGCTGAGAGCCTCACTAAGTAGCTGAGGCTGGCTTCGAACCTGTGCGATCCTCCTGTCTCAGCCTCCCAAGCACAGGGATTACAAGCGTGCGCCACCACGCCTGGCTTAGCTTGGGCATATTAGAGAAAACATATGTCCCTTCTCTTTCTGTTCATGACTAATCTCACTCAACATAATGTTCTCCAGCTCCCTCCATCTTCTTGCAAATGCTATTATTTTATTTTTCTTTATGGCTGAATAGAATTCCATTGTGTGTATTTCCCATAATTTTGCAATCCATTCATCTGTTGATGGAAATCTAGGTTGGTTCCAAATTTTGGCTATTACAAACTGTTGTGTCAAGAATATTATTTGCCATTAGTGTAGGAGAGGTTAGCATTACTGCTGGGTTCGCAGGACAGAAACAATCGACAAAAAGAGTATATCAACTAAAAAAAAAAGTAGTTTTGCCGGGTGTGGTAGTGCACACTTATAATCCCAGCATTCGGGAGGTTGAGACTGGAGGATCGTGGTTTGTGGACAGCCTCAGGTACATAGTGAGGCCCTCTGCAACTTAGTGAGACTCTATCTCAAAATAAAGAATAAAGAATAGGGCATGGGGTGTAGCCCCCTGGTTGAATGCCGCTGGGTTCCATCCCCAGACCCACAAAAGAAAATGTAGTTTTGACTCTTTTATTTGTTATTAACATTATTTTTTGTACTGCAGATTGAACTCAGCAATGTTCTAATGCTGAGCCATACCCTCAGCCTTTTTAATTGGTTTTAGATTTGAGACAGGGTCTCAGTTACTCAAGCTGGCCTCGAACTTGCAATCCTCCTCATCCTCCAGAATCACTGGAATTACAGGTGTGAACCACTGTGCCTGGCCCAGTTTTTTTATTTTTGACCTTGGAAAAAAATGTCTCTGAATTTAGGATTCTTTAACTATACTGGAGTCTAAGACGAGGATTTGGGGAGAGTAAATAAAATAAAAATGTGCGAGGAGAGCTTGAGAAAGTAAAGCACTATGCAAAGTTAAATGTTATGACATTTTATAAGTAGGATGTGTGCAGGTTCTTATGACATGAAAAACACAATAAATAACTATACCCAAGAGAACAGTACATATGTTGCTTACAGTATTGTCAGATTTGCACAAAGTGAGCATTTAAAAAACTGTAACAAACTGGTTGTGGTGAAACATACCAATAACACTAGTATTTGGGAAGTTGAGACAAGAGAATCCTAGATTTGAGGCCAGCCTCAGCAATTTAGCAAGATCTTCAGCAACTTAGTGAGATCCTGTTTTAAAAAAAATGAAATAGATCTGAGGGTGTAGCTCAGAGGTAGAATGCCCCTGAGTTCAATCCTTAGTACTCCCCCCCCCACCAAAAAAAGAAGAAAAAAAAAACCTGTAAGTGATTTTGTTATTAAATACAAGCACTATTAACTTAGTAAATAACTTTGGTCTTCTGGTATGGATATTTTTGGTGATAAGCTAGTCATCTTGGCCCTACTGAAGACCCTACTTGCCAACAGGAGGTGGAAGGATGGTGGGTGATGCACACTGAACATAGTCGCTGATTAATGATGTGCTGCTAGCCCTTCATGTCTGTCACATCAATAGATTGCCTCAACCTTAGAATGGGATGTCGTGTGTAGACTCAAATTAAGGCCATTAGTAGTCAAGGAATACATTACTCTGATGAAAAAACACCCATGTTTCTAGAAAATTCTTACTGATAACTATGGAGCTGTAAAGAGGAATAAAGTACAACCATCTTTATTTATAATTTATCTCTCAATTAAAACAGAATGGAGCCTCAAGCATTGTATTTCATCTTGCTGCACATCATGGCTAAGCTTTAAGAGTCTGGTTTAGTTATCTTATTATGCCATTCTTTGAAGGACCAGTTTTCTCGTACTTTAGCCTATTTTCTATCAAATCTTCCATATATGATAATTTGATTTACTCTCTCTTTTTTGCAGGACTGGGGATGAAACTCAGGGGTATTCTACCTCTGAGCTACACTCTTAGCCCTATTTTTTATTCTTTATTTAGAAACAGGGTCTCATTTGAGTTGCAAAGGGCCTCACTAAGTAGTTGAGGCTGTCACTCTCTTTCTGAATCCCTCTCTGGAAACGACACCCCAGTGTCCATTTATGGCACTCTCAATATTACCAAAATTGAGACTTTTTGGAGGTCTGGAAGACAGATCTTGGTTAACACCTGAACTGTGTCTGTTTTCTACAAGAAGGGCAGATGTAGTATGGTGTTTCCCATTGTTGATTCTCGACTCCAACAATCCAAAGTTGTTTTTGCGTTGAGCTGCTTATGAGCTTTGAGAACTTGGGGAAATTATTCAGCTTCTTTGAGCTCAGTGTTCTTGTCTGAAGAGTGGGGAAACACCAGCACCAAGTCCCTGAGGTTGACTGACAGGACTGAACCACAGCGCATGCCAGCTCTTACCCTGCTTTTGCACAAGCAACCACTCCAAAATCATAACTGATCTTCTCACAAAAAAATGGAATAGATGTTCATGGAATGATTAAATTTGATCTTCTACCACCATTTCTTAAAAACTCTATTTATAGTTTTATATATAGTTTTTAAGTATATATATATGTGTATATATATATATATATATATATTTAAAAATATAATATATATGCATAGGTAGATAAATAGATAATTACAATACTGGAAATGGAACCCAGAAGCATTCTACCTCTGAACTACACTCCAAGCCCTATTTTTTATTCTTTATTTTTTGAAACGGGGTTTCACTGAGTTGCAAAGGGTCTCACTAAGTAGTTAAGGCTGTTTGTGGACTGCAATCCTTCTATCTCAGCTTCTCAAATGCTGGAATTACAAGGATTACAAGCATGTGCCACTATGTTTGGCTTTTAAGACTATATTGATATATATGATTTTGCTTTGGTTAGAGCCTTCTACAAAGTAGTGGGAACAATGCTAAGTGGTAAACTGTTTTTGTTGACCTTCATAAATTTATTATGTATGATAAATCTAGACCCAATTATTTCCAGTTGTTAAAGTGAGACCATCAGAAGCAATGTCTCATTTCTTAGGGGGAGAGAGACCATCAAGTGGACAGACATTAGAAGATGTTCACAGAGTCCACCAGCATCCTCCTTGACACAGAAGAAGAGAGACTCCAGAGGAGAAAGGCAAAGACACATCTCCAGGGCTGATGTGGCAGAGTAGGCAGGGCCTAGCTTGTTTGTCCACGTAAGACTTTGATATTTCATTAAAATGCTGGTTACAGGCCATTATAATTATTTACTCCATACCTGTCATTCCTATCAGATCATACTCCTTTGTTTATTTGCTTGGTACTAGGGATTGAACTCAGGGACATCTACCTCTGAGTTATACCCCCAGCCTTTTTTTACATTTTATTTTGAAACAGGATCTCACTAAATTGCTGCAGCGGATCTACAAGGATCCTCCAGTCTTCGACTCACAAGCCCTGATTACAGACATGCACTATGCCTGGCTCAGACCAAACTTCTTGATGAAGGGCTGTCTCATTCATTGTTGTATTCCTCACGGAGCTAGCATGGCTCCCAACACATAGTAGGTACTCAATAAATAAATATTGATGGATGAAATTAATGTTGTAATCCTTAGGAACTCAACCCAACTTGTTATGAGTTGTAAGATGGAGTTCACTTTGTGATACTAGTCTGAAGACTGGATATTCACGGTTCATCTTCTGGAGTTCCTTCTCTGCCCTACGGTTTCTGTTTCTAGTTACATAGGCCTCTTTTTAGAGGATCATTCTCATGGGCCTGTGATCTGAAAACTATATTACTATGGCTCATGGCTCCTTAGCCCACTTCCATAACAGATATTTCATTCTTACCCCAGGGCAGGGTAGCTAGGACTAAACATTTTATATATTGACCCCGTTAAGTTATCCCAGTAGTGGTGAGGGAGGGCAGATGCTCATCTCATGCTTATGCTTGGAAAATAAGTCTTAGAGACCTTAAGAAACTTAATATAGAGCCTGGCATGGTGGCACATGCTTGCAATCCCAGCATTTGGGAGGCTGAGACAGGAGGATCCAGGTTCATAGACAGTCTCAGTTACTCAGTGAGGCCTTTGTAACTCAATGAAACCCTGTTTCAAAATAAAGAAAAAAAAATAGGGATGGGGGTGTAGCTCTGAGGTACAATGCTCCTGGGTTCCATCCCCAGTACTGGAAAATAAAGAGAAAAAAATAAACTTAACACAGGGCTGGAGATATGGCTCAGTGGTAGAACACTATCTGGAATGGCAGAGACTTTTGAGAAAATTCCATGATAGATGTGTGTGAGAGATTGCCTTGCAATCATTATCATGCTGTTCTAGCAACATTTTGATTAGACTTGTAGTTCTTATAAAAGGACAAGAAAAATACTTTCTTCTTTATTGTCAAGATGATTTCAGCTAATATTTTTCCTCTATGTATGTCTTCCTATAAATGTATAGAAGAATTCATGATGTTCTCTAGATCTGAATTTTCTTTATGAGAATGTTTAAATTTCAAATTTACTTTTTGAATAGAATTTAACCTTCAGTTCAGTGCTTTCTGTGTTAATCTTTGTAGACAATTATTAAAAAAAGCTTTCCATTTAATTTAAATATTCAAATACACAGTAATTTTTTTAAAGAAGAAACTTAACACAAGTTTACTTAGTAAGGAGGTTGCAAAGCAGGAAGTGAATCAGGACTCTCACTTTTCTGAGGTGGCAACAGCACAGTACACAAATCCTAAAAGAACCTCTTGGAGGGCATTTGGAAGGTGGCAAATTTTTCTTAATGAGAGATAGAAAAGGATGTCAGGTGTTAAATATGTTATGAAACATAGAACTAATGTAAAGTCTTATTAACTACTGTGCTTTTAAGCAAGGAGAGAGGTCTGTACTTTGTGTACCACTCCAACTCATTCCATGTGATATCTGGGAAACCACTTCCCCTTTTTAATTTCTAAGGTTTGCTGTGGGTGTTAGCCAATCAGAGTCCTTCTGATATTGTGATTGGCCCAGTGCTGGGGGAATAGCAATTTCTGAACCAATGGCATGATCAGACACTTCAGATGGCTATATCAGAGTAAAGACTCTTGAACACTGCTACTGGCTTTGCACCTGGAAGTATGTGGTTTTGAATCTACAGAATCTGTTATAATTTTAAGTTTGAAATCAACCATGGAAGCCTAGATGAGGTAGGGGTTTGGTGGGTGATAGTATTATTTCAGTGGTCCCAGACTTGAGTGTGCATCAGAATCCCTTGAAGATCTTTACAAAACAAATCTCTCGTCCCCAGTCCCAGAGTTTCTAGGTATGTCTAGAATGAATTTCAAGAATCGGCATTTCTAACAATTTTGGAGGTAGGGAGGTAGGTTGAGCTGCTGGTTGAAGTCCATGGTTGAAAAACTACTAGTCTGTTGGATAGTAGCAGAGGACAACGACTTCAAATAAAGAAGTAGAGGCCAGAGGAATCATGCAAAAGATGAAGGTCCTGACTACACTTAGTTCCACCAGCCTGAAAAGCAGCTTTCATAAAGAACATACGCTTCCACATAGTAGTATTTATTAGGCCAGGCATTGTATGAAAGGTTTTATATAATTATCATTTACTCTTGATCTTGACAAGAATCTTATGAAAGAGGTATTACTGCTTTCGTTTTTTTAAAGGAGGTTGAGGATTAGGGATAGCTGATGATATGCCCCAAATTATCGAGTTGGTAAGGAGTAGAGCTAAGAATTAATCTGCTTGTTTCTAGGTTCCTTCAGACCATACAACTGGATATCATGAGACTTTTCTCAGTTCCAAGGTTTGTCGTGGAATGCCTTCTCTACAGTAGGTTCTATGTAAGTGACACATTTTTAGAAAATGGGTAGCACAACCAATGTCCAATGTCACGAAAATTTTGCTGACTTTATAGTTAAGTTGACACACCAAACTTTTTTTCCCGGATCATCTTTCTGATCACTTGAACAGTAAAGATGGAAGAGAAAGCATTAATCTGTCTCTTTTTATATTAGTACACTGATGAGGTAATTTCCCTTTTACCGATCAGAAGAACCATGTAGTGTAGTGATCTCTATTGTTTTAGAAAACACAACGTTTTTTTTTTTTTTTTTTTTTTCAAAATGGCGACTGAGGGACACAGCACCTCTCAGTAGCTGAAGTAAATAAAGTTTAAATACTGAGAAAGCAGTGTCTAAATCAACAAAATAAATACATACCAGGAACCAAAACACATCCTGGTACCTCAGTGGAACCCTGAACTTGAAGAAGAAGAACAAAGATCGGACACGGGACCTGCTGCAGATACAATCTGACCGCGGATCGGAACGCTGAGCCGCGGGCTGCTTTAGCAGCTGTCCAAGGAGCTGCCTGCCCGATATTACCACGGCAAGATAATCCGGGACTAAAAACGGACTTAGGACCGCATCCTAAGCAGCGAGCAGCACCCACCAGAATTCTGTCTGCCCACCAGCGACCGGATCACATCGGCATAGAGACTCACACGGATTCCTGCACCAAGACAGGTACCTGAGGGCGCCCTGGTAAACTGGGGTCCTAGCGGGTGCGCAGTCTCAACCCCCCACCACGGGCTCAAGCCTCAGAGCACTCTCCTTGCGCATCCTGCCTGTCCCCTACTAGTAATCAGTGCCTGTACACTGCCCCCCTAAATTGGAGCCTGCTTCTGTGGCTAACTCCTGCCACCTTGCCAGAGCCTACCCTCCAGGCTGCAAAAGCCCTGGGTGACCCAGAAATCTCCTTGGGGCACCCCCAGCCTCTACGTCCCGCGGGAGGCAGAGACCATTGCTGGACACCGCACACTGGACCCTTGAGCACCTACCCTGCACCCCTGGCCCACCGCTGGGTATTCCCAACCTCCTGGTAGCCAGATGCTTAGTTCTAAGTGAGAACACAGCTCAATACACCTTGGAAGAACATACCAGCAGCAATAGACAGCTGCACCCACTCTCACTTGGGTCCAGTATTAACAGTGCATCCAGCCTGCACTCTTGGAATAGGCAGAGCTCTGGCAGTAAGTGTGGGCACCCAGGAACCAGCATTCATTTGCCCAGGGTACATCTTGGGACCACACCGGCTAGCCCAGCTGGAATTTCCAGAGACACAAGAAAATCCATCGGGCCACAAAATCTGCTCAGGACCTCAGGGGGAAGTTCCAATTACACTTTGGTCACTCTCTACCCTTGCTGTAGGGAAGCACAGGCTGGAGGCGAGGGTGGTGAGTGCAGATGTGCTGACCACAGGTTAGAATTTCGCAGAATCTGTGAACTGTACAGAATCAAATAACAGTGAAACCAGATACCCGGACACATAAACCTAAAGCAGCTAAAGGAGAAAAAGGTGTCCAAACACCCAGAGCGACTTAAGAAGATAAAAATAGAGTACAAAGAAAACTAAGAGACATTGGGTGGTATTCTGAAAGCTACCAAGCAATCAGATACGCACATATTATATGGACCTGACCCCATATGCGTAAATAAGGAGGACTGTTTGTTTTACTTTTAATGTGGATGTTATGTTTTATTTTGCTTTTATAGTGCTTTTGTTTTAGTATGGTTATTGCTGTTTTATTTTTTTCTTTCTTTTTTTTTCTTCTTTTAATCCAAACTTCTTTTACTTTAACTTGTTGTCATATATATATATATATATATATATATATATATATATATATATATATATATACATACACACACATACATTGGATAGTTTGCCTTATTTTTTTATTTCACACGGCTGCTAGTTCCTTTTATTTTATTCCTCTTCCTTTTTCCTCTTTCTTCCTCTTTCCTTCCTTTTCTTTCATTCTCCTCCTTTGATTGGTTTACCTTCCTTTTTCTTGGATTACATAATAGTCTTGGTATCTTGTGGGGATTCTTTTTTTTTTTTTTTTTTTTTTTATGTCTGTCTGCTCCTACCAGCATCCCTATTTACAAACCTTCCCACACTAACCTACATACTTTTCTCCCCCAAAACTTTTCCCCATAATATACCTCATGGTTTAAAACTCAAAGTATTTCTTATATCCATAACTACTCTACTAACAACAAGAGTCCTAGTAGTTAACTCTCTCATTCCTAGCAAGTTATAACCTTATCATACTTAAAGTCTTTCTCAACCTAACATATCCTCTACCTAATCTGACCCTTTTACCAATCACCCCAGCTCCTTACACATCACCCGCCCTCAATGCTGGAAAGGCTCTGCTGACTTGCCGATACCCCTAAACTCCTAATATTAAGATTTGACTAAACACATTACTCACGAACGATGGGTAGAAATCAGAAAAACAGGACAGAGAACACTATAAATATGAGAACCAGGAGCTATGAAGAGACAGCAGAAATCACAAATACTGACCTACTAGAAATGCAAGAAGGGGAGTTCAGAATCTTGTTGTTCAATATGATGAAAGGTTTTAAAACAAGTATAGAGGAGGTTAAAGGTGAAATAGAAACACTAAAAAAGAATCAGAAAGAGGTCTGGAATGAAATGAAAGAGGCAATAAGTGAAATGAAGACAGCAATAGAAAGAAACTCTGGAAGATTAGATGAAATGGAAAACAGAATATCAATATTAGAAGACAGTACATCCCAAACCGAAAACACAGTCAGCGATATACAGAAATCTTTTCAGCAACAAAACCTAAACATCCAGCAATTATGGGATAATATGAAGCGCCCTAATTTACAGATAATAGGCATTGAGGAAGGGATAGAGGTACAGACCAAGGGCATATGTAATATCTTCAAGGAAATAATCTCAGAGAACTTTCCCAATATGGAAAGAGACTTGAATCTTCAAGTCCAGGAGGCATACAGAACTCCACTGAGACAGGACCAAAGAAAAACCACTCCACGCCACATAATAACCAAATTGACCAGCATAGAGGCCAAGGAAGGAATCTTAAAAGCAGTGAGAACAAAAGGACAGGTGACATATAGAGGCAAAACAATAAGAATCACCCCAGACTATACAACCCAGGTCAGGAATGCTAGGAGAGACTGGTACGACGTGATTCAGACCCTGGAAGAAAATAACTTCCAGCCCAAACTAATCTATCCAGCAAAACTACTATTCAAGATCAATGGGGAAGTCAAAGTCTTTCAGGATAAACAGAATCTCAAAAAATTCATGAATTCAAAGCCAACACTAGAGAAAATTCTTAAAGAAATAAATCATAAGGAAGAAAAAAGAAGCAGACTCCAGAATCAGAGAAGAGAGGAAGTTAATAAGTGGGCCATTTAAGTAAAGAAGAAAGATCACACCACCCAAGAGTAGACAGAACACAAAATGGCAGAAAACAAAAAGCATATTTCAATAATATCACTTAATGTCAAAGGACTTAACTCACCAATCAAAAGACATAGACTGGCAATGTGGATTAGGAAACATAATCCAAACATATGCTGTCTGCAAGAAACTCACCTCACAGCCAAAGACATTCACAGGCTGAAGGTGAAAGGATGGAAAAAGATATACCACGCCACCAGTGACCGAAAAAGAGCAGGGGTAGCAACCCTGATATCCAACAAAACAGACTTTAAAATAAAACACATCAAAAGAGACAAATCAGGGCACTTCCTTTTATTAAAAGGAACAATACACCAAGAAGATATAATGATAGTAAATATTTATGCCCCAAATGTGGGTGCAACCACATTTGTAAAACAAACCCTTCTGGACATAAGATCCCAAGTAGACCCAAATACAATAATTCTGGGAGACTTTAATACGCCTCTCACACCACTGGAT
The DNA here is from genome assembly GCF_963383645.1 of Muscardinus avellanarius. Classification (NCBI taxonomy): domain Eukaryota; kingdom Metazoa; phylum Chordata; class Mammalia; order Rodentia; family Gliridae; genus Muscardinus; species Muscardinus avellanarius. The sequence goes on from NC_137793.1 coordinate 13,624,253, forward strand.
CGATCTTCGAGGCAAAAGATGAGTAAAGATGCTTTAGAACTAAAGGAAACTATAAACCAAATGGACCTAATAGACGTTTTCAGAGTATTTCAACCAGGAACTACAGAATACACTTTCTTCTCAGCAGCCCATGGAACCTTCTCCAAAATAGATCACATCCTGGGACACAAAGAAAATACCAGCAAACTCAAAAAATATAATATAATCCCATGCATCTTTTCAGACCACAATGGAATAAAAGTAGAAATCAACAACAGGAAACTCGAAAGAAAGTATTCAAATTCATGGAGAATGAATGATACACCACTAAATGACGAATGGGTAAGAGCAGAAATTAGGGAAGAAATAAAGAAATTTATGGAAACAAACGAAAACAGAGACACAACCTACCAAAACCTATGGGACACCATGAAGGCAGTACTAAGAGGAAAGTTTATCGCATTGAGTGCCCACATAAAAAGGATGGAGAACCACCAAGTAAAGAACCTAATGACACAACTCAAGGATCTAGAAATTCTGCAACAATCCATTCCCAAAGCCAGCAGAAGACGAGAAATCATCAAAATTAGAGCAGAAATAAATGAAATAGAGAACAAAAAAACAATTCAAATAATCAATAAAACAAAAAGTTGGTTCTTTGAAAGGATTAATAGAATTGATAAACCCCTGGCCAACCTAACCAAAAGAAAAAGAGAACCAACTCAAATTATCAAAATTAGAAATGAAAAAGGAGATATCACCACTGATAGTGAAGAAATTCAAAATATTATCAGAAACTACTTTAAAAATTTATACTCCAATAGATTTGAAAACCTGGATGAAATTGATGGATTTCTAAACACAGTTAACCTTCCTACACTCAACCAAGAGGACATAGCAAGCCTAAACCAACCAATAACAACCAAAGAAATAGAAACGGCAATAAAAATTCTTCCACCAAAGAAAAGCCCAGGCCCAGATGGGTTTTCAGCTGAATTCTACAAAACCTTCAGCGAACAACTAATACCACTACTTCATAACTTGTTTCGGGAAATTGAAAGAGATGGAACTCTCCCAAATTCCTTCTATGAGGCCAGAATCACATTAATCCCCAAACCAAATAAAGATATCGCAAGAAAGGAAAACTACAGACCAATATCCTTAATGAACATAGATGCAAAAATTCTAAACAAAATACTAGCTATACGCATTCAAAACTATATCAAGAGAATAATTCATCACGACCAAGTCGGTTTCATCCCAGAAAAACAAGGCTGGTTCAACATACGCAAATCAATACATGTTATTCACCACATAAATAGAACCAAGAACAAAAACCACATCATCATAGCAATAGATGCTGAAAAAGCATTTGACAAAATCCAACACCCATTTATGTTAAAAACACTGCAAAAAATTGGGATAGAAGGAAAGTACTTCAACATCATCAAGGCAATATACTGCAAACCCAAAGCCAACATTATATTGAATGGGGAAAAACTGCAAGAATTTCCGCTACAGTCAGGAACAAGACAAGGATGCCCACTTTCACCTCTCCTTTTCAATATAGTCCTTGAGACTCTTGCTGCAGCAATCAGACAAGAGAAGGAAATCAAAGGAATCCACATAGGAAGAGAGGAAGTGAAATTATCCTTATTCGCAGATGACATGATCCTTTATCTGGAAGACCCAAAGAACTCAACCAAAAGACTTCTGGAGCTGATCGACAAATTCGGCAAAGTCGCAGGTTACAAAATCAACCTAAAGAAATCAGTGGCCTTTCTTTATGCCAACAACGAATCCACAATGAAGGAAACAAAAACAACAATTCCATTCACTATAACCTCAAAACCAATAAAATACCTAGGAATAAACCTAACCCAAGATGTAAAAGACCTCTACAACAAAAACTATAAAACATTAAAGAAAGAAATAGAAGAAGACCTTGGAAGATGGAAAGATCTCCCGTGCTCATGGATAGGCAGAATAAATATCATCAAAATGGCCATTCTGCCAAAACTGATCTATAGGTTCAATGCAATTCCCATTAAAATACCAGTGACATTCTTCAGAGACCTAGAAAAATCAATCATGAACTTCATATGGAGAAAGAAAAGACCTAGAATAGCCAAAGCAATTCTCAATAACAAGAAACACGCAGGAGGCATTACAATCCCAGACTTCAAACTATACTATAGAGCAATAGTAGTAAAAACAGCATGGTACTGGCACAAAAACAGATATACTGACCAGTGGATTAGAATAGAAGATACAGAAACAAACCCACACATCTTTAGTCAATTAATCTTTGACAAAGGGGCCAAACACATACGCTGGAGAAAAGACAGCCTTTTCAACAAGTGGTGCTGGGAGAACTGGCTAACCATTTGTAAAAAGATGAATCTAAACCCCTATATCTCACCTAACATAGGAATCAACTCAAGATGGATCAAAGACTTAGAAATTAGACCTGAGATGGTGAAGTTAGTAGAGGAGAACATAGGTTCAACACTACAACATATTGGCACAGGCAGTAACTTTCTCAACAAAACCTCCAAAGCTCAGGAAATTAAAGCAAGAATAAACAAGTGGGATAACATTAAACTAAAAAGTTTCTTCTCATCAAAGGAAACTATCAATAACCTAAAGAGGAAGCCTACAGAATGGGAAAGGATCTTTACCAGCCACCATTCTGATAGGGGGCTAATATCCAGAGTATACAAAGAGCTCAAAAGGCTCTACACCAACAAAACAAACAACCCAATCAAGAAATTGGCAAATGAACTAAATAGACACTTCACAAAAGAAGAGATACAAAGGGCTAATAGATACCTGAAAAGATGTTCTTCATCACTGGCCATCAGGGAGATGCAAATCAAAACTACACTGAGATTCCATCTAACCCCAGTCAGAGTAGCAAGCATAAAGAAATCAAACAACAACAAATGCTGGCGAGGATGTGGGGAAAGAGGAACTCTTTTACACTGTTGGTGGGAGTGCAAACTAGTTCAGCCACTATGGAGATCTGTGTGGAGATTCCTAAGAAAGGTGGGAATAGATCCACCATATGATCCAGCTATACCACTCCTGGGTATCTTTCCAAAAGGGTTGAATTCAGAGAAATACAGCAACATATGCATACCTATGTTCATAGCAGCACAATTTGTAATAGCCAAAATATGGATCCAACCCAGATCACCATCAACAGATGAATGGATAGCAAAACTGTGGGAAATACACACAATGGAATTCTATTCAGCCATAAAGAAGAACAAAATTATATCATTTGCAAGAAGATGGAAAGCCCTGGAAAGCATCATGTTAAGTGAGATCAGCCAAGCACAGAAGGAGAAGATACACATGTTTCCTCTAATATGCCTAAACTAGAAAACACAAAGGATACCAGTAGGACCCCAGATATTAGAGGGGAAATACTAGCTAAGTTTTAATGGAAAGATAGGAGAGGAGAAAGGCCGATCTTGATTAAGGAGCATCTTCACCTGAACATGTGTAAAATTATGAATAAGACATGGTTAACCTGGCCAACCAGTGGTGGGGGGGGAGAGAAAACAGGGGCGGGGGGGAGAGGGCACCAAATATAGTGTAAATGTATACTATTTATGTTCAATAAAAAAAATTGTTAAAAAAAAAAGAAAACACAACAAAATGTCAGGTTTTTTTTCTTCTTGGTGCATTTACCTATTCAAAGAGATGTGAGAATTCTGTTGATAGCAGCTGAAATGAGAGGTAAGGAAGTAAAAGAAAGCAAAGAAAATGAAGGTATGGAGAGACTAGTGAATAAACTTTTATTCTTGTGGATAAATTATCTTTTCAAGGAGTTATGCTGAAGACCTGGAGTTAGTCCATGGCTTGCTTTAGGGCTCAAGTTTTTATTCACCTGCTCAATCCTGACAAGGATTTTGAAGAGGATCTATTGAGCAGACTGAGGCCCAAAATGTCTCCTGTGTCCTACTCTACTGCTTTTGTAACAGTGCTTTACCTGGGGCTCTTGTGTTTACCAATCAAGAATCAAGAGCTGGATTTTAGGAATCAGATTCATTTACATCAGTGTTCCAGACCCTCCTGCAAGGATCCTCTGTGAATTAGTGCAGTCTGCACAGCAACTGATTTTAGCCTTTTTGTCTGGTAAAGGGAGAGACTTCTCTGCTGAGCTGATTTATTTCCCAGACTGACCCATGCAGTGATGGTTCTAACATGGGAAAATTCATGCAAATGTTTTGAATTACTAGGCTTTCTTTTCCTTTTTCTTGTTCTCATCTCAACTTTTTTCATAATTAGTTAGGAAATATGTTTGGCTAACAGAGTCCCATTTTGCTTAGTTGATACTGCATTAGTCACCAAAGGGTGTATCTTATTTTCATCCAGTAATAAGTTACTTTCAGATTCAGTTCTAGGTTTGAAAACATTGTTTTCCTGCCCCTTTCTCCATGATGGGTGTGTGTTCCGGAGGGATGGCTTTACTGTAGACTATGGTCATATACAGAAAAACAAATCCCATCCTTTGGTGACTGAATGGCCTCACAAGCTTAGGATGATTTTAAATCTCAGTTCAACACTGATATTATCCAAAGTGGGGGGAAATGAGAATCGGCAAAAGTCCAAGAAATCCTAAGTGTACAATTTCCAAGTCCTGTGAGAAGAAGATCTTGTTTTATCCTCTATGAAGTGACCCTGTGACCTGTGAGATTTGAAGTGCTAAGGCAATGAACTGTCTACCACCTGGGAATATCTAAAGCACTCTTTCCAAAAGAAAACCCTGTGAAAATACATGGCATGCAATCAGTATTCTCAGAGGTGAAAGAAAGTTCACCCACCCAGAATGTGACACAGAGATTCTAGGAGAGCAAAAGAAAGCCAACATCATTGACTCTTTAAATCTCTGACCCAAATGGAGAGGAGAAATAGCAATCAAAGTTGGGAGCTTAGAACTTAAAAGTAAATACAGGACAATACTGTCGAAATATCCACGTGGTTGCCAGAAAGTAGCAAATTTTTTTATTACTATCGTTACTGTAATTAGTACAGAAGGATTTCTTTTTATGCTCTTAAAAGCAAATGTTAATTGTATGTGGTTGCAGAAACATGGATTAACCCTCAGAAGACCATTTTAAATGAAATAAGTCAGGTATAGAAGGACAAATCCTAGAAAATCTCACTCATTTGTGAACTGACTAAAAAAAAATAAATCATTTTTTCTAGGTGTGGTGGAAGTACTTAGAAGACTAAGACAGGAAGATTACAGGTTAGAGGACAGCAGCCTCTGCAATGTAGGGAGATTCTGCAACCTAGCAAGAGCCTGTTGCAACAAACAAACAAAAAAAATCAAGAAAATAATGGACTTTGATTGTAGTTCAGAGAAAGAAAGACGACCCTGGGTTCAATCTTCAGTAACCATACACACACACACACACACACACACACACACACACACACACACACACATCATTCCTCATAAAAGCCATTAGGCTTTTATTTAATAAAAGCCACTAGGCTGAAAGTTTTTACTCTGTCTTTCCTCTTCTATTAGGCTACTATTTGGTGCCCACATTCTAATAAGAGCCAGATTACAAGGACAGAATTCTCTAACAGTCCTTCACATCAAAACCTCAAAGTTCCATGACTACATCAAAGTTAGTCAAGTAGTTTAAAAATAAACATATGTTTACTGATTCTAACCTTGTTTTTTCTGTACTAATTGTTCTCAGGATAAGATGAAAACATATTTATGAAGTTGATAGCCAGCATCTGTAAAACATGATGCTACTGCATTATTTTTTTATTTTCTAAATTCTTGTGAATGTGCATTTCAAGACTTCCTTGGTAAATTGGCTGTTGGCTAAATAATCAAATCAGTGAACTTATTCTTTAGAGATCAGTGATCCATGTGCCTTTCCAGCTTTAAGGTGAAAAGATTCTGCTTCGATGCACAAAATATCCACTTCCGAGAAGGTAAATGCAATGAGCTTGGTGAAGGTTGAGGTTAGTCGTTTTGAGTGATGATGGTGCTTTCAGAGGAAGTAAGAGGAAGACCTCAAAAGCAGAAAGAGTATGGTTTTACTCTCCAAAGGACACCGGAAGACAAGCCTTTCATAAAAGTTGTAATTGCTATAGACTCAGTAGTGAGAAAGCCTATGACAAGTGTGAGTTATCTATTGAATTGATGCTCTTAACTTTTTTGGTTCTTCTCCTATGGGTCCTGCCCACAAACACAGTGAAACTCACCTCCATGATGAGAACAGGTTCCATTCCTGCCTCACTCTCTGGAATTCCATATTTTTATGTTTTCTTTTTTTTTTTTTGTGGTACCAGGAATGGAACCCAGGGGCATTCTACCTCCGAGCTACACCCCAGCCCTATTTTTTATTCTTTATTTTGAAACAGGGTCTCACTGAGTTGCAAAGGGCCTCACTAAGTAGCTGAGGCTGTCCACAAACTGCAATCCTCCTATCTCAGCCTCCCAAATGCTGGAATTACAAGTATGCACTACCACACCCATCTGGAATTCCATATTTATAGCAGAAAATAGAGGTACACTAAAGGAAGTTTTTGCCAAGTCCCTCCACCAGGTTCCTTCTTCTTACTATAAGATACCTGAATCTATGTGCCCTCACAATGAGAAACATGTAGCTGTGCTTTACTGTTTATTGTATGTAATGTAGACTGCTATTCTTAGTACAAAGTGCTGAGAACCAAACTTGCCAAACTAAGTCTGGCATCACCCATTCAAATCAGGGTAGGAAAGTCATAATGGGCATAAAAAAATGTGAAATACTTGGAAAACTGAGATAAAAGGGTTACGGGTTTGAGGCCAGTGTGCAGTAACTTATGGAGACCCTGTTTCAAGATAAAGGATGAAACACAGGTGAGGATGTAGCTTAATGGTAGAGTGTCCCTGGGTACCAAGAAAAAAATTTGCCTGGCAAAAATCCTAGAGTCTTAAAGCTCCCTGTCAAATAATAATTTTGGTTCAGTGCTATAATTTCTTTTTTATTGGTGCATTATAGTAATACATCTTTTTTGTTTTGTTTTGTTTTTTGATGGTACTGGGGCTCCTGGAAACACTTCTATCTCCGGGCTACACTCCCACACACCTATTTTTTTATATTTTTTATTTGGAAACAGGGTCTCTTAAGCCAGCGAGGCTGGCTTCGAACCTGCGTGATCCTCCTGTCTCCACCTCCCAAGCGCGGGGATTACAAGTGCACGCCACCACGCCCAGCTATAGTTATACATCTTAATGGGATACGAGATGGTAGAGGCATACATGCACATGTCACTCATTTAGTTCTTCCCCAATTCTCACCCCATCCCCTCCCCCCTCTCTCCTCATGTTTGGCTTAGTGATTGACTTTGATATGTTTGTGTATATACATCATATACATTAGGGAATTTCCCTTTCCCCTTCCCATCCACCTCAGTTAGCTTGCCTTATCTGCTCCTCTATGGTTTCTCCTTCTTTGTCTAGGGTTCTTCCTATGACTGTTTTTCTCCCTAGCTTCTGCATATTAGGGAAAGCATCTGATTTCTTACTTTTTGTGCCTGATTAACCTCACTTAGCATAATGTTCTCCAGTTCTTTTCTTCAGTTCTTGCTGCAGTGAATTCTGCAGGCTCCCTCTGTTTCAAGTTCTCAAGTAGGCTTCTAATTTTGGGCGGTTTAGTATCTTCTATTTCTTTCATTCTCACAGCAACAGATTAATTTCCTCTGGGAAATGATTCCTTTATATGTAATAATATGTGTGGAATCCATTAAGAATGATATGTTAATGGCAGATCAAACATTTGCTTTTTAAAAGAACATTTGGGTTGATATAGAAGGATGAATGTTAAATTTGGGAGACAAGAGAGTACATTCTAGTTGCTACATTTCATATTAAGCCACAATGAATTAAAGGCACGATGAATTGAATGATTTCTTTTAGAAGACTGCAGAATTCTTTCTGGATGCTTCTGCTTAATTTAATAAAGTACAAGGTTCTGGTTTCAATGAAAGTTGAAAGCAGGGAGTCAACTTCATTGTATAGGGAAAAGAAAGAGATTGACATGAGACTAAAAATCTCTAAAGAAGAGAATGGTGAAGAAAATTGTGTTTATGATCTATCAATAGTAATCATTCAAAGAAGGCTTCAAATCATTACAGGTTTCCAGGAAATATGGAATGGAGTCAGGCTTTTCAATGAGCTTGTCTAAGCTCAAACCCATTTTTTGTTTTTAAGAGATAGGGGTCTCATCTTGCTGCCCAGGCTGGCTCTGAATTCCTGGACTCAAGAGATTCTCTCACCTTGGCCTCCCAAGTAGATGAACCTACAGGTCCATTCTACTCTGTCTATCTCAAAAACCAAATCTTCACAGATTTTAGAGAGTTAAGTATAAGAATCTTCAAACCTCTTCCCCATTCAAGTAACTCAGATTTTTCAAGTTTAAGAAGTTTCTGTTTTAGTTCAAGAACGTGACGTTCAACAAACTTGAGAAGTTTAAGTGGTGATTTATGAAGGCTTGTCCGAACTGCGACCTAATTGTTTCACCAGCTGGTTCATCTACCCTGTGTATTGACTTGCTAGAGACTTTTTTTTTACACATCACCTAACTAGTAAGTCACCATTTCCAAACACATTTTCAAATAATGCCACAGAAGACATTTGGGCTTCTTTTTGCAAGGCTAGAAACATTCCAGTTGACTGTTTCTAATGGGTTGAGTGAAGAGGGGAGAAGACGAGATAAAGTGTAGGAGAGGAATTGTGTTTCTCCAGGGACTCACACACACACTGTCCACCATGGTGGCAGTTCACATCACTAAGAGGAAAAGGGGTGCTTGCAGCCACACTCCCCCCCCCCTGTTAACATTTTCCAAATCCATTAGCAGTGACCAATAAACGTAGATGTGAATAAGGGCAAACTTCAAGATTTACTGGAAGGACATGACTGACCTTAAAGTTGTCACTTAAGTCCTCCTAGATCATGGGAACTCATGTTTTTCCCCTCAATCATAGATTTTGAAACTGATCCCAATTTTGTCCCATAAGCTAAGGAGGATGAACTTGGACATACCAAACCACCTGCTGTCTAATGTCTCAGTCAAAGGAAGTTATAACACATTTCTAGCTTTTAGTCAGAAGCAAAGGAACCATGGTTTTGTTTGTGTCTCTCTTAGGAAGAGCACCAATATTTTAATCCATCTAAAAGCCTGACAACACCTTCTTCCTGAAAGATATGAACTCAAAAAGAGAATTGCTCAGCCCACAAGCTTTAAAATATCCCATCTAGACTATACTCAGCTCTACACCCACGCATCATTCAGTCTCCCCATCTAACCTGACCCTCCACTTTCTGTTCTTCATTTAATTTGTCCAAGAAGCTGGCAAGTTGATCTAATGCAAACCACATTGGCAGGACTCCCACAATGAGGACACTAAAATACAACATAAAGAAGCAGCCACATCTCATTTCACACATGTGGAGGGGCACGACCAGGAAAGCTCACTTCTATAGAAACCAAGTTTTGATAGCTCTTGTGGGTGCATGAAGGGAGTGTCAAGGAAGATCCCTTGAAGATAATTGGCTTTATGGTAGGATATATGGATTCATATTGATTATTTAATCCTCTGAGTGGAAGTTTAGAGTCCTACTGAATCCTTTAAAAAGAGACCTGTGGAAAACTGACTTAGCAATAATTAAAAACCATGGTTTTGTCAAAATAACTTAAAATGTGTTTTGGTAAGCACTGTGTACAAGTACAAAATAGCTGGTGCTAGGGGTGGTGTGTGTACAGAGCAGAAGCTGAAATCACAAACACAAGTGCCTAATAACTAATTATAGTAAAATAATTTATAAGGTCCAGAGAGTTTCTTAGTAGAATACAATTAAACCAAAGATCATGTAAGTATTTAAAGAGAACCAAAGGCAGTTTAACATTTTCTTCTGTTGCTGATTGAGAGTAGGGGGGGGTGTTTATTTATTCTCCTCTTATACAACTTGCATCTTTCAGATCTCAGTTCAAATTCCTTCAACAGGAAAATCTCTTGATTCTCCTCTTTACCAACATAGCAATATAAATACTTCCTTCCCTGCCCTTATTTCCATTTATAATATTATTTCTGAAGTAATTTGTTTAAGGTACTTATTCTCATTATAGTGTGGTATCTGTGAAGGCAAGGTGTATGTTTTGTAAGGACTCAGTAAATATCCGCTGAAATAGCAGGTAAGTCTGCTCATCAGTGTCTCGTGGGCTTGCACACTACGTTCCGGGCATAGTTCTAAGCGGTCTACATGGGTTAATGAAGCTAATCTTTACCATCATTTTTTGTGGTAGGAACAATGATGAGCTCTCATACCATAGATGAACAAATCAAAACTGAAAAAAAATAAATCATTTACTGAAAGTAGTATCATGAATAATAAGGAATCCGTGACTTGGATCTGTGAGTCTGAGTTCAGTCCTCAAATTTAAGATTCATGTTGCAAACCTTCTAAGGACCTTTCATATGTCCTTAGTGGTGGAGTCAGAGGGACCAAGATCTATCAGGCCTGGGGGACAGATGTTATGGGGATGGGAAGAGGAGACCATAAGTCTGCATCTGTCCTTTTCATTGTTTTTATTTCAAAAAAATGTCTCACTAGTTTGCTGAGAGTGTCTACATTGCTTAGTCTGTCCTGGAACCTGTGACAGTCTCAGTCTCCAAAGTATAAGTATTACATAGGCTTGTGCCACCACACTCAGGTAATATTTCTTTCTAGTGCTTAATTTGGAGACCTAGTTTAGTTATTTATCCTTAGAGTGGGTAGAGGCAAGTAGTAACTAAAAGTATTCTCCTTTATTATCAGCCAAGTGGATCAGTCAAAGTTTGGGAAGAGAAAACTTGCACCCCATCAGCAAAACTGAGTTTTCAGACTATTTCTGGCTTCAATTATTTATGGGGAATAAGTCTCTTTTTTTCTCCAAATTAAATGCATTTATAAAGAGAGTTTTATTATGAGGATAGTGCAAACCTGAAATTACATTTTGTAGATGGTCTTTGTATAGTAGCATTTTAAATCCCAATATAGATAAGAACATTTCTATAGTTAATTAAATCTTGAAGCCACGAGCTTTAGAGTGAGTTTGCGTTGTAGCTCCTTTACTGATGAGCTGTTTGGTCTCAAGAAGCCTCAGTTTTCTCATCTTTAAAATCTCATCTCAAAAGTGAAGGTACATTACTTGAAGGGTTATTTTTAGATTAAGGGTTATTTATAGCACTCCTTATTTATGTAAGGAGTGCTATAGTTTTTATATTAAATGTCTTTACAAACCCATATATTAATATATCAGTTCTCAGCCTGTGCTGAAATAGGGAGGTGATATAAACTTTATGTGGTAGGGCGCAGTGAAAGGATGTATTTTGGTCTTTGAAAGCATAGGTCATTGGATCAAAGGGGTAGTGGCACCATAACTACTTTCTTTCCTTTCTCTCTTTCTTTCTTTCTTTCTTTCTTTCTTTCTTTCTTTATTTCTTTATTTCTTTATTTCTTTATTTCTTTGTCTTTCTTCTTTCTTTTTGTTTTTATTTTCAGCTATAGGTGAATGGCTTTGTTACACCACATACTGCCACCATGATGTGTTGTCACAGGCCCAAAACAACAGAGCCAATGATCATGGATTGAAATCGTTAGAACTATGAACCAAATAAACTTTTTTTTCCAATTTATCTGTTGGTTTATCTCAGGTTGTTTGTCACAGTAATGGAAAGCTGACTAACAGCAGGCACCTACCATCATGTTTCACAGTTAGGTGCATATGAAAAGGTGCAACTTTCATCTGCACAACAGGAAAAGAAGTTATAAATTTACTGATTTATATGGGCAGGTAAACTTTCTATTTCCCCTCTATCTCTTTGCAGTGGTTGTTCTAGCTGTTGTATTCCATTCATTACGACAACAGCAGAGACTGACTACCCATGCCAGATGTGTGCCTGGATCAAATGATGCTTGATACTCTACTCCTTTCAGCATTGATTGGTCAAGAAATAAGAAGACTAAGTCAATAAAACCAAGAAAAAAATAGAAAAGGCTTTCTGGAAGTTCTGAATAAAAAAGAAGTTTCCATCTCTCCCAAGTATGAATGAGCAAACACAGAACCTTTTTCTAATAGAAGTCATCTCAGAAAAAGACATTGTTAGCAAGATTGTATCTGGCTGGCTTCTCTCCTCTCCTCTCCTTTCCTCTTTCCCCCCATCCCCTCTCCTCTCTTCTCTCTTCCATTAATTCTCTCTTTCTCTTCCCTATATTCAACAATGATTTTCACACAAATGGCACATTAAAAATGGGGAGAAAAGCCAGGCATGGTAGTACACGGTTGTCATTGCAGCATTCAGGAGGCTGAGACCGGAGGAAGGGTTGTGGTTAATGGACAGCCTCAGCTACTTAGCGAGGCCCTTCACAAATCAGTGAGACCCTGTTTCAAACTTGAAAAGGACTAAAAAATAGAGCTAGTGGTGTAGCTCAGAGGTACAATGTCCCTGGGTTCCATTCCCAGTACCACATTAAAAAAAAAAAGAAAAGGGGGAAGAAAAGAAGAGCCTCATTAATAAAAATTCAAAATAGCAACTTGCAGTCACTTCAGATAAGATTAAATGTAGAAACAAGGTAAAGGTGTGTGTGTGTGTGTGTGTGTGTGTGTGTGTGTGTGTGTGTTTATTCTTTTCTAAAGTTAGTAATCTTATGAGGAAAATTCAATGTTATCTTAAAGCATTAAAATAAAAACTTCCTCCATTTATTTAAGTCTTTTATGTTTTGTTAAAGTGTTTTTGTACCTTTTGGTTTTCTGTTCTCTACAACATCAAAATATATTTGAAAGACCAAACATGATCTCACTCATCCTATTGACAAAAAAAAAAAAAAAAAGATGAGGCTCAGAGAAATTCTTTTGCAAAAATTCCAGAGACAAAGCAAGGCTGAGTATCCTGGCTTCTTGAATCCAAATTGGATTCTGTGACTAGTTCTGCCAATTATAGAACCGAGGCAAGATATTTTAAAACAGCTTCACATGCAATCTGTGATTAAAATGTGCAACTCAGGGAGGGGAAAAAGGCCTAGGTTTACATTCCAGCTTTATTTAGTCCTGGCCCTACCATTTACAAGCTTGTGCGATCCTGAGTAAGCCACAGACATTTGAGTTTCAGTCACTGCATGTTAACGTGAGAGGAGTTTTTGAGGCAACATTTCCTATTCTTAAGCCTGTGATAGGCACTTCTAATTGACCAGCTGGTCCTAAACTCAACTACAGAAGCCTCAGAGTAGCTTTCAAGGCAGCACCCATGGATCAGCCAAAGCTGGTGCCCAACGTGGTGCTCCAGCATCCCCTGGGCTAGATCCTTGCTGCTTAGTGTGGTCTGCACATCAGTGGCTTTGCATCACTGGGAAGTTGATGAGAAAGGCGGATGCTCGAGCCTTGTTCTACCCTGAATCCAAGTCTGCACTTTAAGCAGACCCAGAGGTCCCTTTTCTGCACAATGAAGATTAAAGGGCACTAGGATAAATTGTATTTTAGATCCCATGACATTCTAAAAGTCACTATTGGATTTTATAAAACAACATCAAAACAGGATATTTCTAAGAACCTTGGTTGGCTCTGCAAATATGCTAAATGTAGTCATCACCCTCTATGTGGTAAGGAGTAGTCAATTGGTAATGTGTGTGTATGTGTGTGTGTGTGCATGCGTGTGTGTGTGTGTGTGTGTGTGTGTGTGTGTGTGTATGTGCAAGCACACATGTGATTTTTTTTAGAAGGCTCAATTATTCACAAACAAAACTCTCCACTGAACCCTGAGGGGGAGAGTGAGCTAAGAGGGAACGTTGAAATGCACCTCTGCTGGGTATCTCTCACACAGCTGTGGTCTGATAGCTTCTGTGCCTTTGCTCAATTACAGGTGAATTACCCCAATGAGTACTTGTCCACGGCACCAGCCACTCACTCCTCAACTCTCTGCTTAGGAGAACTGCTGCTAGTCTAACATGGCCTTGTCAAACATCCCTTCCCCACTCTATTCTAACACCAAATTCCCCTTGGTTCTGAGATCCAAGGTGGATGACAAACAGTGAAAGTTGTTTAACATTATAAAACACAGGTTGCAGTTTGAGTTGGGACTGAAGGAAAAGTTATACCTGTAGGAGGCATCAAGTCCTGTTGACAATGTGGTACTTTGGTGACAAACAAAATGTCCACTACTATATGTGAGTCAAATACTAAAAACCCTCAAAACTAAACAAAACAAATTAAAGATACATCTAGATTTGAGATGGGTATGGGGGCAGATTCAGGGGTGTACCCAGTAATTTCAGCTACTTGCAAAGCTATGGCAAGAATATATCAAATTTGAACATGACCTAAGAAATTTAGCAAGAGCCTGTCTCAAAATAAAATGAAAAGGGCTGAGGGTGTAGTTCACAGGTAGAGTGCCCTGGGCTCAGTTCCCAGCACTACAAACAAACAATTCCAGATTTGTCACTTCCTAGCTAATGGACTTTGAATTTTTCCCACTTGTCTGAATCTCAGCCTTGGTCATGAATAAAATTTTAGAGGGCGATAAGAAAACCCAGTAAATCTGCAAGCACTGAAGTTTCAGAAGCATTAACATCGTTTGTTGAAATTGCTAACATTTATATTCTTAGGCAAATAGGAATTCTGAATTAGGAAATCAGGGATTGTGGTAAGGATTCTCTGTACTTGAGAGTACTGGTAATTCCAGTACTGGGGTGTGAGGTATGAGCCTCTATACAATGTAGCACTAGGGCAAGAGACCGTCAGAGCTTTTCAAGTGGAGCATTGAGCAAGTTCCTGACTTAATTTTTTTCATATGATTTTATTCAATATGAAACAAAGTTAAATGTGCTTCTAGACCTTTTATATTTTTTATATTTTTATTTTATCATATTGAAATTGGCATACATTCAGACTGTGCTTGGTGCCCTCTCCCCTCCACTTCTCCTTCCTTCCACCCAACAATGAGTGTCCAGGTTGACCATGCTACATTCATACTTTTACACATATTCGATGCAGCTCCTTCATTAATCAACCTCAGCCTTCTTCCTCTCATGCCTTTCCATTCTAGCCTTGCTGAGGTTTCCCCTCCATTATCTGGAGTCCCTCTGGCATCCCTAATACTCCCTAATTTGGGCATATTAGAGAAAACATATGTCCCTTCTCTTTCTGTGCTTGGCTGATCTCACTTAACATAATGTTCTCCAGGTCTTTCCATCTTCTTGTGAATGGCATGATTTTGTTCTTTATAGATGACTAGAATTCTATTGTGTGTATTTCTCATAATTTTGTAATCCATTCATCTGTTGATGGAGACCTAGGTTGGTTCCATATTTTGGCTATTACGAATTGTGCTGCTCTGAACATGGGTATGCATATATTACTATGATTCTCTGATTTCATCCCCTTTGGAAAGATACCCAGGAGTGGTATAGTTCTTGGCTTTATGTAAGCTCATGAGAGACATTAGCTTTTAATAGCTCCATGTGTATTACTGGATTTTGGACCCAGTGGTATTCTATACTAAAGTTACTGTGCACTGGCCTCATACCTGAGATCTTCCTATCTCAGCCTCCTAAGTTAATAGCTTTTAATAGTAGTTGCGATAAGGGAAGTAATGTGCTCTATGTTATACACTGGGCATGAGCAGGGACAGAATTTTTTCTATTGCATCCAAATATCTTCCTGTGTACTCTTATTTTTCAGAGGAACAAAGAGATTGGGAAGAGATGCAGATCAAATAGCTAGGTATTGTCAAGGCCAGGAATGAAAGGCAGTGTCCAGCAATGGAAAGGTGATTCTGGGTAACTGGAGTATAGCTGGGGCTTTGTTATGTAACTGTGTGACCTTGGGATAGTCACTCTTTTTCTCTATGTATCAGGGTTTCTTTATATACAAAATCAGGAGATCCTTTAAGCCTCTTTTCAAGGTGAAAATGCTATTTTTCTATGGTAGGCACAAAGATCTTGGCTGACTTGAGTATATTCTCTCCTTTTCTCTCTCTCTCTCTCGCTCTCTCTCTTTCTCTCTCTCTCTCTCTCTCTCTCTCACACACACACACACACACACACACACACACACTCCATGAATATTTTCTTGAACACGTGTATTTACTATGGGTTATCCATTTCTGATTATCACATACTATTAAAATGCTATAGAAGTAGTAGACTCTTCCATCACACTGAGGGGCATGTTGCTATTCAATTTAGAAATATATCTGAAGAAACACAATCAGAATTCTGCCCTTGTAATCCTTTTGTGGTAGACCCCAACTTCACACTCCCCATTTATCAAATGCCTGCTGCTACCCAGGTACTTTTGATGTACTTTTCCATAGAATTTTTAAAACCATTGTTTCATGGTGGAACTGTAAGTCCTACTGCACAAATAAGGGAACTGAGGATGAGAGAGCTCTCTCATGCTCATGTAATTAATAAGTGACAGTCTTGGGACTTGAACTATGGGGCTATTTCCAATTCAAAATTAAGTTAGTCTGACTGAGCGAGGTCTCTCTGTGCCCTTAGCCTTAAAGCTGTTCTTCAGGGGAAGTAATCTGGTAAACTTTAGCTGAGTGATCAACACATTACATGGTATTCCTTTCAAATCTGTTTCCTTCATGAGAAGAGTTTAAAGTCTTCATGCAAATGGCTGCTTTAAGCAGACATATAATTCAGACTCTCAAAGGAACACAGGAGCTTCAAGGGAACAGCATTCTCAATGGCTAATCTGAACAACTCTTGAGCTAAAATGGGTCTTCTTGAATGTAGAGGAGTATGGGGAAGGGAAGAGGGTTGGGAGGGAGCTGGGAGAACATTCACCTAGTACTGTGTGTATGTATGTTCCTATCATTCTGAACGACATTTTGATGAGAGACTACAATTCACCAATAAAAGTGTATTATTAAGAAAATAGTGGTTACTAGAGACTGTGAAGGGTATAAGGAACAGGGGAGAGAGAAAGAGCCACTTGATAACTGCTCCCAAAACAACAGTTAGATGGAAGAAATAAATACACATGTGCTATACCACAGCAGGGTGACTACGGATCAAAATGATCTATTATTTATCTTATGAAGAACCAGAAAACAGGTGTCTGAACTCTCCAAATGTAAAGTCCTGATAAGGAGATGGGAATATTAATGACCTGATTTGATCAGTGCACACTCTATAAATATACTGAATTATCACATTGTAACCCACACGTATGTATTATTAAAATCATCATCATCGCCTGGCGTGGTGGCGCACGCTTGTAATCCACACGCTTGGGAGGTGGAGACAGGAGGATCGCGCAGGTTCAAAGCCAGCAGCACTGGCTTAAGAGAACCTGTTTTCAAATAAAAATATAAAATAGGTCTGGGAGTGTAGCCTGGAGGTAGAAGGGTTTCCAGGAACACAAGTACCCAGTACCAATAAATAAATAAATAAATAAATAAATAAATAATTAACATCATTATCACCTCTGATCCTGGGTTGAGAAAACCTGAAATTCTCCATAAACCAGTATGCCCACCTGAGGCCTGAATATGATAGCTGGCTCTCAGGATGACAGCTGGGGTCAGCCAGCTTGGCCCACAGTGACTCACAGATGCTGAGTCCTAACCCCCCTTTTGGGAGCCAAAGCAGGTATCCTCTGATTCAGTGGAGGAAACTTGCCATAGTGCATTTGAAGCTGGGCCAGTTTCCAGGAATACTCTGCAGAAGGAGCAGAAGTGCTGAGAGGCAGAGAGACGGCTTGCTCATTGCTGAGAGAGTTTTCAAAATCATGTCAGGGTCCATTTTTTTATGTCTCCCTAGGCACCCTTTGCCAAAATTAAACAAGCATCAGGCAACTCCGCAAAGTTCCTGGGAGCAGAAGCCATAGGACAGTCTTAATTTCTTTAGGAATACCAAAAATATTTGCTGGAACTACTTTATTTTTATAAAATAATATAATATGAATAGGAAGATAATTAATAAAGATTTGATGCTAGCTCTTGACCTTGAGAACTACTCATAGAACAGTTTCCTTCCTTTTTTTCTATACATAGTTCATCATCTTTCCAAAGTTTACTCAGCAAGAATTGCTTTCATGATATTAGGATTGCTACCACATTTCATAAAAACAGATTTTTAAGTGTAAAAATAAGTAATCCAAAATATAGAAGTACATAGAGGAAAAAAGGAAAAATTATTGACAGTAAACAAAAG
Organism: Muscardinus avellanarius; assembly: GCF_963383645.1. Taxonomy (NCBI): domain Eukaryota; kingdom Metazoa; phylum Chordata; class Mammalia; order Rodentia; family Gliridae; genus Muscardinus; species Muscardinus avellanarius. The sequence continues at coordinate 13,642,456 of NC_137793.1, forward strand.
TCTCCTCTTAGCTTCAGGAGCTTAAGTAAGTCAATTTTTATCTTCTTTTAAATTTGTTTATATTGGTGCATTGTAATCATACATCTTAATGGGATAGAAGACTAGTGTAGACATACATGCACACATCACCCAATTAGCCCTTACCCTATCTCCACCCCATTTCCTCCCCATCTCTCCTTCCCATGCTAGGCTTAGTGATTGACTTTGATATGTTTGTTTAAGAAACTCTCTAAAGCACATGATATACTTAAACATATCAGTCTTTATCTCAAGATTAAAAATAGTTGCACATTTTTTCTTAAAGAATATGCTAGTTCATTAAATCTGAGTTTGGCTTCTGATGGTGACATAGTACGATGGCAGAGGCATGTTAAAAGTGCTATATTTCAAATTCTACAAAATAAAGTGTGTGTCACAGCGTTCCATATAAAACTTTTTCCTGTGGTTTAATACATTTTATTTAGTGGTTACCTGGGTTTTTTGATGTGATAAGTATGTTTAAAAATTGAATTATTGGTTGCGATTTGCATTCCTGGGGGAAAACACAGATTGAAAGAAAATGGATTATAATTATATTTTCCTCCTCACGAGTTGATAGGAAATGACCTGGATGATTCTCTGAATCAGAAGGGACCGGAAAGGAACTGACTTGAAATTGGACATGACAAGAGGGGTCAAGTGACTTTGAGATGAAGGCCTGTTTTATCGATGAATTCCTGACTGTCTTCATTTTTCATCTTTAATTGGCGATTATGTTGACCTTCTATGTAGATGTGGATCATTGAGCTAATTAAATGAGGTATTGAATACTGTTCCAGAACACAATATTATTATTGCACAACTGACTGTTCAGTTATTTACTATTTTACAGCATACAGCTACTTAAGGTATATTCTAATTTATCCAGTGTAAAAAGCCTATTTTTATAGTTGAGTCATTTTCAGGACAGGGAAGTACTCTGTTATTGCAAATCCAAGAAATTATTTGATAATACTTCTCTCTAAAGAATTTTAATATCACAATTTTTCAAAAGCAAACTTGTTAAAGATAATGGTCTTTAAAAATAATAATAATATATATGCTAAGTATATGTTATATATACTTAGAATATAAAGTATGTAAGTTATATATACTTAGAATATAAATAATATATACTTAGATTATATGTACTAAAATATAGAATACTAATTCTATAATGTAGTATCTTAATATAATTTGTATAATATATAGTAATATATTTATTCATACTATAAATTATAATAATATATATACTACAAGTATATGAATTATAAATTAATTAGCAGAAATTTGGAGTAGAAATAATGAAAACAGGTTTAACTGAAAGGAGGAGATAATTTGTAAATCATTAAAAAAACTATTATTTATAGTATGTTTCATGTGTGTATGAGTATATTATTATTCAGGAATTTTAGAATATGATTATTTTTTATAAAAGAATGTCACTAAATGTGAATAAAAGGCAATGTTGACAATGATTATATTTGTGGGGAGTATAAGTGGTTTTCACTGATTTTACACATATTTTTAAGAAAATTATGAATTAGTTTTATTATAAAAATAATAACATACCAAAAAAATACAAAAGCTGAGAAGATACACACTTCCTGCCATCATCTCAGGAATAACAGTCACTAGTAAGGGTCCTTTGTCTGGTACTGTATAATGCTCATAATGTAATTATTTCATTTAATCCTTTCAGCAGTATCACAAGGGAGAAATTAGTGCTTCAAATTTTTAGTTGAGAAACTTGAAAGATGAAACATGTCCAATGTCACACAGCTCAGAAAAGACAAGACTGGAATGTGAACCCAGTTCAGCCTGCCCCTAAAATCGACCAATCTTCCTAGTGCCACTCAGGATCGCAACATATATCCTGATGGCTTTACAGGTTACAGGTGTAATTTAAAATGTCATTATTTAAACTGTTGAATATTAATTCTTATTTTGTACTATGAATATGAACTTAAGATAGGACTCAAATGATAGACTGAAGACATAGCTGAGAAAAAAATAAAACCAAAAGGCATTAAAAGCCACACTTCAAGATAAATCACTAAGAAATTTTGTGCTCATGTTCCGTGTGTGTGTGGTACTGGGGATGGAACCCAGGTGCATTCTACCTCTGAGCCACACCCCCAGTACTATTTTTTATTCATTATTTTGAAACAGGGTCTCACTGACTTGCAAAGGACCTCACTAAGTAGCTGAGGCTGTCCTTGAACTGTGATCCTCCTGTCTCAGCCTCCCAAATGCTGGGATGACAAGCGTGAGCCATCATGCCCGGCTAAGAAAATATTTTTTTAATAAAAGGGAAAAGTTCTTGACAAACAAGAATCTTAAAATTAGATCACATAGAATTAACTCTTAAAGCCATCAACTGGACAGTTTAATGCACTGAAGAGGCCCCTTTTTCCCCCAAAAAAGTCCTCATAATATAAGCGTATCCTGAATTTTCATGTGGCTTTACAAAGTTATTAGACCAATAACATAATGTGCTTTGATTCTAGTTGAGAAAAATACAAGATTCTTCCACCATTTATATCATCAATTCAAATTCCAACTTTCATTAGTACTTTCTTCTACATGATTAATATTCTACAGGGAATAATCCTCAATCAAATCAATCTACTCTAATTTCAAGAAGAAGAACTCAAGCTAAGAAATCAGAATAGCAGCAACAAAATAAACGAGATCGGCTGAGAGCTCAGGCATGGCAAGTTCTAGGATGTTGATGGGGTCAAGACTAAACTCGTGATCAACACACTTCAAAAATCTCTCTCCTGGAATCTGACCATGAACATTTCTTAGGTAATTTTATAGCAAGTAATGAAATAGAAAAAGTAACAAAATACTCCCCAAAGTAGATCATCCTTACCTATTTCCCCAGCCCCAAAACAAAACAATAAAGTTTCAAGGATATTAAAATCAAAGCAGTAAAATTAAGAAAAAGCATGCTGGGTGTGGTGGCGCCCACTTGTCATCCCAGCATTCAGGAGGCTGAGACTGGAGGATGGCGGTTCGTGGACAGCCTCAGCTACTTAGTGAGGCCCTCTGCAACTTAGTGAGACTCTGTTTCAAAATAAAGAATAAAAAAAAAAAAATAGGGAAGGTGGTATAGCTCTGTAGCTCGGAGGTTGAATGCCCCTGGGTTTCTTCCCCAGACCCACACACACACACAAAAAAAAAAAAAAAAAAGAAAAAGAAAAAGAAAAAGAAAAAAACATGATACTTGGAACACACAATAATGGAAGCTCGTCTGGCATCAAGTCTTCATATAAAATATTCACATTCAATATTATAATTGAAATATACAAGAAATATAAATAATTTTTCCTTCTCCAAAAATTTTATTTGTTCAAATACTTGTGTGTGTGTGTGTGTGTGTGTGTGTGTGTGTGTGTGTGTGTGTGTACTGGGGTTCCTGGAAGCCCTTCTACTTCCGGGCTACTCTCCCAGACCTCTTTTATACTTTTTTATTTTTGGAAACAGGGTCTCTTAAGCCAGCGCGCTGGCTTCAAACCTACGGGATCCTCCTGTCTCCGCCTCCCAAGCGTGGGGATTACAAGCGTTTGCCACCACGCCTGGCTGTTCAAATACTTTTAATGTTTGTTTATCTTGAAAGATTTTTTAAAAAATTTTAACATTTTTTATTATTGCACTGTAGTCATACATCTTAATGGGATAAAAAGACGTGTGGAAACATATATGCAAGAAATATAAATTAAAAGAAAAACAAAAAAGAAAACTCTGTAGCTGGACAAATGGGTGATAGAGTGAAATGGTGACAATTATCATCATCGTCGTCATCTCACCATCATCTTCATCACCATCGTCCTATCTCTCCATTCAGGAGAGAAATATGTATGACAGTTTGCCACTTAAGACTACAAATATATGAGGATTCAGAAACTACACCCTAAGTATTAATAAAATAGGCTCTCATTGAAATTCATTAAAATCATGTTTTGACAAGGAATATATTTTCTCTTATTGTCTCTTATCTATCATCATAAGAGTGATGGGCCTGCCAGAACCACTGTAAACCAAATTACTACAAAACAACAGGACTTAATACAAATATAACATTCTTAGACACGAAATAATTACCTAGGGCAAGAAATATAGATTCCTATATTCTGAGCCAGCCAATGAAGGAATATTTAATTTCCTAATTAATTAACAAAAAGAAAAACACACCAACAACAAAACCGAGAAATCTCTGAGTATGTAATGACACTCTATCCTCTCAATATAGAGGAAAAAGATCTCAAAACACAATCTAATTTTTTTCTCAAGCATAATTACTCCTCAATGGAACAATGAAACTGTGGTCTACCACAGCTATTCTGAAAAAAAAAATTAAAAAAAGGAAAAACCCCACCAGGGTCTCATGAAAACATTAAACTAAACTCCAGTCTTTGTGGATATATGGAAATAAATGATGTTCAAAGATCCCAAACATTATTTTAAAAGAATAGCTAAACAAATTGGTCCCATCAGAAACACAAATAAATGAATTAAAAACTGGCTATCTAACCATATACAGAGAGAAATCGTAATTGGTAGTCCATCTAGTTGGGGAGAGGTTTCCAGTAGGGTCCCACAAGGATCGATATTGGGTCCCATTTTGTTTAATATCTTTATAAAAAATCTGGAAGACAAAGTAGAGAATGTGCTAATTAAGTCAACAGATGTCACTAGGCCTGGTGGTTCAAGTAAATTGGATATAGATAAGTGCTCCTGGTCTCTAAAAAGCATAGAGACCGACGCTAATAGAAACTGACAATGCTAATGAGTCGGGCTTTGAAAAATGCATTATTATTTTTAAAAATTAATTCCAAATAGTAGAAATAAGTTGAAAGGATTTAGTGGCTTTGCATTACAAAAGATTAGGCACAATGGAAAAAGACAATACAGAGAGCCACAATGACCATAGATGCAGAAGAAAGAACAGCCTCCAATGGAGGTCTTTTTTGTGTAGCTTTATTTAGATAACTGGTGGTTGTGGATTTCTCAACACAAGAAAGATACTGGTAGAATTTCAAATGTGCAATAACTATGGTGGTGAAAAGACAATGATAATCAGATTCTCAAATTGCCATATACTTAGTAACTGAGAGAAAAATACACCAGGAAACAACATAAAACTTAAAAAAAAAATGAGGGGAAGAGTTGAAAATATTCGAAGGCATGAGCAAAAACAGGGAGGGAAATCAACCCAAAGCAAATTCGATGAGAAAACACACAGGCGACACATACATGAAAGAATTCTAGGGACACCAGGAAGGACTCTCTTAACACTAGGGTGGAGACTATAAATATATATTTTTTAGTTTTGTCATTAATTTGAGGGGATTATGAATTTTGAACTTCAGAGGAGGCTTGAGAGAAAATTCAGTAGAACTCATTTGGTTTGAATTTTATTTTAAAAATCTTAGTATTCTTCAACTCAATTTGTCCTAGGATCGCAATGGCAAAAGTTACAATTTGTGGTATTTCATGTGGGGATAGGTGGGATTCTTTTATGGAGCCAACAGATCTAAGCAGATCATTTTGATGTCACTTAATTTCTTCACTTGTTAGCACAGTACAAAATGCCCTGAATATGGCTCAGAAAATCCAATGCTCATCTCCAAAGCTTTGTTTACTTTGCCATGCAGCCTTGGTATTTAAAATACTTGAAGAGTTTTAGTTTTTGCCTAACTTTAATGGCAGGATAGGAATAGTTTTAATAGCCACAAAGCTCTTTCTTCAAGTAAAAAGGTAAGAAAAATGAATGCATAAAAGAGGGAAACGATGGCATTGTCTTGAAGTAAGAATGGGTTTCCTTCTTGGATAGCCCCCCCCTTTAATCCTTCCCTGATGCCAGGACAGAACACGGTTTAAAAATCACTTTTAGTGACCAGAGGTTACTTCTAACTCTAGGATATGATCAAAGGTGAAAATTCAATCGTTCTCCTAGTAGCTGTTTTTTCCAGAGTAGCAGCAATACTTAGCTGATTATATGTGCCAAATCTTTGGAAAAACTTTAGAGTTATAACTGGAAAGAAGAGACATCTGTGGTAAGAGATAGTGGCATTATTCATCATGCCAACATACAATAAAAACATCATACATTCAGAACCCAACATGTATTCCTCTAACCTCTTATGCTAGGTTGAAATAAAAATCCTAAAAACCTGGAATGTTAGATGGCATCATTTTTTGTTTTAATTTAATCAAGATGACAGTAAGTTTTCTGTACTATGAAATAATTGGTAAAGCTTCACATAGTAGGTTTGCTCTAGAGTTTGCAGTGAACACTCATTGAAAAATGATTTCCTTGGTTTAACTTTAAAATGGCTGACACAACATTTCTTTCTAGGTAATACTCAGTTTCGGGAATGCAACTGCATTCTACAGGGCTAGATCATGTAAAACATACAAGCAGATATGCCAATAAGTCTGGGGACTATACATTTTATTTTAAAAGTTATAATTATTCAACACTAATGTTTTATTCACATTTTTTAACTCATTGCCTCCCATGTACTGAGGACTATGTTACCTACCCTTTTTACTCATTATCACAATAAACTTGACAATAATATAATAATAAGGGAATTAACCTCATTTTACAGATGAGGAAATTGAAGGGCCAGGCAGGCTGACTTTAACTATTGTCATGCAGCTATTAAATGGGAGGGCATATATTGAACTCAACTGATGCCTAATTATTTACTCAAAACCACTATGGTGAATCATAACTCCTAATGTCATTACTGATATGCATGCAGATCAAAGCAAGGGGTGAAAATGCTTTCTTTAAAAAGGATTAGGAATAACACAAGCCTAATATTTTTTTCTAGGTCTCAATTTGGATGTTTGTAGCTAGATGTGCTAGGTGGAGTAATTCTTTGTTATAAGAAGCTACTGTATGCACCGCAGAATGTTCAGTGACATCAGTGGTCTTTCTATACTGGACCCCAGTAGTGTTGTGCTTTTCTCAGTAATGAAAACCAACATTATCTCCAGCTATTGCCAAGAATCCTCTAGGATACAAAATCGAATCTTCTTTGAGAAACAATGCCCTTGAAGATGTCTGGATATCTATCTCTTTTTGGTCTTTTATATTACATCATATGCGTCAATGAACAACCCTCTCCAAGAGGGATGGGCTTGAAGTGTCCAACACACTGAGGTGCCTGCTTAGTGACCCTTTCTCTATCTCAGCACAACTGAATTTAGAACTATCTAAAGTTTCCCAGGCTCAATTTATATAAAATCTCTACTGCCTAGATCCTAAGTTTATCATTTAAATGCAAATTAGTATGAAAAATAGGGTAGATGAAAGTGAAAAGGATCAGATGCTATCTTATTAAGTCAGCCTTGCATTAAGCAATTGATTTAGGCTCATTTTTAATTGTGGTACTATGAGATATTTTTATTTATTAATTCATTCATTTTCCTCTAGTTTTTCTTACCAAGACTACAATATTGCATATCATGAAATGAATTTAAAAAGTACTCTCTCATCTGATAGCCTTATAAGGAAGTCATAACAGTAGGTTAGAATCTCCCAACTTATGATTCTACTAAGCATAAGATTTGGCATTAGAAAGAAATCAAGTTTTCTAGAACTCATGGCTTTTTAAGGACTATATTTAAAATTTGCATCATTATAAGCATCATTATCTGGAAAAGTGGTTCCTTGGATTAGAGAATATTTTCAAACCAAATATTAGACCTATGTGTTTGGGGGAAACATAAGTGAATCATCATCGTCCATCAGATTTACTCCAAGCAAATCCCAATGGTAGAGATTACTTATGTGTGCTCTCCTTAGAGTTAAACTGAGGTTAGAAATACTTAGATGGCAATGGAATAATCAGTTATTGTCATGATTAATAATTCCAGACAGTTTGAAAGTTTTGCTGATTTCTTTGTCCCATTGCTACTTATTGAATCCAATATTGTACATTACTTGATTAACAGTACTTTGTGTAGATATTGATTCAAGACCTTTTATTATCTACTTCAACAGATCTAAATTTTAATGATCACAAAATATATGTGCAATTATTTTGCTTGGAGCAGAATTTAATAACAGGAATCCAGGTTACAGACTGGGTTTAAAAGTGGTTTAGCATGGGGACTGTTGTCAAAAGCCTCAAAGTGGTGATTCTTAAAGTTGGTGGCAAGTCAAATTCAGTGGAAAAATTCTGAAAAAAAGTATGATAGCCAGACATACTGCAAGACAGTCAAATGAGATTTTAGGGTGGTGGGGGGCGGGACCCTATCTTTGGCATTCTTTTTCATTTTTTCCAGGTCATTCCTCTGGGCAATTAAGATTGAGAACTATTGGCCCAATGAGTAGACAGGGTTTACAATTGTGTTGGAAGTCTTTGACTATGCCTGAATTAAACAAAATCGTGGCCTCATGCAATCAAGTGCTTCAATGAAAACTTTGAAATGAAAATTCCTCTTTTCTTCCTCCTATTCCTCTCAATTCTTCTGATTAGTTCAACAAGAAAATCTCAGTTTGTTGCTGGTGAGTTTTTAACATAAATCTGTTCTTTTTTAATTTTTTTTTATTGGTGCATTATATTCATACAACTTATTGGGGTAAAAAACTTGTGTGTACAAACATATACTCATCGCTGATTTAACCCCTACCCAAATCCCACCCCATTCCCTCCCCGTCCCTTCCTCCCTTGCTTGGCTTAGTGATTGACTTCGATATGTTTAAGTACACTGTGAGCTTTAGAGATTTTCCTCTTCCCCCCTGATTATTTCTTTTATAAGTCAAACAGAATGCAGTCCTCAGGCTCAAGGCTTTCATTTACTATAGGGTTTAATAAAATCATTGGTATTTCCTTAAGATTATCTTAAAGAACATTATTAGAGTGAAATGAAGAATCCTTTTCAAATAAATTTAAATAAAGTAAATAAATTTAAAGAAATACAAAGTAAATAAAAATAGAGATTATATCGATATGTGGGAAGAATTGTGTAGGTTGTTCTCAAATTATGAAGGTCTGGACCACCCTACTGTTAATAAAAGGGGGCACTAACTCTTGGATGAGGAGTTTGGGCCCTAATTGAGTTTCCCTCACTAGTTATCTGTGTAGAAAATTATCCATTCTCTTTCATGGGCTTTGGCTCCCTCATGTAAAGAAGGCCATTAAACTCAAAGCATCCTTCTATGAGTTTAAGCAGCAAGGAGGCCTTGGCCTTTGTGTTTACCTTGTTGACATCCAGGCGCATCTTCTCATTGTTGGCACTGGCAGCCTTCTCAGCCGCTTTCTTTTGGCGCTGGGGTCCTCTCCCAAAGAAGATGTAGTTGACCAAAGCATATTCCAGAAGGGCCATGAAAACGAAGACAAAGCACCCCATCAGGTACATGTCAATGGCCTTCACATAGGGGATTTTAGGGAGAGTTTCCCGGAGGTGGGTGTTGATTGTAGTCATTGTTAGAACAGTTGTAATTCCTGAAAAAAAAAGAAAAAAAAATCAATACTGCTCTTATTTCCTTTTCGTTCTCACAATATTTGGAAAGATTATGTTTGCTTGTTTATGCAAATCACATATATTTATTGGGCACTTATCATGTACAAGCCCTGGATAGGGTCCTAAGGAGATCCATAAATTTACCTATAGTCAACCAATAAGAGTATTAAAATATAATTTATGGCAAACATTAATCATTTGGGAAGATTTTCCTTAATTACATTTTTTCTACTTATAGTTACATGTGTAGAAATCTGAATGAAATTCTATGATGGATGAGGGCATAAGGTGGGAATTCATATGGAGATGATCCTAGTTCAGCTCTGTGATGTAGTAGGAAAGAGATCAGGAAATGGGGATTTCTGAGCTGATTCCTGAAAGAATCAGTGAGTGTTATCCCGGTGACCAAGGATCGGAGGTCAAAAGTTACAGATCTTAGGACATTAGTGGAAGAGAGAATTTCATAGAAAGGTTGGATTTGGAAGAGAGTCCATAGCCCATGAAAGGCATTTCAAGAAAATCATCAGGGTTATATTATAGAATAGGATGGAAAGAATTGTGAAAATAGTAGAGATTAAATAAGGGATGCATAATGGGGGCCCAAGGAGAAGTTGCAACTTAGAAATAATGTGGAGCAATGGGTAGCTTCAAGCAGAGAGGCATATGGATGAATCAGATTTATGGAACTTGCTCAGGTAACAGTATTGGGGTGGGGGAGAAATATGCAAGATAATAAAGAATACCAATTAAGAGGTTTCCTCAAATGATCTACAAATGGATGGGAAGTAAATCAAAGAAAGAGAAATTGTTCTGAAATGGATGAACAGTCTACAGATGGTATAAATAAAGAATTGTCCATGTTTGGGTAACAAAGAAGCAATCATAGCTCTGGTGTTTTGGGATTGAAAAATCAGGTACATCACACCCAGATAAATAACACAGAGTAGTGTAAGATTCCTTATGGGAAATGTCACCCTGGCACGGGCTATAATTGTTCCTTCAGTTGAGTGGATATCTCTGACAGTGGGAAGTAGGTCCTCTCCAAGCTGTAATTGGAAAGTAAAAGCTTCAGGACTTTAGAGTCCAGAGGATGAGAAATTCCAGCTTTGTAGTGAAACAGTGATGTGAAATTGACAAAGCTCAGAGGCAGAGGTTGCACAAATGGAAAGTTTTAGTATTACTGTTTAAAGCAGTATCTTTCTAACTCAAAAATCTGTTTCCTTAAACACTACCCAATAGCACATCCCAAAGGTTAAATTTTATTTCTGTGACTTTTTGAGGACATAGTTCTTTCATTTAATTTTTAACAACAACATCATAATTTTATGCTGTTTTTATATGTTTTTATGAAGAGCTTGAGAAAATATAAATTTGAGTCTTGGTTTTGCTTCCAAGTATCCTTCAGTTCTCATGGTTTCTTTATGTTGTCATCTGGATTTTTTTTTCTAATTTCATACTTCTCTTCATTATTTTTTATGAATTATCATGCACTATAGAATCCTGAATTTACTATTTATCTAGCCCTCATTTTGAGATATTTTTTAATCAATCAGCAAATTAAATACATAAAAACATTTCAAAAATTCAAATTATAAAGTGAATAAATGATGCATTGTTCCTATAAGAGACATAAAATACACAACAGATTTTAACTTAAGGAAAATAGGAAAATCTCAAATTGCATTTGTTTCTCCATTCAGCAAACATTTACTGGGCACTATTCCCTGTGAAAAACACCACAGATTTGAAATGAGGTATGGATCTTTCCCCTAGGGGATCCTTTAGTGCTGTTATTTATCTAAATAAATATGTATTATAGCTGTGGTCAGATTGCACAAGATGATTTTATGGCATTCTAAGAGTATATTTGATAGGGACTTGATTCAGTCCAAGGGTCATTCCTTCTCTTTCCTTCTATCTTTGGACCATTGCAGCCAAAGCTTAAAGCAGTCAATAAAGTGCTGTCAAAAGTGCAATCAAATCATGTCACTTTTTGCTCAATAGCAGAGGCTTTTTCATGGCTCAAAAACTTCTTCTTTCTGAACCTCTGCCCAACATGATCTCTACTATCCCTCTTTAACTCACTCTTTTGGCCTCATGAGATTCCTACTGGCCTGCATGGCTTGTTCTACAATAATCTATAATATTATCACTCAGATATCTACATGGCTCTTTATCTGCTTTGCATTGCCAACTTTGAGTTGAGATCAGCCTTGATCATTCTGAACTCCACTTCCTGGCATACCCAAGTCCTCTTATCTTATTTCTTTTTTTTTTAATTTTATTTTATTGGTGCACTGTATTCATACATCATAGTGGGATACAAACTTTTGTATACATACATGTACACATCGCCCAGTCAGCCCCAACCCGATCCCCACCCCATTCTCTCCCCATCCCTCCCTCCCATGCTTGGCTTAGTGGTTGACATCTAGTATTATAGCAATTTATCCAAAATTAAAAATGATAATCTCACATAACAGTTTCATTTGTCTGATACCAAGCTTTTGATGACTTAAAGATAACATTTCAATATTTCTTTTTGCTTTCTTTCTTACCAGAGAATATTTTTTTCTTTTTTTTTAGGTGAAACTATCATATATTTATTTTTCAGAAAAAAATCTATCCTAATATGGAATATGGACTCTAGATACCCAAAACAATCTCGAAGCAAAAACAAAGCTAGAAGATGTATATTTTCTGATTTCAAACCATATAAAGCTACAATAATTGAAACAGTGTAGTACTGTTCTAAAGGCAGATATATAGACCATTGGAGTTAAATACAAGCCTAGAGCTAAATTCTTCCCTATATTGTCAAGTTATTTTTGACAAGGTTTCCACGAAGGTTTGGTGGTGGAAATAATAATCTTTTAACTAAATATTGTTGAAAAATAATAATTACATGGAAAAGAATAAAATTGGACCCTTATCTAATCCCACATACAAGTATTAACTCAAACTAGATAAAAGACCTAAATATAAATCTTAAGACTATAAGCTTTTAGGAGAAAATCTGGGTCATAAAACCTCACAACATTGAAATTGGCAGTGATTTCTTGGATATGATTTCAATGGCACAGGCAACAGAAGAATATACAAGCTCCCTAAAAAATAAAAGAAAATATTGTATATCCAAAGACAATGTAAACAGAGTTAAAAGTTACTAATAGAATTGGATAAAATATTTCCAAATTCTATATCTGAAGGTATATTAATATTCCAACTAGAAATCCTAAAAATTAACAACAATAAAGGCAAACAATACAATTTAGAGATAGGTAAAACACTAACATAAATAATGGATCTCCACAGATAACCAATCTTAGTTGTCTGTTGGATGGAAACTCTTGTTTCTCTGGTTCTGGTGAGTGTTACCTATTTCTTCTTTGTAGTTAATCTCTTTGAGTATTTTCTCTAGCGCTGGTTTTGAAGACATAAATTCCTTCAGTTTCTGTTTGTCATGGAAGCTTCTTATTTCTCCATCTAGTTTGATAGAAAGTTTTGCTGGATAGGAAATTTTTGGCTGGAAGTTGTTTTCTTTCAGAGTTTGGAATATGTTACTCCAAGCCCTTCTGGCTCTCATGACTTGGTTTGGGAAGTCTGGAGTGATTCTAATTGGTTTGCCTCTGAATGTCACTTGGCCCTTTGTTTTTGTTGCCTTTAAGATTCTCTGCTTGGCTTCCACATTGGTCATTTTGACAATTATATGGCGTGGGGATCCTCTTCTCGGATCCTGTCTAAAGGGAGTTCTATAAGTTTCCTGGATCTGTGTATCAACCTCTTGCTCTATATTTGGAAAATTTTCTGCTATTACTTCCTTGAAGAGATTGTTGATCCCTTTGGTATCACTTTCTTTTCCCTCCTCTATTCCAATTATTCTTAGGTTAGCTCTCTTAAGATGGGCCCATATTTCTTCAATGTCAGATTCCTGCTGTTGGATATCTTTTTCTAGATTAGAAACTATGCATTCATTTTTGGATTGCTCATCTTCTAAGAGCGAGATTCTTTTCTCCATGTGGTCTAATTGGTTGTTTGTGCTTTGAATTGAGGCCTTTACTTCATTAATTGCATCCTTTATCTCTTTTTGGCTCTCTCTGAGTTCTTTTCGAAGCACCTCTATTATTTCTACAGTTATTTTCCTGATTTGATCTTCTAGAAATCTCTGATTTTCTGTTTTATCAGGTTCTGATGTTGTGGGGTTGTGCACATTCATTGCTCCAGTGTTATTCCTCTTTCCCATGATTTCGGAGGTTTGTGCCTTCTCTGGGTTCTTCCCTTGGGTCACTATGGCTTCACTTAAGGTGCTCTGGATCTCGAGTCTGTATTATCTCAGACCCTACTACTCCTTTACTGGGTTGTATCACAGAGTCTCCGACCCAGGGAGTCGATAGAGGCTGCTTTAAACTATGGGGGGTGCCAGGTTGCATGCTCTCCTATGGTGTGATATCTCTGCCACCACTACTCCCTCACTGGGTCAAGTCCCAGGAGGCACAATACTGGCATTTCTCCTCTGTGGCCCGCAATTTGACTCACTGTTCTTGAGTACGTAGATGTAGCTGTACTGGACTCGGTGAATTCACTGCTGCTGCCGCCGCCGGTGGCAATATGGCGCCTCTGCCACGCCCTCGGCCATGAGGCTGGCGTATTTTTTCTTCTCTGATTTTGATTTCCACTCTGAATCCCTGCAGCGTGTGCTGAGCTCAGCCACTGGGAGCTTTAAATGCTGTCTGCGCCGAAAGATCCCGCCTGGCTGTTCCACATCGGCTCACCTCGGCTTGCTGTAGCCTTCCACTGAGTTCACCGCTGCCGCCGGCAGTATGGCGCTGCTGCTGCGTCCTCGGGCGCGTGTGTCTCCTCTGTGGCCCTGAGCTCTGTTCTCAGTCCACTTTCTCTCTGGAGCCTGGTGGTTTTTTTGTTTTTCTGGTGTTGGTGTTTTCTGGCTATGAAAGGCGCTCTTTTTGTGGTAATGGAGATTGGTTGTTAGCGGGACTCTTAAGCCCCGCTTTTCTCGGTCGCCATCTTCCCGGAAGTCCTCTTATTTCTTTTTATAGAATTACCCTGTGATATAATTTGTCTGTTTATTTATTATCTATTTTTTTTTACCATGAATGTATAACTTTCAGGAAAAAAAAAAAAAACTTCTAAACTTCTGTATCTCCAGTGCCTAGTCTGATGAGCATATATCATGTATGAAATATTTTTAAATGAAAAATAAGTGACCTTTCTAAGGAAAAAATAATTGATTGGGGATCTTATTGTGAAGGTATCAATAATTCAGTATTTTAAGGGAAATAGTAAGACTTGAAATAATAAAGATTGTGTAAAAGACCATAAACTCACTTTATCTGGAGTTAATAATAAATGTGTTCAAGAAGTATAATTTGTTCTCTTCCTCTGATGTTATAACAAAAACATTAGACATATGATAAAACCAAGTCACAGATAATTTGTTTTCTTATTCTCTTTTTCCCACCCTATAAAACATTACTAAAATTTTATAAGCCTTTCTGCTTATGTGTTTGCTACATACAACACCTTGCCTTGTACTCAGGAAATAAAATGGATGGGAGGTCTTCTCCAGTAAAGAAGCACAGAAGCAAAATTAATAATTAATTTTGTAAGCAATATTACATGAAATATGCTTCAATAAAAATACTAAACTGATGAAACTAATTTCATTACCAGTAGATATGTGTTTAACTAATTTTGACATGGAAGAGCTTTAATTTGTGTTTAATTGATTTTATGCTGAATCAGATCACCCAGTGTCTTACAAACTGCTGAAATGTGCAGGGTCCAGTCTCATCACACACCACAAATTCCTGGGTGAGAAAACTGTGCATATGTACACACACACACACACACACACACACACACACACACACAGTTGAACTCCACACACAGGTGGAAAATGGCTTACCTAATGCCACTCTTGCAGCAGAAGCATCATAATTAATCCAGAAAGAAACCCAGGAGAGGATAGTAATCAGGATGGAAGGCATGTATGTTTGCAGGATGAAGTAGCCAATGTTTCTCTTAAGCTTAAAACTGAGAGACAGTCTGGGATAGGAACCTAGAAAGACAATTTTAGAATATCATAATTATTCATTAATACTTATAGGATACTTTCTACTAATGGTCCATCAGCATTTTGTATAAACTTCCTAAATTCACTTTTAGCTCTTGAAGGACAGCATACGTAAAAGTGGTCTCAGAACACTGGAGCTTGAATTCACAGGAGTTAGTGTGTCGTATCTCCTGTCCTCACTAGTCATTAAAAGAACACCTGTCTGGCCTCACGTACTATTTAACACTCATTCTCTGACATTGTTATGACAAGATTTGTGGAGTACCTCCTCTCATTGAGCACTATCTCAACTAACCCTTAGTAAGTTTATACTCCAATTTTCTTTTACGTAAGAGTAAGGACACATGTTATGATCTTGGTAGAAAGCAAATCTCTCCACAAGTCACAGGATGCGTTTTAACTCAGTGGTCCATGGCAAGGTTTAAGAAATGCATGTCTGGGCAAGTATCCATGCATAAGCATCCTTTCTTCTCCTTAATAATGTCAATGCTTCCATCAGAGTGCTAACAGCATCCCTGATACACCAAAAGGTAGAGAATCTCACTATTTTGAGGAGTATGTGTGGGAAATATGACTAAAGTAATAGTTTACTAAACCTTGGATCTAGGGAATTTTTCTTTAGACAAGATATAAGACTAAAGTCTTACAATATAAAAAGTTCACATTGATACACAACAGGAAAGAAGATATTTTCAAACATTTAAAAGAGGATTATTTGTCTTCTTGGGCTAAGCTAATATTCTTAACATTAAAGTAGGAATAATTTGAAGAAAACTCATAATTCATATTTTAAGGGAAACTAAAAATACCTAAAACTGAGTTTTAGGTATTTGGAGGACCTCACATTTCTCCTCCTCCTCCTCCTTCTTCTCTTTTCCTTCTCCTTCTTCCTTCTCCTCCTTCTCTTTTCCTTTTTCTCCTTCTTCTTCCTCCTCCTCCTTCTCCTTCTCTTCCTCCTCTTCCTCCTCCTCCTTATTCACCTTCTCTTCCTCCTCTTCCTCTCCTCCTCCTTTTTATCCTCCTCCTCTTCCTTCTCCCCCTCCTTTTTATTCTCTGTATTTTATTTATTTCTTCTTTTTTTAAAGCTAGAGGCAAGTTTTTTTTTTTTTTTACCAAGTAACAAAACTCTTGTTTAAAGTGATTTGCATGGACACAAATACCTGAGCCCTCAGCATAAAGACAATTCTAAATCTATAGTTAAAGAATTAGCTATTTCTGTGCCTGTAGTATTCATTTCTATAAAACATAAATGGAAACATCCCAGTGACTTTTAATTTATTTTTTCTATTAATTTAATATCTAGCAAATGATCTCCTTTCTGGGGCCTTTATTTATTAATTTAATGTAAAAATTGTGCTGATGGAATCAAATCTGGCAAACTAAACCCCGAGGCCATGAGAGCAAAGACGGTAAATGCATCAGGATGATCGGTATCTAGAAGTGGGAGAATTACATCTTCTTTACAGCTTTGCCTCCTGTTACTCTCCTGTTTAGAGATTCACCATGGTCAGTCCTGAGTGAATCGCCACTTGGTGATGTCCAGTAAATTCCAAAGGATTATGGTGAGATCCACAGGATGCATCAAATTGAAGACAACGTGTACGCAGCTCTTCATTTCTCTCTCTTTTAATTTTTTTTATTGGTGCATTGTAGCCATACATCTTAATGGAGTGCACACATCACTCATTTAGCCCTTCCCAATTCCCTCCCAATTCCCTTCCCCCTCCCTCCTTCTCATGTTTGGCTTAGTGATTGACTTTGATATGTTTGTGAATGTACATCATATACAAACATGTTCCTATTCTAGCAAACGACAGACAGCCCTCACAGCTTTGCCAGGAGTGGCTTTTTGTAACGAATGGCAATCTTCCTAATGGAGTGACAGACTAAGGGAGACCGGGCTTTCAGTCCTTCTCTGAGGCATGACCCTGGTAAAAGGGAACCCTTTAAAAAAATATGATAGTGAAGCCGGGCGTGGTGGCGCATGCTTGTAATCCCCGCGCTTGGGAGGCAGAGACAGGAGGATCACGCAGGTTCGAAGCCAGCCACGTGCGCTGGCTTAGGAGACCCTGTTTCCAAAAATAAAATAGGTCTGGTCTGGGAGTGTACCCCGGAGATTAGACGGGCTTCCAGGAACCCCAGTACCACCACCAAAAAAAAAAAATATGATAGTGATTCTTCCCCCTTTGTTCTTTTTCCCGATACACACCTGTTGAGAAAACAACCTTCTTGGTGATAAGTTTATAATCTACGATAGAGAACTGGGGAAGCTCAATCTTCGTCACTCCTGTTACCGCATTATCATCCCCACGCCAGTAAAACTCAATGTCGTCAGTTGTGTATCCATCTATAAAAGGAAATATACACACAGATACATAAAACAGAAACATGCAAAGGAACACTTGTTTGGAAGATGAGCTCTCTACATCATAAAAGCTATAGCTAATGGCTGTGTTTGTTAAATACCATACTAAGCATTTGAAATCTATTAATATACTTAAAGTTCACACAAGGATCTCATGAGGGAAGTATAATTAGACCCCCAGGAGGCAACAAACTAGTAGAGAAATTAACAGCGTACATTCTCTTGCAACCAGAAGGTGATACTGTTGGGGCTTGAACCCATGTTTACCTGGTTTTGAGTCTCACTCTATGAAACATGATCTCATGACATTATAACATAACTTATAAACTGTATTGTAAGACAGAAGAGAAAAGAAATTGCAATGATCAGTTTAGTACTGAAGGCTATGAAACTCTCCCCAGTTGTGTAAAAAGTATTACAGTATACTTGGCTTTCATGTCAGAAGAGAAATGATTACAAAGAAGTGAGCAATCATTTTTCAATAATCATATTCATAATCTCCACACTTGACTTTATAATATGTATAAAACAAAACAACACTAACACCGATTCCAGTAGCTTGAAACAGATGGTGCACACTAGCCATTCACAGTACATTTAGGACTTCTACTTCCATTCACTCGATTCTTTACTAAAGACCCGTGATGCTCATCAATGAACAGTCTCCGGGAAAAAGACTGCTCAACAAAGGCATGTTCTTTGTTACAATGATTCTTTCAATCCATGGGTCTGAGTACAATTTTAACAAATGAGCACAACTATCTCTAATATGTAAACCTCTAACTGCAATAAATAGCACATATTAGATGGTAAACAGTGCTATGAAGGGAGGCATGGAGTAGAATCCAGAACAAGTTATTAATATTTTATTAATGCATTCACCTCCCCAAATATCCCCTACACAAATACATGCATTACATTTGCATATATTGCAGGCAAAGTGACACCATATTTATCTCTTCAAACTATTTTTGCTCCTAGATAGTTGAAATTTTACAAGTCTAGGAGGTAGGCAGGATAGATGTTATGCCCTCAATTTCAAAAGCAAAATAACAAATAAATAAAATAAAAACACGCTGTAAGTTAAAAGATGGTGCACGTCATTTGCCTTCTGACAGGTGACTAATTACTGTGACATGCATGCCCACAAGCCAGTCCTTAGACATTCAGCTCCAGATGATTTTTTTCACCTCTTCTTCCTCCAAAGACACATAGTTAAACCACTTTGGAAAATATGTGAAAATGAGTTATTTTCCCACAAAATCAGACTACCCTCAATTTAAGAATATGCTTCAGTTGCAGTACAGTAAGAATGATGCATTTTATAGAAAATTGGATATTTGCTTTTTCAAAGAGTAGCCTTTATTATTTGATGTAAAAATACAGTTTTTTTTCCCTTTTGGTGGTACTAGACAATAAACCCAAGGGTATTCAGCTTCTGAGTTATACACCTATTCCTAACTTATTTTTTTATTTTAAAACAGGGTACAGGTTCCTAAGGGCCTCATAATTTGCTGAGGCTGTCCTCAAACCTGTCATCCTCCTGTCTTAGCCTCTCAAGTACTGGGATTACAGGCATGTTCCATCATGTCCAGATTAGCTAAAGATGTGTGTGTGTGTGTGTGTGTGTGTGTGTCTGTGTGTGTGTGTGTGTGTGTGAGAGAGAGAGAGAGAGAGAGAGAGAGAGAGAGAGAGAGAGAGAGAGAGAGAGAGAATATGAGAATTAATGAGAAAATCACTGGCAATCTCAGCATCCTATATGGAGAAGGGGAAGAGTAGGGATGGAGCCAGGAAAGAGCTCACCAAGAGCTGTGTGCATGTCTGTCACCAACACTATGGACCACATTATGATGTGAGAATATAATGCACCAGTAAAGTGTAAAAAAGTAATTTTCAGGCTCATGTTTTTATGTATATGTCAAGTAATAAGTTAATGGCACAGATTCTTAGAAAAGAGCTCCCTATTCATCATTAAAATTTGATACTCAGCTGGGCACCGTGGCGCACGCTTGTAATCCCTGAGCTTGGGAGGCAGAGACAGGAGGATTGTGCAGGTTCGAAGCCAGCCACGCTGGCTTAAGAGACCCTGTTTCTAAATAAAATATATATTTAAAAAGTAGGTCTGGGAGTGTAGACTGGAAATAGAAGGGCTTTCAGGAACCCCAGTATCACCAAAAAAAATTTTTTTTTGGATACTCAATCCTAAAAAGGAAGGTGCCTGTCCCAATGGATAACTGTACATTTTCTAAAGTTTCAATTTTCCTGAGTATCTCTCAATACTTCACACAAAGGACTGAGTCTAAACTAAGACAAAACTTTTAGCACTTCCTCTTCTCCTTCCCTTCTTCAATATTTACCTTCTTTGGTCCATCACTCTAAATCTATAACAAAAGCTATTCATCGACAGAGGAATGGGAATATCTGACACTTCAACCAGGTGGTATAGACTATGCCTGTCCATCGTTCAACAAACAGAAACATTACTAATAACAACCTATATGGTTAAAATGGCAGATGTTTGACAGTTTGCAAGTCAACATTTGGGAAAAAAAAGAGGTATTCAGTAAATATTACTATCACATAGGAAAACAATTACTTAATAAACATGTGGATTGGGGTGGGGGTTGTTTGT
The DNA here is from genome assembly GCF_963383645.1 of Muscardinus avellanarius. Lineage (NCBI taxonomy): Eukaryota > Metazoa > Chordata > Mammalia > Rodentia > Gliridae > Muscardinus > Muscardinus avellanarius. Next base: position 13,663,054 of record NC_137793.1, read on the forward strand.
GCAGATGCAGTGTACAGATGTTTATTCATTGTGAATATACACATGGGGTTTGCACCTCTGTCTCTTGCTCTGAGCATGGTGTCTGGCATAAGATGGCACTAAATAAACATTTAAAAAAATCTAATAAGAGCTTTTAAGAATAACCCAGTGCCTCTTCATTATATATGTCTCCCTAAGTAGTAGCTATTCCTCAATTATCTCACCTTTTTTGTCATCTTTTTTCTAATTGGGAAATTGAGATGATGATGATGATAATAATAATACCTCACAGAGTTTCCTTAGGTAAGAAATTGTATAATGTTTAGAAGAATACTCGAAAAATAAGGATAACAATTTAACTGATAGGTTTTTAATAAGGATTATTTAAAAAATGAAAAATATTTTGTTGTATAATTAACATATATGGACATTTGCACAATAAGAAACTTAGCTGATTGACCACAGTAACAAGACTTTTGCAGTGGCTTGGAAACTAATAATAAAACATTAAAAGTTATTTTGATGTCTAAAGCTTTGAAATCCAGTAAAATTAAATGTCATATTGTATACGTTTCTTGGCTGTTTCTGGTCTTTAAAAGCCAAACCTTCTGGGCTTCAATTTGGTTAGCCACGGGTACAATGTTCCAAGTGGAAAGTGAGTGGACATTCTTTTACTAATGGTTTCTGAATTTATTTAACAACAACAAAAACCCCAACAATCCATGACCTAGCCAAGGTGGTCAAATTCAAAAGCCATTTCAATGTATACAGTGTAGGATTATCATAAAGCAGGCCTAGTTATCTTCTTTTGTGAGTTCTTTCTGGAGGAATATTTAATGGTCTTTAAATGAATTAAAAATAAAAATACAACATATGCAAATACACATGACGTAACTTTTACAGCTTTTAAGAATGAAAAATAATTAAGTTTCTTTAAAAAGATATCAGAAGAAGAAGATGTACTAAAATTTTTTATTATCGTGTCATAATTCAAACATCTTTTATATTTTATTCATGGAATTCCAGAAAATAAGTCTTGTGGCATCAAAACATAACCCCCATAATAAATTCAGATGGCCTATAAGTAAACCAAAATATACAATCGTTGTCATTCACCTGGGAAATTAGAGCTCTATGAAATTTATAATCCTTCTATCAGGAGGAAAAAATATGTACATTTATGAATTTATATAAAGTTTGAGTGACAGATATATTTTTTTCAGACTGGTTAAAAAACATCTAAGAAGATCTAAGAAGCAGATTACTATTTAAATACATTTGCATAATAGCTGAACATGTTCCTATAATTGTGACATTATTTTATCATATAACATATTTTTAAAAGATTTTGGCTTTGATGTGAGCTTACAGGTATATCTTGTAATTTATTACGTAAATATTTTATTTTCTTTTATTAAGTTAGTATTTCAATTTTACTGGCCCCCAAATTGAACATGTATCAAGATATTAAATTATGTGTGTCAATGAGAACACTGAGATGAAATGATTATCAAGGTCTCAGATGATCTTTTTAGTACAAAGTTACAGTGATTTATTGTTCTCTCATTCTTTATTTTAAATGTGTCCCTCAATTAGATGAGTAAATGCTCTGGAATAATTATCTATTTTGTACTTATTACTGTACCCAACATAATAGTGGTTGCTTAGCAGTGGCCTTCACGTGCTGGCTATCAGCCATCATAACCAATTGGCAACAAGTGAGAATTATGGGCCAGTGTTATTGAAGTAGTTCACAAAAGACATGGACGGTTTTACTTTTTTAAGAGCAATTTTAGCCAGATGCAGTAACAGATACCCATATTCCTAGTACTTGGGAGGAAGAAACAGGAGGATCACAGGGTTGAGGCAAGCATTCAGTAATTTAGCAAGACTCTGTTTGTAAATAAAATATAAAAAGGGCTGGTGGTGTTACTCAGTGGTAGAACGCCCCGGGGTCCAACCCCCAGTACTCCCTAACACACATACACATGAACCATCTTACTTCAGATTTTTTGCCCTTATGTGAACATCACAGCAGCGTAAATATTTTCTGAATTAAATACTTCATTGATAAAAATTAATACTCAATCCCCCACTAGTATATAAACTTTTATATGGTTCTGATTATTCGTGTGTAAGGAACTATTAGTAAGTCTTGATTCCTGTTCTAAGAAACATTAATCCTGTAATGTGCATCATGGAATAGGGTTCCACAATGAATATCTTTGAGAGTAAAAGCATGTTTGGGCCCCTTTTAATAACGTTACAGAACACTTAACACAGTAAAAAATAGAAAATTCTATAATCACTAATCCATTAAATTTTACTTGTTCCTATCATAACTTAAACCTATTTGACCAGATAATTTTTATTATATAAAAATACCCACCCAGGTGTAATAATTCTTTCAAATACTTTTCCATATATTCTCCAAAAGACAAGCAAAATGCTTTTTAGTTATACCCTAAAAAGCCAGGTATGTACTTGGGAAGGTCCACAGTATCTCAGAACCATTTCTTGCTTCTTGGGTAAACATGTGTATTAATGTTTATAAGAGAGAAAGCATATTCAATAACACAGAAATTAGCTGGGTGTGGTGGTGCACGCTTGTAATTCCCGTGCTTGGGAGGCAGAGGCAGGAGGATCGAGGCCAGCAGTGCTGGCTTAAGAGACTCTGTTTCAATAATATAAAAAATAGGTCTGGGAGTGTAGCCCAGAGGTAGAAGGGCTTCCAGGAACCCCAGTACCACCAAAATAAATAAATAAATAAATAAATAAATAAATAAATAAATAAATTAAAAAAATACAAATGAAATTGATTTTTTTTGGTACTGGGGATTGAACCCAATTTTACCTTTGAGCAACACTTCCAAAACTTTATTTTTTTAATTTTGAAACAAGGTTGCAGTAAATTGAAGATTTTACTAAGTTTCTGGGGCTGGCCTTGAACCTGTGATCCTCCTGTCTCAGCCTCCCTAGTACTGGGATTACAGATATGAGCCATCACACCTGGCTTGGAAATAATTGTGTGTGTGTGTGTGTGTGTGTGTATGTGTGTGTGTGAGTGTGTGTGTGTGTTTTACTGGGAATGGAACCCAGGGCATTCTACCTCTAGGCTACACTCCTAGACCTATTTTATATTTTTATTTGGAAACAGAGTCTCACTAAGTTGCTGAGAGCCTCACTAAGTAATTGAGGCTGCTTCGAACCTATGCCATCCTTCTGTCTTAGCCTCTCAAGCATTACGGTTACAAGCATATGCCACCACACTCGGCTATTTTATTTTTATTTTGAAACAGGGCCTCCAGGTGTGGTGGCGCAGGTCTGTAATCCCCGTGCTTGGGAGGCGGAGACAGGAGGATTGCACAGGTTCAAAGCCAGCCTTGCTGGTTTAAGAGACCTTGCTTCCAAGTAAAATAAATAAATAAAAATGGGTCTGGAAGTGTAGCCCGGAGGTAAAAGGGTTTCCAGGCACCCCAGTACCACCAATAAATAAATAAATAAATAAATAAATAAATAAATAAATAAATAAATAAATAAAAATAAATACAGGATCACAATAAGTTGATGAGAATCTCACTCCTTGCTGAGGCTGTCCTCACACCTGTGATCCTCCTATCTCAGCCTCTCAAGTACTAGGATAACAGGTGTGTGTCACGATACCTTACTCTGGAAATGATTTTGATGAAGCAAGACAGGTCAACATTTTATGGAAGCAGCATGATTAAATGTTTAGCAAGAAAGCCAGCATTCTTCACATGACTAACTCGAGCGACCGTAACTAGAAGTCCACTCGTTCACATTGAGAATGGACTCAGCACCATGCACAGGCCTCTGTGCTGTGCAGATGTACAAAACTGTTGGGTCAAAGCCAAAGTCCCTGGGATTTTTCAGGAAGCGAAAGGAGCCTCTCTTGTCAAATTCAATGCTGACGGTGTTCCAAAGACACAGAGCGATTATTCTGACTCCATAATTGCACCTTATTCTTCACTCTGCTACTTAAAGGGTCTGCTAGACATACATTTTCTGCCATAAAATCATTTCTGTACCTCAAGCAGCTCAGAACAACTGGCCTAGGGTAGGCCAGTCTTGATTACCTGGTGCTATTATATTAAGGGAACCATCAAGTAATGGTCCAGCATTCATCCTGGACCCAAGAGATCCTATTTTTTTTATTTTTGGTCTAATCACCATCCTAAAATTTAAATCTTATGATGTAAGAGAATAGAAAATTCATAATGATCAAGTAAAATGTCCATGTGGAGTCTTTAAAAGACCATTTCTCCAGTAGGATTTCAATGTAATATCTGTATGTGTGGTCTCTGTTTGGGAGTAATCTGGTGGCTGTTTCTACATTCTTTCATTTTAGTTACATTGTGTGTATCTACAACTTTTTATTGTGTTTGGAAAGGTTAATCAATTAATATAATGTTCTAAGTTAAAATAATAATAATAAACTAAAATAGCCACAGCAAACAATATAGTTATCAATTATTGAGCCCTATGCATCAGTCACTGCCTTAAGCTCTGTGCATGGTCCTATTTCTATAGAAAACTGAATTAGATTATGATTATTGGGTTTTTTCTCATCTGAATCTAACCTTTAGTCCAAATCCAGAAGCTTTAAATCCTGATACAATATAGAAGAACCAGAAAACTTTGGGCTTAAAAAATAAACCAGAGCTTCTTCAACCTAATGTGCACAGACATTGCCTAAACATCTTGTTAAAATGTAGATTCAGATTTGAAACCTCAGATTCTCCAGTTCTCTAAAACTCTCAGGTGAGCTGATACTGTTTGTCTCTAGACCATCCTGACTAAAGCAAAGGATTGAAGGTTTTACAGGATCAAAGTGATTTACCACCCACAATAGTCAAGCAAAGAATAGTCTGGGTCTAGCCCAACCCAGAGGAGAACAGGTTTGCTTCTACAAAAAAAAAAAAGTTTTATAAGGCTGATCTTGATTTATGAGGGTCTACATCTGAACATGTGTAAAATTATGAATAAGACATGGTTAAGCTGGACAACCACTGGTGGGAGGGGGGAAGGGAAAACGGGGGCGGGGAGGAGAGGGCACCAAATATAGTTTAAATGTATACTATTTATGTTCAATAAAAAAATTGTTAAAGGAAAAAAAAATAAAAATAAAAATAAAAAATAAAATTAAGAAAAAAAGAATTCACTTCCTCAGGAATCAGTTTCCCAGCATGGAAAACAAAAAAATACTCTAACCATAAAAAAAAAAAAAGTTTTATGAGCTCCAAAGTTAAATATCTGTTTTTTAGTTAGGCTTTTGTTATGAAGGACCAGAGAAGTGTTTTATTTTTTCTATCGGGAAGCTTGGTTTTCTTTAATAGTTTGCATCCTATAATCACAATAGGCAATGACAGCAGGCACTAGGAGATGGGACAAGATGCAAAAGTTTTCTGCACATTTATAGTCATGCCGGTTTTATTTGAATATGTAGGTTCATTAGGACCAACCACACTCTAGCACTGGATTTCTGTATCTTTTATATTCCTTCATAGGTTAATCAGTACATGTTTTTTATATGTTTCCTTTTTCTAATTCCTACTACAGCAAGTACTTCTAATGTTTGATCTTAAGACAGGTGGTTGATGCTATTTCTATGCTTAAATAAAGCGAAACAATATGAAAAAAAATACAGAAAATTCCTGGATAGTCTTCTAAGTTGGTCCAGAATGAAATGGAGATTCTTCAGCTGGGTATTTAAAACACTGTCATAGCCGGGCGTGGTGGCGCACGCTTGTAATCCCCGTGCTTGGGAGGCAGAGACAGGAGGATCGCGCAGGTTCAAAGCCAGCTGCGCTGGCTTAAGAGACCCTGTTTCCAAATAAAAAGTATAAAAATATGTCTGGGAGTGTGGCCCGGAGGAAGAAGGGCTTCCAGGAACCCCAGTACCACACACACACACACACACACACACACACACACACACACACACACACACATATATATATATAATAAAACACTATCATACGCCCACTACGTTTGGCCATATCCTCAACTTTCAGTCTCTGCTCCAAGTTATTTTGTTTAATTAAAATATTTTTTTCCTGTCAGGCATGGTGGCACACACTTGTAATCCCAGCACTTGGGAGGCTGAGACAGGAGGATCGCACAGGTTTGAAGCCAGCCTCAGCTACTTAGTGAGGATCTCAGCAACTTAGTGAGACCCTCTTTTCAAGTAAAATATAAAATAGGTCTGGGAGTACAGCCCGGAGGTAGAAAAGCCCCTGGATTCCACCCCCAGTACCACACACATACAAACATTTTCTGGTGGCCAGACGTGGTAGTGCACGCTTGAAATCCCAGCATTCAGGAGGCAGAGATGAGGGATCACCATTTGCAGACAGCCTCAGCTATTTAAGCAGACCCTTTTAAACTCAAATGAGACCCTGGTTTAAAACATAGAAAGACTAAAAAATAAGACTGGTAGTGTAGCTCAGACGTGGAATACCCCTGGGTTCCATCCTTAGTACTGAAAAAAAAATTCCTGTCATAGCAAATGTCTGCACCATCTAAAGAACAACTTCAACTTTCATCTTTCTCAAGACACTGTGTGATTTCAAGACACTGTGTGATTTCCTTGTCTCTTTTCTTACCTGATCTTTCCATGGTTGAATTTCTAACTATCATATTCCTCACAGACAGTTCTGCATCACAGAGTTTATGAATGTGTTATTTTCATCTCTATACTACCAAGAACCATTTCTGGTTCTTCCCTGTAGTTTTTATTCTGCTTAAGGCAGGTATAACTCAGCATGGCACTTGCTTTGGCTTGTTGAACTGAACTGCCAACATACTAACCCCTCTACCCGTGGCTCGTCAGATCTCCTTCTGACAGTGTCGTGATGAGCAGATGCCATTTGCAGAATTGCAAGGTGGTAGGGTTGCAATCCCGCGCAGCATTAGTGGCTGGCAATGTGGAAGCCCTGTGCACCAGCCTCCAAGTCTTTAAAAGAATGGCAGCGCTTCTGCTATCAGTCCATCAAAGGAAGCTATCACGTAGGCGTATAGGCTTCCGTGTTGAAGCTGACTCTCAGACACTGCTGACTGTCAATGCATATTGTCATTCCTGAGGTGGGCCAAAGTATCCTTTGAGTGGCCTCTGCCTTCTGGGAATGACTTTCTCTGGGCCAATAGATTTTAGAAACCAATTTGCTGCAATAGTCTCCATAGGGAGTCAATGCCTACAGCTCAAACACAATAATGCTCCCTAGTGAGAAGTGGATATAGTCACAGAAAGGAGTTTGTTAACTCAAGAGTGATAATGGAAGATGTTTAAATTAACAAGACCAATTGAATGGTGAAGGAGATATGCACAGCTGTGCAATAAAATGCCATCAACTGTTATATCAGCCTATCTGATGCCTTCTAATGAGGGGTGACAGAGGAAGGAGTGGCCTAGGTGATGGACCGAAATTTGGATGTCAATAACTGATATGGGCCTCTCCATCTTGACCAATTATTTTGCATATGGGATATGGGGTCAGCTGAGGATTTGCTTATTTAGGGGTTGGCAGGCAGGATGCTCTTGCAGAGAAATTTTTGGTCTAAAGTTGTCAGCCTGTGATATGGACTGGTGGTATGAATCTTGATTAGTAAAAACCAAACTCAAGGCCCTATATGTGCCTGCATAGTGTATTCTGTTAGCACTGAATACATTTAATTTAACAGATTTTGGTAAGAAATCTTTCTCATTTACTCAACTGTGAGTTCTGCAGAATTTACTGTTTTGTTTGTTTTTATGGTACTAGGGTTGGAACCCAGGGGCATTCTACCTCTGAGCTACACAACCAGACCTATTTTTTTTATTCTCTATTGTGAAACAGGGTCTCACTGTTTCAAAGGGCCTAAGTAGCTGAGGATGTCCATGAAGTACAATCCTCCTGTCTCAGCCTCCCAAAAGCTGGGATTACAAGCATGTACCACCATGCCTCGCTCAGAGTATACCTTTTTAAATGTATAAACTTGACTTGAAGTGGAAAAGTGGTAAGTACAGATATGTAGTATGTAATCACTGAGACGTATGGAAATTCCACATGGTTGGAGGGCTTGCGTAAACAGCAGGAGGGAGGCTGATACAGCTAGATGTGGAGTTAAATATGGCATTGCTATTGTCAGGGGGTCAAGAGTTCATTGAGCTGAGCTATTGCAAGAGTGTTGTAGAGTGGCCACTAGCTTATGTTCCCAAAGCATTTTCTGTGTGAAGCCAAATGATTCATAAACATTATCTCATCTAGTTCTTAATAATAAAAAAAAACCTCTGGCTTAGAAACCATTTTCCTCTTCTTACATGAGCAACCTAGAATTTAAGAGATGAAGTCAATTGCCCTACAGTTAGAAATGGAAATTGAACTCAATCCTCTTTCAGACGAGCCCCTAATCCCTCAGTCACTGCATTTATCATCTCATGTTATGATTTGGAGCTGTTTTTTTTATCATTTATTCTGTAATCTATTTCTGCAATTATTCCTCTCATTGTATCCCCTCCTACTTGCAATGTGACCTTATAGCTCCTATGATGAACAGTATTTCCTTACACCTTGAATATTCCCTGCCCTTGCTACTTACTTTAATAGAAAAGAAGTGATGCTGAGCCTGTTCTGAGCGTAGGCTGCAGGAAACCTTGCAGCTCATCCTTACTTTTGGGGGATCCTACTTCCATCATGCAAACAAGCATTGGACCATGGGTTGGATGAGGAGGGACACATCATCTGGATACCTCCATCACAACACCTGGACAGTAAGTCCCCAGCCCACCTGTGTGAGGATACTAGATGCATGTGTAAGTCCAGAAAAAACAATCAGCCTAGATTGGCAGAACCTCCCAGTTGACCTGAATATGTAGCTTTCTGATAAAAAAATAAAGGTTTTTGATTGTTTCATCCCCTAGGTTTTAGGTTAGATTGTTAAGTAGTCAAAGCTAATGAAAAATACTAGGTTCTATTGAGAACAGAAAACAAAACTCTGTGTTCCCCATGGAGTAGTACAGTATATATACTGCGCACACACACACACACACACACACACACACACACACACACACACACACATATATACTTCCACCATAGCATTCATAATCATAGCTGAGCATTGCTTCAGGGAATCTCCCAAAGTTCATGAATATTCAATGCTGAGCATATGGCATAACACCAATCAGAAGACCTACCTGGATTTTGGTCCCCCTCCCACCACATATGAACTATTGAATTTTGAGTAAATCATATACTTGGAGCTAAGTTTCTACAGCTCAGAAATAATGCTGTTCTAAAATAGCAATCCTCAGAGTTTTTGGTCTCAGAATCTTTCGATGCTGAAAAATTATTGAAGACTCCCCCCAACAAAGCTAATGTTTGTATGAGTTATAGCTCATTATGCTCTGATATAGAGTGAGCCCTGAAGAGCTCTTGTATGAATGCCCAGATTCGATACAGTTAAGTCACGGAGGTTGTAATCTCATCGTTGTAATGGATTCATCTGGGCCTTAGCCACAGCCAGGATGGTGTGCCTAGAGATGGGTACCTAGGGTGTGTGTTTCCTCCTCCTCTTGCTTGTCTGCTCTCTGCTTCTAGCCTCTGTGATGTGAGGAGTGGAGCCCGTGGGTTCCCAAGTGAATTCTATAAAACCTTTATAGAAGAGCTAATACCAATGCTCCTCAATCTATTTCGTGAAATAGAAAAAAAAAAAAAAAACAACAGAATGCTCCCAAATACATTCTCTGAAGCCAACATCACATTGATACCAAAACCAAACAAAGACAGTTCAAGGAAGGAGAACTAAAGTCCTGTATCTTTGATGAATTTGGATGCGAAACTGCTAAACAAAATACTAGCAACACACATTCAAAACCACATCAAGAAAATTATACACCATGACCAGGTAGGGTTCATCCCAGGGATGCAAGGCTGGTTCAACATACAAAAATCAATCCATGTAATTCATCATATAAAGAGAATCAAAGACAAAAATCACATGATCATTTCAATAGACGCTGTAAAAGCATTTGATAAAATACAACATCCATTTATGATAAAACACTGCAGAGAATTGGGATAGAAGGAACATATCTCAACATCATAAAGGCAATCTACAATAGGCCCACTGCCAACATCATATTGAATGGGGGAAAACTTGAAGAATTCCCCCTAAAAACAGGAACAAGACAAGAATGTCTGGGTTCTCCCTTTTTCTCCTCCCCGCCACCATGGTCTGAGCTCCAGTTCTGCATCCTGGCTTCACATGGACTGTACCATGAGATCTCCAAAAACCCATGACCAAATAAATCTTTCTTTCCCTACAATGTGGGCTTAGTTTCCTTATAGCAGTCAGAATGCTGCCTGAGACAAAGCTATCAATATTTATCATGCTAGAGATTAAAACATATATTTAAAAATATCAATTAGTTGAAACCAACATTAGTGATCATATTACATGCTAACATAAATGACATTTCTATAAAGAATAACTATTTTTCCAAAACAAAAACAAGCAAGAAAAAGCACGGAGAAGTGTATATTAGGTTAAATTTCTGTTGACCACTTTAATGTTCCGGACTTAACAGAAGACAGCTGGATTCTCTTATTTGCTTCTGCATACAGCTGTTGCAATAACTCATTTCAGAGAGCCTCTGGAAAACATGACTCTGCATTAGGAGAGAATGAAAGTAAATGAGGCAAATAAAGTTTTGGTGTGTTGTGAAGGGAGCTTGGGCTTTGAGGACATCCTTAAAAGTTCTCAGGCACCGCGTATCTCAAGATCACATATTGAGAATCACTATTCCAGGGCATCTGTAACCTAAATTTCTATGATTTAAGTAAAACTACAAATAACTCGTTAATCTTTATATTATTTAAAGTTACCCCAAATCAACAATCTTACTTTGCTCCTGTAATAAAAATAAAAAGTATTTTATTCTTTTTTTTTGTTTTGTTTTGTTTTGTTTTTGTGGTGTTGGGGATGGAACTCAGGGGCATTCTACCTCCGAGTGACACCCCCAGCCCTAATTTTTTATTTTTTATTTGGAAACAGGGTCTTCCTGAGTTGCAAAGGGCATCACTAAGTAGCCGAGACTGTCTTCGAACCTGCGCAATCCTCCTATCTCAGTCTCCCAAATGCTGGGATTACAAGCATGCACCACCACACCCAGCAAAAATATTTTATTCTTGAATAGCTAGGGACAAATGTCATCTTTATGTGTTAGCTAGGTTAAAAATGACGTATGTCTAAAACTCTTTACGATTTAATGTAAATTATTTGGTTCTCCTTTGTGAAATGAAACCTGTATTTTTGTGTCTGTGTGTGTGGTACTGGGGATGGAACACAGGGGCATTTTAACTCTGAGCTACATCCCTAGCCCAATTTTTTATTCTTTATTTTCAAAGAGGTTCTCACTAAGTAGAAAACAGCCTAAGTAGCTGAAGCTGGCTGTGAACCAGCAGTCATCTTATCTCAGCCGACCAGGTACTTGGATTACAAGCATAAGCCACCATGCCCGGCACCTGTACATTTTTAAATGGAAACCAATACCTCTGTAACTTTTGCATACAATTGAAGATACTGTTCAACCATATCTGACTCTCAATCTAATGGAAAATATACTTACGTATGAGAATAAAGTGAACTGTTACTCCCTAGGTGTGGTCCATAAATACTTATGCAAATTATTTACATAAACAGGACTCCGAAAATAATTTCATTAGTGCAGGACAAGGAATATTTGGGACTTCTAACACAAAATTAGACATTTCCATTTTTAAAATAAGTTATATAGAAAACAGCTTATGTGGTATGTAAAGCCTTGACCAGTGTTCACATACATATTTTTTCTTAAGCTACTGATTATATTCCAGACTTGAAAAAAAAAGGGTCATTCTTTAAATAGATTTAAAAAATAAACTTTGACACCAACACATGAAATATAGGACATGGAAAGAAACACATAAATTAATTATAGAGATAAGATCCAAATTTAGCCAAGCTATCTAAAGCATCCTTAGGTTTTCATAGTCCTTTTATTTAAGCTCAAAAGAGAAGTAACACGCAGTGGTGATTTTAAAGATATGTATAACATGTGCCAATATTCCCACCCTCCACTGTGGAGCTTACTTTCTCTTCCCTGGAGCTAGATTGGACTTAATGATACAATACTAACAGAAAGAAGTGATAGAATTCCTTTTCTAAGATTAGGTTATGAGAAGGTTGAATCTTTTGACTTGGGTAGGCTTGACACTTTCTCTGTCTTTCAGATTCCTTGCTTCTCGATATTAGGACTTGCCCCATGGGCAGAACTGCATGGTAGTGGAATAAGGGAGGCCTCTGGCTAAAAGCAGAGGCCCTCAGACCAACATCCTGAAAGGAACGGAGGGCTGTAAGTTAGCCTAGATGCTGACTCCTGATCATTTGAGCCTTCGGATGAGGCTGTAGTCCAAACAGACTGCAGCCTTATGAGACTCAGAAGCAGAGTCTTGGAACTGATACACTCCCTATTCCTGAGCCTCAGACTGTGAAGTCATATGTGTCTGCTGGTGAAAATTGTCACATAAGAGTAATTTGTTACCCAGACATAAATAATAGACTTTCATGGTATCAACACTCAATAAACTACTTTTGTTGAAGAAGGAACATATCTTAACATCTGAAAGCTTATCTATGACAATCCTAAGGTTAACATCACATTCAATGATGAAAAATGGAAATCTTTTTTTCTTAGATTATAAGCAAGAAAAGATGATTACCCTTACCACCACATTCAACATAATACTTAAAGTACTCATCAGAAAAATTAGAAAAGAAAATGAAATAAAAGAAATCTAAAACAGGAAAAAATTAATTTGTCCATGCTTGCAGATGACAAAACCATATATGTATAAATTTGCAATATTTATCATATATATAAATATATATTTATATAAATATATATATATATAAATAGTACCACAAAAACTGTTCAAAATAATAAATTCAGTAAACATGGACACATAATTAAAAAATTAATATATATATATTAACAAAGGACCATAAAAAATCAAGCAAACGATTTTATTTATAGCATCTACAAAGCAATTTTCAAATGAAATTGAAAACCTAAAAACACTGAAAACTAAAAATCATGGATGAGAGAGCCTGAAGATATCAGAAACAAGGGAAAGACATTGATGTTTATGGAAGGTTCAGCATGGTTATAACATGCATGCTACCCAAAGCAATCTATAGGTCAGATGCGATTCTTATCAAAGTTCAAAAGTCATTTTTCACATAAAGAGAAAAAAAATCCTAAAACTCAGGTGAAAGAAAAAATCCTTGAATATTCCAGGCAATCATAAGTAAAAAAGTTTGTTTTTTAATGTTCGATTTTAGCTTTGCTAAAGTGTGTGTCCTGGGAGCTCATGTGGTTGTTCATGTGTTTTTCCAACAAACTTAAAAGGTGCAGTTCACTTTAGAGCCCAGTGTCTCCAAATCTAATTCTTTCCATCTTCTACTGCTAATAGCATAGACCATGACCATATCATAAAGGAGACCTTTGACTCCGTATATCATGTTAAAATGTGGGGGCTTATTAAGTACCCATAACACAAAGAAATAGATATTCATAATCTACCTTTCGGTAAAATGCATTATTTATATGACAAAAATATCTCATTAAAATCCAACTTTTAATTTGCTGATTTAACAACTTTAGTTTTCATCACCCTTTCTGCTATCAACCTCAAGTTTTCTGACATTACCAAGCACAATGGTGACTATGTGGCTTTAGCACATTAAAAAAAAAAGCAAGAATAGGGAAAATTAAATTAAAAATTTGAGTTTAGATTTAACCATATTTATCCAAGTAAGATCTCATGAAGGCAGGGATAGAGAGATGGTTTGCTACATTTTTTCACACTTGAAATTTTACACAAATTGAAGCAAAGAGCTGCTTGAATAGGTTAACTGGAAACCATACTCTAAGATTTATTCTAACAGAGGACCATCAGAGTCATTTAAGGTGTTTTGAAAGTAGCTATATGTTATTTAAGGGCCTGTATGATATGAATCTGCTTTTTGTTTATTTTTGCAATTCATGCTAAAGATAAGGCATATTAAAGAGGCTATGGTGGATAAAGGACTGTATCCTGCCCGTCTGGGGGCTGATTATACATGAGGAGATATCTGCTTAGGCAGTATCAATCTTATTTCTTTGCTAAAAATCTGGACTTAAAATATTGAGGGAGTGATGATCACGTACTGGTAGAATGTGAAAAGGTTAGGCTTTGGAAAAAGAAGAGAGAAGAGGAACAGAGAGACCAACCTTGGGAATGCGAGAGTAGAGGAAATCAATATTTAGCAACCAAATACTGAAGGACCAGTGCCCTGGATTTACATGTGTGGGCCTTCTGAGAAAATCGTGCGGGGGGGGGGGGGGGCAGAAAGTGACACAGACAGAGAGGCATTCTGGCTTCTGAAGCATAGTTTAGGTGCCACTTCCCCCCAAATCCTAGATATTCTTGGAATCCTGGGTATCCTTGATGGATTTTGGACACACTTTTCTGTCTTGTCTCTGAGACTGCCTGCTAATGCATTCTTCCTCAGTGAATATTTATTGTGTGCCTATGTTGTGGTACAATGTTTGGGCATTTATGGTACATGAGTTAAAAAAGAAAAACCTTGTCCTCATTAAGAATATACTTTAGTCCGGGCCTCTGGCCCTGACCATGGGCGGGTGGGCAGGCGCTGGTGGGGCACCCCTAGGCGACCCCCTTTCCACCCAGAAGGACCCTGTGGTCCGGGCCCCTGGCCCCGACCCTGGGCGGGTGGGCAGGTGCTGGCGGAGCACCCCTAGGTGATCCCTTTTCTACCTGGAAGGACCCTGTAGTCCGGGCCCCTGGCCCCAACCCTGGGTGGGTGGGCAGGCGCTGGCGGGCACCCTAGGTGATCCCCTCCCCACCTGAAAGGACTCTGTGGTTTGGGCCTCTGGCCCCGACCCTGGGCAGATGGGCAGGCGCTGGCGGGACACCCCTAGGTGACCCCCTTCCCACCCGGAAGGACCCTGTGGTCCGGGGCTCGCCCTGATCCTGGGCGGGTGGGCAGGTGCTGTCGGGGCACCCCTAGCCAACCCCCCCCCTACCCGCAAGGACCCCGTGGTCCAGGCCTCTGGCCCCGACCCTGGGCGGTTGGGCAGGTGCTGGTGGGGCACCCCTAGGGGACCCCCTTTCCACCCGAAAGGACCCTTTGGTCCGGGCCTCTGGCCCTGACCCTGGGAAGGTGGGCAGGTGCTGGTGGGGCATCCCTAGGCGATCCTCTCCCCACCCGGAAGGACCCTGTGGTCCGGGCCTCTGGTCCCAACACTGGGCGGGGGGGCAGGCACTGGCCGGACACCCTTCGGCGACCCCCTCCCCACCCAGAAGGACTATGTGTTTCGGGCCTCTGGCCTGGGCCCTGGGCGTGTGAGCAGGCACTGGCGGGGCACCCTTCGGCGACCCCCTCCCCACCTGGAAGGACCCTGTGGACCGGGCCTCTGGCCCCGACCCTGGGCGGGTGGGCAGGCGCTGGCGGGGCACCCTAGGTGATCCCCTCCCCACCTGAAAGGAACCTGTGGTCCAGGCCCCTGGCCCCGACCCTGGGCGGGTGGGCAGGTGCTGGCGGGGCACCCCTAGGCGATCCTCTCTCCACCCGGAAGAACCTTGTAGTCCGGGCCTCTGGCCCCAACCCTGGGCAGGTGGGCAGGTGCTGGCGGGGCACCCTTAAGGCGATCCCCTCACCACCTGAAAGGACCCTGTGGTCCGGGGCTCTGGACCCCACCCTGGGTGAGTGGGCAGGCGCTTGTGGGGCACCCCTAGGCGATACCCTTTCCACCTGGAACAACCCTGTAAAAAAGAAAAATAAAAAAGGAAAATATCGGAGAGGGGTTAAGGAAAATACCATCTGTGGCGGATGCCAGGATACTGGAGATGCAGATAAAACTTATCCAAATGAACTGGAATTATTGGAAAAATTCCCCGCTATATTCTCTATATTGTTAAGAATCTTGAACATCACCTGTAAGGAGAGAGACTTTAGCGGAGACCAAGGAGAAAGGCAGTGCTGAAAGCGGTCTCCACGTTGGCGGTGGAGACTTGTATTCAGGAGAAGCAGAAATCGGAGCCTACCAACTTTATTTTTCTGGGAGAAATTACACCAAAGATCAAATGCTACCGTCACACATGCTTAGGAACACTGGACAATATTCAGAGTGGAAAAAGAGCTTGGGAAAGATTTGAAATGGTGGAGGCAGTGGCCAGTACTCAGGGGAGGCAGAGATCTGATGCATTACACCTGGAACCTTTGAAGTAATGACCCCAGAGGCAGAATGCTACTACCTCGCACCCTCGAGAATGAGGGACAAATGGTTGGGCAAAGAGGGTGCTCAGATTAGAGCCTGCCAAGGGGTGAGGCCAGCGACGGACACAGCAAAGCTGGGATTAGAGCCTGTCATGAGGCAAGGCCGGTGCTGGAGCCTCCGAGGCCGGGATCGGAGCCTGCCGAGTGGTTAGGCCGGTGCTGGGGCCAGTGAAGCTGGTATGGGATCATTCCGTGAGGCAAGGCCAGTGCTGGGGCCTTCAAGACCGGGACCAGAGCCTGCCGAGGGGTTAGGCCATGTCGGGGCCAACAAGGCCAGGATTAGAGCCTGCCGTGAGGCAAGGCCGCTACTGGGGCCTCCGAGGCTGGGATCGGAGCCTGCCGAGGGGTTAGGCCGGTGCTGGGTCCAGTGAGGCCGGAATTGGAGCCCCCCCCATGAGGCAAGGCCAGTGCTGGGGCCTTAGAGGCTGGGATTGGAGCTTACCGTGAGGCAAGGTCGGTGCTAGGGCTTCTGAGGCTGGGATCAGAGCCTGCTGAGGGCTTAGGCCGGTGCTGGGGCCAGTGGTCAGCATTGGAGACTGCCGTGAGGCAAGGCCAGTGCTGGGGCCCAGAGGCCGGGGCCGAAACTTGCCGAGGGGTTAGGACAGTGCTAGGGCCAGCGAGGCCGGGATCGGAGCCTGCCGTGAGGCAAGGCTGGTGCCAGGGCCAATGGCCGGCATTGGAGCCAGCTGTGAGGCAAGGCAGTTACTCGGGCCTCTGAGGCCAGGATCAGAGCCTGCCGAGGTGTTAGGCCGGTGCTGGGGCCAATGACTAGCATCAGAGCCAGCCGTGAGGCAAGGCCGGTGCTGGGGCCTCCGAGGCCGCGATTAGAGCCTGTTGAGGGGTTAGGCCGGTGCTGGGGCCAGTGACCAGCATCGGAGACTTCTGTGAGGCAAGGCTGCTATTGAGGCCTCCAAGGTCTGGATCGGAGCCTGTGTAGGGGTCAGGCTGGTGCCAGGGCCAGCATGGCCAGGATCAGAGCCTGCCATGAGGCAAGGCTGGTGCTGAGGCCTCCTAGGCTGGGATCAGAGCCTGCTGAGGGGTTAGGCTGGTGCCGGGGCCAGCAGCTGGCATCGAAGCCTAACGTGAGTCAAGGCCTCTATTGAGGCCTCCAAGGCCCGGATCGGAGCCTGCCGAGGGGTTAGGCCAGTGCTGGGGCCAGTGAGGCCGGGATCGGAGCCTGCCATGAGGCAAGGCCAGTGCTGGGGCTTCAGAGGCTGGGATCGGAGACTGCAAAGGGATCAGGCCGGTGCCAGGGCCAGCATGACCAGGATCGGAGCCTGCCATGAGGCAAGGCCGGTGCTGGGGCCTCCGAGGCCGGGATCAGAGCCTGCTGAGGGGTTAGGCTGGTGCCTGGACCAGCAGCCGGCATCGAAGCCTTCTGAGGGGCAAGGCCACTATTGAGGCCTCCGAGGCCTTGATCGGAGCCTGCCAAGGGGTTAGGCCAGTTCCGGGGCCATTGGCCAGCATCGGAGCCTGCCGTAAGGAAGGCAGGTGCTGGGGCCTTCGAGGCCAGGATTGGAGCCAGCTGAGGGGTTAGGCCAGTGTCGGGGCCAGCGAGACTTGAATTGGGGCCTCCCATGAGGCAAGGTCGCTGCTTGAGCCAGCAAGGTCTGGATCAGTCCACCGGGTAGCCAGGCCACAACTGGGGCCGTCAAGAGTGGAATTGGTATTTGCAATGCAGCGTGCACAGAGAAATATCACAGAAAATTAAAACCAGATGCTTCCCCTAATCAGCAATAACTAGGAGGAAAGGGGCAACAGGAAGTGGTCAAGCTATAGAAAGGGCCCTATAGTGAATCAATTAAGGTGACCAATCAGAGGGTATGGAATAGGGGAGGATGGAGCCTCTTTAAAAAACAGGAGGTACATAAATATATGTATCAAAGTTAATTACCAAACAAGCATGGGATCGAGGGAGGGGAAGGGAATGGGATGGGGGCTGGATGAGGGCTAATTGGATGATGTGTGCTTGTATATCCTCTCACATCTTGTATTCCAATGTGATGTATGATTACAATGCACCAATAAAAATAAATAAAAAATAATATACTTTAGCAGGGGAAAAAGTCAATAGACATTAGGCATAACAAATAGGTAAATTATATACTATGTTTGTTAGAAAGCACATGTAAGTTGAATAAATAAAAACGTAAAGCAATGTAAAGAATATCTGTATCCCTGGAAGAACACTAGGGTTGCAATTTTAAATTTTCTAATAATGCAAGTCCTTATTGGAAAGCTGATATGAAAAGGAAAAAAAAAATGGGAAATTCAGCATAGCAGGAACAGAATGAGCAAGGAGTGGAAGAGAAGACTTCAACAAGGTGCTAGGGGAGAGGGACAGAGAACAGCGAATCCCATGTGTTATTGTTTGAATTTGACTTTAACTCTGAGTAAGGACGTTATGCCAAGAATGACATCGTCTGGTATACATGTTAGGAAGATTATCCTGGACTTCTCGGTTGAGAACATTCAACATGGAGGTTGGTAAAGAACAAAGGGGAAACAGTCAGAAGACTCTCAAACAAATCTAATAAAGAGCCAATAAAGAGCCAATGGTAACTTAACAGAGTATAAGTAAAAGAAATGATGAGAAGTGGTAGAACTTTAGAAAGTGGTAGAACTTTAGATAGATTTTGAACTTCTGGTTAAGAGGACTGCATGCAGAGCCAGGAGTGGTGGTGCATGCTTGTAATCCCACTACGTGGGAGGCAGGGACAGGAAGATCAGTTTGGAGACCAACCTTAGAAACTTAAATTTGAAACCCTGTTTCAAAACAAAAAGTATAATAGGACTGGGGGTGCAGTTCAGAGGTAGAGCATCCCTGGGTTCAATCCTCAGTACAAAGGAAGGAAAGAAGGGAGGGAGAGAGGGAGGGAGGGAAAAGGAAAGGGAAGGAAAGGAGAGAAAGAAGATTGCATGTAAGATATAAAAAGAGTAAATATTTATGATTTCAGGATGTTGTCCTGAGCAAATGAAACAATGTAAGTTAGCATTAAGTGAAATAGGAAAATAATGTGTATTACAGGTTTTAGAAAGAAGATAAAATTAGTTTTAGATAAAATTGTCTGGTTTTGGGGGGAAAAGTCTGGGATATATATATATATATATATATTTGGGTCGATTTAACACATAGATGATGTTTAAAGCTATGCAATCTTATGGGATAGTTGGTAGAAGTGAATACCAGTTAGGACAAAGTCTAAGAACTAAGTCTTCGTGTATATTTGTATTTAGAATGTAGACTAAAGAGAATGAAACCACAACAAAAGATGGGAGGGATTACAAGCAATGTAAGAAGGACACTTAGAGAGTGTGGGTCCATGAAATCAAAGGAGGAAAATGTAGTACAGGGAGGAGAATACTCAACAGTTTCACATGATTCTGCTGAAACAGTTCTCAAGAGCTGAGATCTGAAGAGTGTGTATTTGAGTCATCAGGGTAGAGGCCATGTGCCCCCATTTCAAAACAGTTTGGAGTCATAAAGAAGGGAAGGGAAACCTAGAATAATTATATGATAAAACAGTACAGGTAACTATACGAATTTTGACACAAAAGCAAACAAATACATAGCAGTGTTTGCTGAACAAAATTAAGTTGTTTTATATTCAAGTTAGAAGAAATAACAGGCTCTTTGTAATATTGTCAGCAGAGAAACAAAACTAGACAATGTAGGAAAAAAGGGTGAATGGCCATAGCTATTCTTTGGAGTTGGCAAGAGGAAGGATTTTTATTTAGACAGAGCATGAGCACAGCAGGGATGAGCTGTGTGGGTGCAGGTGTTGGTGATGGGTTGGTCGGGTGTGTGGGGTGCGAAGCAGTCTAAGTCCTTTTATGATGATTGAGTTTCTTGGTGAAGTGAAAGGCCAAGTCTCTATCCCAGAGTGAGCAGAGGGGAGGAGGCGTTAAGAAAGTGAAGGGGGGGGAGAGGAGATACAGAGTGGTTTATTTAGGAGACAGGGTAAATGAACAGACAAGGTGAGTATGACATTTTTATCCTGTAGCATCAAAGCTTTCGTGGATAGAAGCTTGAGGTCATGAATTTAAAGCAGGACCAGTCACCATCCTTTACTTAGGCTAGTTAAAGTGGGCCTTTGCTTTGTATCCAAAACACCTTGACCAGAATATAGAATTGCATAGAAACATCTTTGCCTCCTGGGAGATCTGTGGGTGGCAACTCTTTATTTGATATTTTAGGGATGAAAATCTAGGGCACCGTTATGTGTGACTGTCTTGTTTTCATTGGAAGGAGAAAAAAAATCACAATTCATCTTAGTACATCTAAATACATCAAAGCATGCATAATCTGAACTGTTACAGACTTGTGGGTAAGATGTACTACGAAAAATTTTAATATGTATATTAAAACTCATAAAGATTACTTGAAATATTTTTATTTTGCTTTGCTTAGACCATTTTATAACCCCTAGTTACTATGCAGAGATGTTATTATAATGTATATTTTTGATCTCTATAAAACATTGATAAATTTCTATAAGCTTCAGATTTACTTCATTTGCAAGTAACTTTCTCAATAAGACCTCCAAAGCACAGGAAATTAAAGCAATAATTAACAAGTGGGATAACATCAAACTAAAATGTTTCTTTTCATCAAAGGAAACCATCAAAAACCTAAAGAGAATGCCTAAAGAATGGAAGATCTTTACCAGACACCACTCAGATAGAGGGCTAATATCCAGAATATACAAAGAGCTCAAAAGACTCTACACTAGCAAAACAAATAACCCAATCAAGAAATAAGCAACTGAACTGAATAGACACTTCACAAAAGAAGAGATACAAATGGCCAATAGATACACGAAAAGATGTTCAACATCATTAGCCATCAGGGAGATGCAAATCAAAACTACACCGAGATTCCATCTAACCCCAATCAAAGTGACAAGCATAAAGAAGTCAAATAAAACAAATGTTGGTGAAGATGTGGGGGAAGAGTAACTCTTTTACACTGTTGGTGGGAGAGCAAACTAGTTCAGCCACTATGGAGATCTGTGTGGAGATTCCTTAGAAAACTGGGAATGGATCCACCATATGATACAGCTTTACCTCTCCTGGGTATTTGTCCAAAAGGGTTGAAATCAGAGAACTACAGTAATATATGCATACCCATGTTCATAGCAGCACAATTTGTAAAAGCCAAAATACGGAACCAACCTAGGTCTCCAACAGATGAATGGATTGAAAAATTATGGGAGATACACACAATGGAATTCTACTCAGCTAAGAACAAAATTGTGCCATTTGCAAGAAGATGGAAAGACCTGGAGAACATTATGTTAATTGAGATCAGCCAAGCACAGAAAGAGAAGGGACTTATGATTTCTCTAATATGCCCAAACTAGGGAGTATTGGGGATACCAGAGGGACTCCAGATAATGGAGGAGAAACCTCACCAAAGCTAGAATGGAAGGATAGGAGAAGAAGAAGGCTGAGGTTTATTAATGAAGGAGTATCACCGGAATTTGTGTAAAAATATAAATATAGCATGGTTAACCTGGACACTCATTGTTGGGAGGGGGAAAGAAGTGGAGAGGGGGTACCAAGCATAGTCTAAATGTATGCCATTTTCAATATGTTCCACATAAAAATAAAAAATTAAATAAAAAATAAAAAATAAAAAATATTACAGAAAGTATGTTTAAATTAAAATGTCCCTCAAAAGTACAATGTCATATCTCCATTCCTTCATCTATATATATAAATGTACACAGTTTCTAAAGTACCAATTTATTTTACTCAAGGTATGATGATAGAGAAGCTTGACAGAGTGACAGAAATTTTTTTCTAGGATATTGATAATGATAAATAAAAACAAAAATTCTACTTTTAAATTTTTATCATACAGTGTGGTAAAATATTATGCCAAACACTATCATATGCTTTAAATTATGTCTTAATGGACCAGTCTTAGGAGTAAGTTACTCTTATCTTCATTTTGATATAAAATATCAAGAATATTAATAACTGAAATTCTATTATGGTAGAAAAGAAGTACAGTTGAAAAATAAATGGGATAAGTCAGTCTATGAGACTGAAAACTATATTTGTCTTTAAAAATAGCAAAGATTATTTCCTAGAACAGCCTCCTGAAAAGCCACAAAGGGATCAACCGTACAGCAATGGATGACTCTGTTGCTAACTCTGTGGGTTCTAGTTACTATCCCTCAGTAACAACTTCCACAGATGTTTAGAAAAATGGTGGACTTCACAGTCTGTGGCAGGAAAAGTATAAGGTCAACCTAGAGTATCTCACCATATCTAGAAAGCAAACAAGAAACCAAAGAATATTAGAGTAGTGTAGAAAAGGATTTATATCAACTAAACAGGTTCTCAGAGAAAAGGACATCAATGAAAATGAGGCCTAAAACCATCAAAATGCTGCCCTATGTTTAAATTTGTATATGCACACACATTCTTCAATGGTCAGCCGTGGAAGAGACTAGGGAATCAAGTCACTATTCTGAAAATTGGTAATAAGGAAGAAGAATAAAGCCTTGTTTATTTCTAGGATTATCAAGTAGGTGATAAGAGAGAATTTCTTTTCTACAAAAAGATTCCAGCTAACAAATTAAGAAAGAGTCATAATGATTGTATGACCATTCTTTAAGCTGTAATGACGTAATAAATCTAGACTGCTCACATCACAAAAAGAGACTACCGAATATTATATACATCCTGACATAAAAACAATTTCTACTCTGAAATTGTTTGGCTAAAAATATAATAAATGGAATTTGTTTAAGCTTTTAAGATGAAAAATAAGCCCGGGATAGAAAACAAGTCCCCAAAACAAAGTTCTAGAGAAAATAGGTAAAAGATAAGAATGCCTCACAAGATAAAACATGATAATAATGCAGTCTGCATCCTCTCAGAATGTGGAAAACTGAATACAAATTTGACTCAGCCTCTTCAGCATACAAATTATAAGAAAAAAGACAAAAGGAAAAATATACATAAAAACTTAGTACAAAAACAATTACAATGGTATAGACTTCATTGGTTGTTAATTTGAACAACCAAATTGTTAAAAAAGAGATAAACTTGCATGAACACTAAAATTTGTATATTAATAAAAATTATTTCAAAAATGTAGACATAATAATTGACTTTATCTGTGCATTAAAAGGAGCTCTTAATCTTTTGGTGTTATAACTTAAATACTTATGGATTCAATTACAGAAGGAGTGGGATTTTATATACAGTGGGGGGTATAATAAGAGTACTGATTAAATAAAACCGTTGAAGCTAGGTAGTGTGCTCATAAAATTTATTATACTATATTTTCTATTTTTATATGGCTGTAATTTTTCCATTGTGAAAAATGAGAGAGAAAAAGGCAAAATTTGCACATAACGAGTGCAGAGAACATGATTAGGAATTAACCCCAGGTCCCTGGATTATTCATTTTTCTTACCTGCATCTTACTCTTTCTTCAGCATATGAAGCTTTTGGATTACAAAGTAATCTTTCTTTCTTTATCTGGAGAACCACAAATTATATTTACAAATAAACCCAGATAAAACGTTAGGAAAAGACAGGTTCTCAGAAACAGAGAGAAATGCTTTCTGAATAACCAAAGAGGCTCCTACTTGCTCTAGTCGGAATGCAATTTTAATCAAAAATACTTCTAAAAGGAATGGATTTTAAATATTTATAATTTTGTTTATGATCTTAACAAGTTAAAGTTGGGAAGAAATTTAAGCTATGTTTTTTGTTGTTGTTTTAACTCTGGGCATTGAACCCAGAGCCCTGTGTATGCTAAACCAGCACTCTATCTCAGAGAGACATCTCAGCCTAAGTCAGGCAACTTTTAAATAAAAATCATTTTCTCTGCTTCACACTTAAGAGTGCTCTAGGGTTAAAAATCATATAATGCTTTAGAATATGTTATGTGTTAAACATTCATTCGGTAAACATAAAATCCTGGGATTATATGAATATATATATATATATATATATATATATATATATTCAGTTGTATTATTTATTCTATACCCTACATTATTTCACATTTCATTTGTGTATACTGAGTGGGAAATACATAATATGATTCTTCATGTTTATATGAATATATTAAGATAATCTGTGTGTGTTATATATGTGTGTTTGTGTGTGTGTGTGTGTGAGTGTATATACACACACAAACACATTGTTTTTTGTGATATTAAAGTTTGAACATGAGGATAGTCCATCACTGGACACATCTCCAGCTCTTTTTATTTTTTATTTTGAAACAGTCATTCATTAAATTACTCTACACTGGCTTCTAACTTGGAGTCCTCTCATCTCAGTCTCCTAAGTGCTATATATTTATTTTATAAAAATAATTATATTAATTTGGTAATCATTTATTTTTTTATACTCTATAGAGTTTTCAGGAATCATGTGTTGCACTCATCTGGACATTGTGATCACTATTTTTTTTTATAATTTTTCATGCCTGTTGATTTCTGAAATGCATTTTAATACAATAGTGTTATGCCAGAACTGCTCCTAATATGCATAATATAGCCTCATTTTCTGGATTTCACCACACCTTCAACCTGTACCAACCACTACCATGATGTCTTTATAATATAAAATATGCTAGATAATTTTTATACATATTAAATAATCCTAATAGAAAAATATTATCTTTTTTGTGGTACTGGGAGTTGAACCCATGGGTATTCTATCTCCAAGTTACACCCCAAGCCCTATTTTTTTATTATTCTGAAACACGGTTTCACTAAGTTGCAGAGGGCCTCACTAAATAGCTGAGGCTGGCTGGGAACCTGAAACCCTCCTGTCTCAGAATCCCAAGAACTGGGATTACAAGCATGCACCACCACACTCAGATCTAGAAAATCATTATTGATGCAGTCTTGCAGGCAATCAATTAGAAACAAGAGAGACAAAGACATTAGCTCAGACAAGCTAGGAAGGAGCCATAATTCTCTTCATTTCTTGGTTATCTCCAAAGTATTTTCTGATGCACTGTTCTTTGGAACTTTACTTGTTAACGGTTGTTCAAGTAATGAAGATGCTGGAAATTATTGATGTTGCTACTTTAATTTTATTATTGATAAACAATGGGTTTTAAAAATATCTTTTCTTTCTGCCTTTGCACTCTTGACTATATTACAGAACTTGGGGTACTTTCCAAGGCTAATGCTTGACTTGGGTCATTCATTCATTCACCTGCACCTGACTTCATGTGTTCAATGAGGCTGCATTAAAAGTTCTCAACTCATCTAGTAAGAGTTCTATAAATCCAGCTAAGTTGGCACTTTCATGTCAGGGAGCATTTTGTTCTGGCCAATTCCCTCAAAGACTTGATGATATAAAAAGTAACCTAGATTCCAAAGAATACAATAAACCATTTCGAAAGGAAATGACAGCCACAGAATGGGAATCTCTTTCAAAACTGCATCTAAAATGAAGAGTATGACTGGCAGTTAGCTCCAAGGCAGAATGCTGCTGACGCGGCAGTGGCCAAAGAAGACCTATTATCTCCCCTTCATCTAAGAGTCTTTCTGTTTTCACTACTCTTAGCTATTAAATAGGCAAGTTGATTGTTCTCCACATTTGGATACTTGAATCTCATTCAAGTAAATGTGCACAAAGGACTATAAATTTAGAACCGATCATTTGACATTATTGGAACAAAATCAGCAGAGATCTGATTTAACAACAACAAAAAATTTTCTATCTAAATGTGCCAGTTATCTGAGGACCTTGACAGCAAGAACAGCCACCACTGTCCTAGTTAGCCCATGGTAAGTACTCAGCCAACACTTAAGCAAAAGAATACATGCAGAATTGCATGAATGGTGCTCTGTTTGTTCTTTTTTTTTA
Source organism: Muscardinus avellanarius (assembly GCF_963383645.1). Classification (NCBI taxonomy): domain Eukaryota; kingdom Metazoa; phylum Chordata; class Mammalia; order Rodentia; family Gliridae; genus Muscardinus; species Muscardinus avellanarius. The sequence goes on from NC_137793.1 coordinate 13,689,274, forward strand.
ATAGAAAAGTCAGAAAATAGTTACTGGGATAAATAGATATTACTCATTACCAAATGGTAGTAATTTTGGTAATAACATTACCAAAATGTTATTTAAAGAAAAACCTATCATGTTAAACATTCAGATATTGTTTAAAATGCATTTCACTAACAATGAAAAGATCTCTGAGAGACATTAAACCCATTTTCAGAATTATTAATTTTTCAAGATCTTGATTAGAAACCTTGTGACATCTGTGGTCCATATTAAATTCCAAATTCCATGTAAAATTTGCATATTCAAAAAACTATTTCAAATAGTAAATACAAGGAAAATTTTCATATATGACTTTAAAATACACATGAAAATGCTACAACTTATTTAAAACACATGAGTTTGTTGCAAAGATAATGAGATAATCTATAAGAAAATGCTCAGGATGAGGCTGAACACGTGAAGAGTTTAACCACGGCTAAACATTACGGTCATTGAAAAGTCAAGTCTAATGTTAAAAGTAGTCAATCACATATTTTTAAAATTTGCTTAAATAATATGAACTAGCATTCATTTTCTTTCTAAAAAGTAGATAGGAATTATCATCTTCTATCTGTTTTTACTTATACTCTAGAATTTTGGTTTGTCCTATTTAATTCAATTTTCTCCTCATTTGCTGCTACTAGTACAATTCACATTCTCATGCACATTTGCTAAATGTTCTCAACTGCATTATTGAAAGCCTAATTTTTTTTTCTTATCTTCAAAATACTAAGAAATGTCACTTTGACTGTCAGGAAATGTTACCACATGTTTCAAAGTTCAATGGGAATCACACACATATTCCACGGCCAAGTTTAGCTTCAACACATTAACGCTGGGAAATAGACGACAGCATCTGATAGCATTAAATATCCCCTTCGAAGTTAAGGAGAAATTTTAATGGGAGATGTTGGAGATTGATCTGGAATGAATTTCTGAAATCTATTTGTAGTCAGGCAACTCAGAGATTAGTTCACTGTATACAGCACACCTGAACCAGAAACCCCAAATCTACTGTCTAATACACACAGGAAAATCTCAGCTCTCTCCAAAACTGTGATTTAAATTCGTGACCTCATCTTATGACCCAATTCTCCCCCCTTCTCTCAAAACTGCATCTAAACTGAGGAGTATTACTGGCACAGTTAGCTGGAGCACATGCACACACACCACACACACACACACACACACACACACACACACACTTTCATCTTAGTTTAAACTTTAAAATAATTATAACAAATATCTTAAAATGAAACATAGAGGAAGAACAATGTCAAAAAGGTGGAAACATTAGAGGCCTTTCAATCAAAGACAAAAATTTGAACAAGGTTTCAATAATTTTTCTGGAGTTAACTATAAAAATGTCTGCTCAACTCATGACCAATGTGCTTGCAAATTGCTGATTATTGAACTGTGGCTTGACCCCCTATACGTGATGTTTTAAATATTATAGGTTAAAGGGTGAGAAGACAAATGGGACCCCTGTCTTTGATGTTTGTAGTGTCTGTTTTCACAGAAATTGGCCATGTGAAATTTCTACTAGACTAGGATCTAAGAAACAAGTATGTCAGCTCAGATTCAAATATTGATTTACACTGTGTCTTTAGACAAGCCAAAGTCTGTCTTAAATAAATTGCCCTCATAAATGTAATTAGTATCACAATACTTATTTCCAATTTATAGGGCTACTGCACAATTAAATGAGGAAATGCATGAGGGAATCCTTAAAATAGAATAACATTGAACTAAAATCCCTGGTATACTATAAATGAAATCAATTATAATTTAAATAAATCAAACTTCAAAAAAATCAGCTAGCACTATACTCTTTTCATGTACTTTTCTGTTTTTATTTCTCAGCTGACATTGGTGCTCCTGTAACTATATTGGATTTTCTACCTATCCTAAATTATACAATCTTTCCATTCAACTTTTTTCTTAAACTAAAAGATGCATTGACTGTGTATAAAGCAAATTATCAGCTCTATATCACAGCCAGAATCTGGAAGCCAACCCCTACATAGGTGAATCACTGAAAGGCAAAAATAACCATATCACCTTTTGACCTGAAAGTCTTACCTATGATTTTTCAATTGCTCATCAGACACATACTAAATAACTTTCAAATCAAAATTGGACATTGAAGTATTGAATACTGGGCAGCAATCCTTGTTTGAGTATTTAGGCCATGGAAACTATCTTCAGTTTTAAGCAATTAGTTATAATAGAAAGCAAGGTTTTAGAAAGGTTTATTTAGCAACATTTTAGAGATTACAATAAAAAAAAAACCTTAAAGGCAAGAAGTTACATAGTTGGAAGTTATCATAGATAAGCCTGTAGGTCTAGCTTGGTCTATAGATGTTATTTATTGGTTACTTATTAATACAATTATATGTACTTATGACAATTACATTTAGCATGTGTAGACATTGCTTATTGTACATTGCATGCATTTGTGAATGCAGAATTATACATCTATGATACATAATTACATTGCATCAATGAAATTCTAAAACATTTTAAAAAGAAAAAGAAGAATTTCCAATTCTTTTGGAGAAAATAAATACATATCTGGTGGCAGTCATCTCTGGAAGTTGGGCGGATGCCGCTCCCTGCTAGAGATATTATATACTGTTTATATTTGTTCTAATCGACTTCTTTATACAACCTGCTTAGTATTGGGGAACATGCTATTTCTTCAGTGCCAGTCTGAGAAGCAACAGTGGCCCAAACAAAACATGATAAAGGTGTAGGTCAGAATTATGTACGTTAGGTTGAAGGAGAGACGTTAAGATACCTTCTGGATAAGGATCTGTAGAATCCATTAAGGGTTTAGATGGAAAGAAAGAGCTATCGTTTTAGTTAGCCATCTTCCAAGTTTCTGGTTTGACAAACTGCTGGTTATTCAATATGCATTTGAGGTCAAGTTTCTTATTTTAAAAAGTGCTTGATAGAATAGAGTCCTGCGTAACAAGTTTTATTTTAATAACAGTCTGTCATTAAGTCTTTAAGAGAAGCTAGAAACTGATTAAATTATATATGGCGATAACTAAACCATGCTTATGAGAATTTTGGATTCACGGGGATACATTTGGCATCTATTCACCCTGGGGCTTCCTTCCTTTAGATTTATTTAGGTCTTATTAGAACAACTTGGTTTAGAAATTCTGATAAAGTTTCCATTTTCTCTCTTAGGGTTTTGAACAGACGACCATACCCAAATCTATGCTGCAAAATGGATTTTCTGCAGAGAAACTGACAGCCCCTGCTGTGAAACCATTGAATAATTATCAATTAAGGAGCTTTAAGAGGAACTCTTTTTGCTTAAAATAATATTTTACTTGGCAGTTCTATTTTTGGCTCTGTAGGTAAGAACGTGCGTTAAATATGCATAAATCACAGACATTTCTCATACATAGAATGAATGCTATCTCTTCATTTATAAATACAGAATTTCTATGAGAATGATTTGAACTTTATTTTAGGCTGGGCTCTATTATTTAAATGATAGGGGAGTGAAAGAAAGAGGGAGGCAGAGAGAGAGGGAGGGAGATGGAAAGAGAATAAACACTATCGTTTCTGACATGGAGTAATCTACAGAGGAAGTAGAAAACAAAGAGACTTTACAAAATTGAAGAAAAGACTAGTAGATGGTGGAATCAGATAGAGAAGGGAGGTAGGAAGGGAATGGAAAAGAACTGAGGAAGGAAACTGTCCAAATAATGCAATGTTCATCTATGAAGGAATCACTGCCACTCTCACTGTTACAAGTGGGGAGGGATGGGTAGTGGGGTGAGATCTGAAGGGAACACACCAGGGTCTGTTAGCACGTATGCTTGTATTCCTTTGAAATTCACTGTGATGCATACTTACAATGCACTAATGAAGTATTTTTCTTTAAAAGAAAATAGCTAATATACTTAGGGGGGAAGTTTCTTTTCACTCTTGGAAATGGATCAGCCAAACTACATATAGACTTTTCATGATAGGTTTGTTCTATTTGGCAATAACTGGATTATAATCACCTCAATATTTATCTGAGCCCTTTAGTAGAATATCATAGATGTATTTGTACTTTTATTTGCCATTCTTGAGAGTGTGCTATTACATGGTGACCTTGTGGCAGTATACCTAACTCGAGAGGGTAATGACTGATGTCAAAGAAGTTTCTCTGACAGGTCACTTCAGACCTTTACTTTCCTAAGAAATTAAGCTGTTTCAGCTTTTCAGACTCTTCCTTTCTAATCAGATAAAGACTAATTATTTTTTCTTTTATAAACTTTTTATACCTTTATTGGTGCATTGTAGTCTCACATCATAATGTAGTTGAGAGTGATGGGAACATTCATACTCGCAGCACTTGGTGAACTTCTTGGCTCTCCCCATCCCTCCCCTTCCTCATACATGGTACTGAGATTGCCATTGTTAAATGACGTATATATAACATCAATAGAAGTGTTTCCTTCATTAATTCTTCCTCCTCCCCTTCCTCTAGACTACCTCCATCACTTCACTGAGGTTGCTCTTTCATTATCTAAAGGCCTTCTTTTATCGTTCCAAAGGGACTGAAATTAGAAATATCATAGTGATACATGCAAATCTGTGTTTATAGCAGCGCAATACACAATAGCCAAATATGAGACCAATCTTTGTGTCCTTCAAAAGATGACCGAATTATAAAATTATAGGATATTCACACAAAGGTATTTTATTCAGCAATAAAGAAAGCAATCATATCCTTTGTAGGAAAATGAATAGATGGAAAGTATAGTGTGTTAAGTGAGATTAGCCAGTCACAGGAAGTGAAAAGTCATATGTTTTCTCTCTTGTGAAGATCAGCTTTTGAGCAAAATCTTCTGGTAATTTTACCTCTCATCATTTAGTGCTGACTAAATTCAGTGTAAAGAAGTCTTTGGCAGGGCTTAAAATCTTAAGACCAATTATCAAAAAGCAAAAACCAAATTAAGACTTGTTTAGATGCTGCATGCCACTGGAATTACCCTTTTCAGGAATACATTTTTTTTTGTTGTTGTTCTTCGAAAGTAAGAAGGAAAATATGTAAATTGAATATGGGAAAACAATGCAAAGACTTACAAGGAAGCAGAACTAAAGTGAGTTAGAGCAAGTCATATTTGGTCTTTAGTACTTTTCTCTAAGCTATAAGCAGGCATAGCTGAATCTATTAGTTAAAGTGCTAATAAATATAAATTTATTTTTCAAGTTTCAAGGGACATAACTTGTGTAGAAGAGTGAAAATAGTTTTAGGAGAACTATGTGACTTGGAATAGCTTCTCTAGAAAGAAATGTGAACGGATCTACCGTCGTCATTTGTTGATATGTGCCAGAGGCTTTGCTGTCAACTTCTGTCAATCTGCCATTTTGCCTGGAGGAAACTATGCTCCAGAAGTTCCCACTAGCTACGGATCATCTAAAATATGCTCTTTTTTCTCCTTCAGCATTCGATTAGGTGTTTCGCAAAACCAGATCCTTAGTATCTTCCAGCCAGAGAATTAAATATGCTGCTTCTTGTCCACAAAGTGATTTAGTAATCCATGCACTTTCAATATCCTCCTGCCATAGGGGTGGTAACAAAACCCAAGTCAATAAGCAGCAACCACCTCTGATAATCACTGGGTAATCTAACAGGAAGAGTAGCTCAGTGGTCACTGAAAATGTGTCCTTGAGAATAAGGATGGTGGCATGGCCATTGATATGCCTACTAAACCTCACATTTTGGTTTTCAGGAAAGTCTACACTTAGTTTGTTATAGATTTATTACAGGGCAGAAAATAATGTGCTTATCCTGTTCCCAGAAAAAACAAAAAACAAAGCAAACAAACAAAAAAAAACCTCTGTAGCAGCATGTTGGTATTTAAAAATTCTGAGGTTATTTTTCCTATACTTTCTCTCACCTTTTTCTCCTCTTAACTCTGACAGCTGTTCAGACTAGGCATCCAGGAATGATTATGACCTATTCTTACCTCTAGCCATCTCTGTGACAAAAACCAAAAAACAGAATGTAAAAGACTAGGCCTTATTATTACAAGACAATGCTTTCTTTCTCAGCCACGATCTGGGAGGAAATTCTCTTCAAAGGACGCTTTTCAAAAGCTCTCAAAGTTAAAAGACATGGCAGAAATAATGACCCTTCATTTAAGTATATAAACAGAGATAAATTATCACTTTAATTATATATGTGTGTATGAATCACATATATCTACCCATCAATCATCTAACTATATTCATTTATTTTGGACCATTTTTAAAATATGCATCTAAAGTGAAGGCGAGATAGAGTCTAATCTCTTTTAATAGACTTTAAGGTATCTGGCAGACCAGAAGTAAAACAAATCCTATTAATTTGAATTTTTATGAAAAGAAATTACTGATGGAATTTTGTGACACAGAGCCACATTCAGCCCATGTGACCAAACCTTATTTCAGAGCTGGATTTCAGGGACAAGGGGAAGGTCAGGTAACAACTTTTCAATTAGGTACTAAGGACAGGAGCTTCGTGTATCAATGCTAGAAGCCAACAATAAAGAAAGAGTCCCCAAAATCCCGTTTTTTGATCCAAAGGAGAATCAAATCTATGGTTCATAATACTATTTTCTAAAGAGAGCTTCAATAATGAGCTAGTTGATTAAATTCTTTCTTGTCTGTTGAAGTTTTATTATTACCATATTTTGCCCAGAGCTGGCAAAGAAGTAGAATCAGACCTGCAGATGTGTTGTGTTGGAATATCCCCAGTGTTTTAATTTGTTTTTAATTCACTTGCCAAACATTTCATGTCCTAATTTCACATAACTGAATTTGCAAGTTCTCTTTGAAAAATTGTAGAGACTGTGGCCCCTGTTGGGACTGCATCACTGTATGAGATGTTCTTGTGTGGCTCTGGCCAGCTGCCTCTTGTGGTACATGCCTTCCTCAGGGGAGGAATATTCTATAATTCCTTGTAGGATCCACCTTTAATTTTGTTCTGGTTGGTCAGTTTCACTTATTTTCTTTACTTTGGTAATGTCCAAAGATATTTGAGATTGTAGCTACTATTTTGGGCCATATCTAAAATAGTCCCTATGTCTAAGCTACAAACTCATTTATAATCTATCATCCCTAAGATTTTGAATAACTTAACATTCACAAAGGTATACTAATTCCATGGATTTCTCTTCTTATACTCTTGTGCATTTCAAGAGAAATATTCATGCACTTGTATTCCCTGTATGTACAACATTTTCTTATATTAATAATAGCAACCAGTATTTATTGAATTATTACCCTGCTCCAGACATTTTTCCAAGCATGTGACATGATTCATTATTTCACTTAAAATTCATATTAATTCTAGTAATGTGTCATAATCTCCCATTTTACAGATGAAGCTCATTAAAGACTAGTCACAAGAGCACTGGCAAAGTCACACTATGTCTCTAGACTGAATTTCCCCAGATCCTACATTCCACTTAGCTCTGCTGCATACACAAAGTCTACTATGTAAAAATCACTAGCGGAGACCAGTGAGTGCATTTATAAAGAAAGTACTAATACAGAACACTTTTTTATGAGGTAAGTGCTGAGGGTATCAACTATTGAAAACCAACATAATTACTGCTTTTTAGGTTGATGCATACAATTTTTCCTTCTTGAAAATCTCTTGCCATATGCAAACGTGTGTTAGAAAGGCATCCTTGGGCATCCAAGTGCAAGAACTATGGGTAAATAATCATAAAAAAGCACTCAAGTAACAATCCCTTCTCATCTCACATACAAGAGCGGGATCAGGCAGAGCACACAACTTTTGCATTATTTTGGGGCCCAATATTACCATAGATTTTCACTGACTCTGTGACTTCCAGAACACCTTACAACGCAAGCAACCTTAGCACACTATATTTTTACAAACCTTTATTACAAAGTCAGTGGGTAACAGAAAGGGAAGAAAATGAAAGAAGCATGCCGGACAGACATGCTGGAGAGCCCGAAAGTGGTGTTGTCTTAGCACTTATTTAAAAAAAAAAGTTGAGCCACGTGTGGTGGTGCATGCTTGTCATCCCAGGACTTGGGAGGCCGAGACAAGGTGATTACAGGTACATGGCTAGACTCATGTACTTAGTGAGGACCTCTGCTACTTAGTAAGACTCTGTTTTAAAAATAAGATATAAAACATAGGGCTGGGGATAACTTGGAGGTTGAATGCCCCTGGGTTCAATCTCCAGTACCACATACACACTCACATACACAAAATGTTATATGGTGCTTATCTAACTTGTGAAATTGAGCTCTTTAGGGGCTCACATCCAAGAAGGTACTCACTTGAAAAAAAAAATGAATCTTTTCTCCAGGTTACAGGCTATGGTTTCTTCCTGTCTGTGTCTATAATCAAGCATCTTATAGGATAGATTCCTGTGTTTTCAGAAGTATTCAGAACCGTCCTGGGCAAAGACCATGTGAGGCTCAAGTTGACTCTGAGTTATTTCCTCCCACCCCATCCTTTGCTCAAGACAGGGATTTGCTGCTTCAAATGCCATTCATTCTACAGGGCCCATTTCTTCATTCAGGACTATCCAGCTTTTCAAATCACAACAACACCTGCATCTTTCAAGCCACGGACTTTGAGTCGACGCCACTCACTTTCGTTCCTTCCATCATCCTGTCTTGTGTTCCCATCTGTAGTTCGGTATGCTCTGCTGAGCTCTATTCTTCTGTATCGAAACACCTTTGTGACATTTTATCTATATTTTAACGTCCACAGGCATCTCAAAGTTAACCTGCTCATAAATGGATATTTGAATTTCTAGGACAAATTGTTTTTTTTTTCACATAGAAGGCTTGATTTCAGTAAATAAAACTTCCCAGTTGCTCATACTTGAGTTCTCATTTGTTTCAAGACATCCATTAGCATATACTATTGGGCATTTCCTTTTAAACATATCTAAGATCTAATCATTTCTCAGAAACTCTAGCCTATGCAAACCAGAACTTCTCTCTTAGGGTTATTAACAAATACTTAAACTGGTTTTCCTGACATCTTGGTGATTATTTTGCTTCCTTCTTAGAAACACTCTTTTTTCAACAAACACTTGACTCCATCCTTAACTTCCTTCAGCACTCTCTTCTTATTGAGATAGACTTCTATGACTACCATATATAAATAAGCAACCTCCTTCATTACTTTATATTTCTCTCTTGCCTTAATGGTCTTCATAGTTAGTGGTTCACTGTCTTTTTTCCCAAGTACAATATAATTTTCTCAAGGGCAAAAATTGTGTTAGTCACTCATCTCTAGCATTGTGGACAGAAATTTCTATGTAGAAAAAAATTAAGAAAGATTTATTTGAGCCAGGCATGGTAGCGCACGCTTGGAATCCCAGCATTCGGGAGGCTGAGACCAGAGGACCACGGCTCATGGACAGTCTCAGCTACTTAGTGAGGCCCTCCCCAGCTCAGTGAGACCCTGTTTCAAAATAAAGAATAAAGAATAGGGCAGGGGATGTAGCTCAGAGGTCGAATGCCCCTGGGTTCCATTCCATACCCACAAAAAATAAAAAAAGATTTTAATAAATTGATAAATACTTCTGGTAGGCATCACCCTGTATTTCTTATATTTTATAAGTTTTTAGCTATACCTAGTTCAGTGGAAGACTCATAAAGGAGACTGAGAAATTGATTGTTTGCTTTGCACATCCTTCTTTATTCAGGAAGCTACGTGGGTACATAAGGTGAGCACTAGTCATTTTTCAGTTCTCAGACACTAGCATAAATCATAGCCCACAGTTAAGCATTCAATGGCTATCTATCAAAAGAATGACTTCAAAACACCACACAGGAAGAGATCAAGTTTAAATCTTTATGATAAAGGTTACAAATTTGTAGTCAAGAGACCAGAGTTGAGAACACACAAGTGCTGCTTAAAGAACGTCATATGAAAGGCTAGGTCTCAGAATACCCTGCAACAGTGGCCTGTTGCTCTCTCCTGGAAGTCGTGGGAGTGGTCAAGGATGGCTCCTTGCTTTACAAACAGTACAAGCCATCTCTGCATTTCCTCTCTCATAGAAGGTGTCCACCCCACCCATGTAGCAATATTGCTTTTGTGATTCTGCCTTTGCACAAATAGCAATCCCCATCATCACATAATTAAGATAACTTCTAAAAACTGGAGGATCTAGTCAAACAGGCTTGGGTCGCTGTATCAGTCTCATTGCTTCGGGCTGTGGGAATAGAGAACCTTTTGCCTTCTCTAAGCTTCAGGATTCTCCTATTTAAAAACAGGGGTAAAGCAAGGACATCATAATGTTTAGAGGAGATAATGCCTTTAAGAAGCTGGACATTTAAAAATATTCAATGATTGTTAGCTATAATGCAAATAAAACTGTTGAAGAAGATGATTTTGATGATAACAACTAAGATGATGAATCTTGCTTGGCATGGTGGTGCATACCTCTACTTCTATAGTACTTGGGAGGCTGAGACAAAAGGATCATATATTTGAGGTTAGCCTTGGGAACTCAGCAAGAAACTTGAAGACCCTGTTTCAAAATTTTAAAAATGCTGGAAAAACATTTAAAGTTTTATAGATATTGTTGATTAGAATTAAAATAAAATAATTATTTACATTTTTTAAATGGGTCAATTTAAGCTGGTTATGGTGATTCATGTCTCTTATCCCAGTACTAGGGAGGCTAAGATATGATTGGATATCTATAAAATTATAGTCTGGGTATGCCACCTTAATGTATATTAGAAGAAAATTATGGATTGAACTACTAAAGTAAAATATATTCACCCATGTACCACCAAAAAAAAAAAAGTCTGAAGGTGGAATGTACCTAGACTTAATCATTAGTACCAAAGTAAATAAGTAAACCAATAATATATAAAGGCCTATCTTTTCCCGTCATAAAAATTATCTTTGTTTATTACTAGCAAAATTTTTGACATAGGTTCTATCAATGACCATACAACCTAGGTTTATCATTGATGTTAGTCATCTGTTCTATTCTGTTTATTCCATAGTCAACATGGAGCATCTCTTTGGATAAAAATGTGAATTGTGGACATTTTGGGTATAATTTCCTCCATAATATCCATAAGATTTAAATAGTGAGGGTAAAGTTCACCAAGTAAGAAACAAACAAATTGAAAGGCTCTGCACTGACTGTTACTAAATGTATAAAATTAAAAAGTTTAAGTAATTTATTGGGTATTACATGGTATGGTCTCAACTATCTTCAAAGCAGAAATAGAAAATAAAGGGAGAGAAAATAGAAGCATCTTTTCTATAAAAGTTCTGGGTTGATGGACAGAGCATTGAGAGATTATATGTTATGCTAATAACAGGACTGATGGTAATGGAGCCAACTTTCCATCTCTGAACATGGTCAAATTAGATCTAGTCATGGTGTCTAGAGTATTCTAGGATGTAGATTAATTTAAACGCTTAAACATCTGACCCAATGCATGGCTAATAAGACCTAACGCAGGTAAATGTAGGAAATGAGGCATATTATAATAAAAGATAGGAAAAAATGCCTCTTCCCTGTGTGCATTTATGTTCCTGTAACTCTGAACCTCATTTTAATGTAGAATTACAATGCGCCAATAAAACATATTAAATAAAAAATAAAGCATTTCTTTTCTCTCAAGTTGATCATAGTTTAGAACCAGAATAAAATAGGATATACAATAAATATTTGGGGTGAGAGGTTGCAGATAGTCTCTGTTGCTACTTATGTAAGACTATATATAGTATTGTTGGGTTTTATAGAAAGTTAATAAATGGGTTAATTAAATATAAATTTATAACTAAATGCAAATTATTTGCAGAAAACGGGAATCCTTCCTGGTCTAACCAACAGTAACAATATCAAATTTACCAAAGGTACTTATTAATATCTTGGGCATTCAAGAAAAAGATTTAAAGTGTTATATATGCCTATTCCTATATTTTAATTACTGTAGTAATCATGGTCAGTTCTACCATAGGTGCAAATCAAATGGATTATGTAATAGAAATTGAAAGAAAAATGGAAAAATAAATATGTACTACATATTTTGAAATGTTTAGGAAGAAGCTGGGCATGGTGGCGCATGCTTGTAATCCCAGCATTCGGGAGGCTGAGGCAGGAGGATCGCTTTTTGCGGACAATCTCAGCTACTTAGTGATGCCCTCTGCAACTTAGTGAGACCCTGTTTCAAAAATAAAGAATAAAAAATAGGGCAGGGGATGTAGCTCAGAGGTCAAATACCCCTGGCTTCCATCCCCAGACCTGCATAAAAACAAAAAATTTTTAGAAAGGCAATCTTCTAGATATATGTGTATATAGATAGATAGATGGATAGATAATGTATATAGATAGATAGATAGATAGATAGAGCGAGTGAGAAGACTGCATATATAAGCATTGTAAATGAGGAGGAAGGCAAAGAAAGAAAAAGTAGAGAAAGAAATAAAAAGTACATGTGGAACTGAGAACAGCAAGATGTGTAATTTCAATATACCTGTTCCTGTAGTAATATTCAAAGCTTTATTTAAAATAAGAGAGATTTTATTTTAGCTATTTCTTTTCTATTCCTGAAATTGAGCTCTTTATAAAAATATAAATAAAAACTGGCATATTAATGTTTTCTTTAATGACCTTTTAAAATGATTAAGTGAGAATGACCCTCACTTAATGAGTCTGAGTGACTAAGGGTTACTGTGTCTGTGGGTAGACACTCATGTGCAGTAAACCTTGGTAGCCTGCAGTATCTTATAACACTCCAATAGAGGCACAGAGCCTCTGCATCCCAAATCAGGTTCCCTGAAGGTTCATCTTCAGGGACCTGTTATATCTCTGAAGTCAGCTTTTCGTACCTACAGAAAATATCTAGAATCTACAGAGAACTCAAGAAACTTAGCACTAAGAAAACAAATAATTTTATATAAAATGAGCAAGTGAACTAAAAAGATGCTTCACAAAAGAAGAAATTCAAATGGCCAAAAAATGTATGAATAAATGTTCAACATCATTAGCAATGCAAATCAGAGAGATGAAAATCAAAACTACCCTGAGATTTCACCTAACTCCAACTAAAATGGCAATCATTCAAAACACAAACAACAAATGCTGGCAAGGGTATGGGGAAATGGGAACGCTAATACATTGTTGGTGGGATTGCAAATGAGTGCAACCACTTTAGAAAATAGTATAGAGGATCTTCAGAAGAATAGGAATGAGCCTATCATGTGATCCAGCAATACCATATTTGGTATCTACCCCAAAGAATGAAAACCAAACTATCAAACTAACGCATGCATATCTATGTTCTTAGCTGCACAATTCACAACTGCCAAACTATGGAACCAGCCAAGATGTCCATCAACAGATGAATTGATTTAAAAACTATGGGATGTGTACACAATGGAATTTTACTTAGCCATAAAGAACAAAATTATGTCATTTGCAGGGAACGTATGGAACTGGAGGACAAGTGAGATTAGCCAGCCAGTCACAAAAAGTAAAAATCAGATACTCTCTCTGATATACTAAAGCTAGGGAGAAAATGAGTCATAGGAGAAACTCTAGACAAAGAAGGAGAAATCTTAGATGAGCAAAGGAGGTGATTTAACTAAGGGTGATGGGACGGGGAAAAGAGGGAAACTCCTAAATACAAAGATGTACATTCACAAACATATCAAAGTCTATCAGTAAGCCAAACATGAGCAGGAGGGAGTGGGGAGGGAATAGGGTAGGAATTGGGTAAGGGCTCATTGGGTGATGTGTGCATGTATGACTCTGCCATCTTGTACTCCATGAAGATGTATGACTATAATACACCCATAAAAAAATTAAAAAAAGGTTTACTTAGGGAGAAATATAACACAGGATGCAATTGCTAAATGATTAAACCCAGAGCATGAGAAAAGAGTATTCCCAGCCATGAGTGCAACTGAGAAGATTCTGACAATCTTCTGTCAGCAGAACAAGATCTGAGGAATGCATTCTGACAAGAATTTTTGCAGTATTTAGCTATTTGCAGTTTTTTTTTTAAAGAAAACAAAACAGAGTTGCCAGAAGCCCGCTGGAGAGCCATGAAGGAGAGTTGTTCTAGGCCGTGGTTCTCTAATGATAGAGGCCACTTCAATCTGGAAAGCAATTTACACAACCTTTCAGGATAAATCCTCAAGTTTCAATTGTATTGCTTGTTTGAAACAAATTGTGTTTCAGATAGAGGTTTAGAGAACTCTACACTTTCATTTTTCTCTATACAAGAGTACACTATTAAATTTATTAACCAGTTATTTGATATGTGAGATGTATTTTCCCACATAAAAATGTAAATTATGTTTTCAGATAAACTCATATAAACCTAATTTATAATTTCTCTGTCTATAATATTAAAATGACAAGTACATATTTAGCCGATACATATGTTCTTTAGGTTAGAAATCCAGTGACAATTTTTCTCTTGGGATTTAGTTTTAATTTTTACTCATCACTATTTATTCGGAATATGTACTCTGGGAACTGTAAACCAAATATTTAAGATAAAAGGCTTATAAGCTTTATGCCCTTGCATAAAATCATGTTTCATTCTCTATAAATTTAAAAGACAATTCTAGCTAATTAGAAATTGTTGTGTAGCCTTAATTATATAACTGGTCAGCATGTAGTAAATGTTCAATTGTTGTTGTTAGTAATAATCATAAGAGCAAAAATATCCGATCTTAAGAATGCTAACCTACAATGAACTACCCGAGGGAAAAAGCCATCCTTTCTATATTAATATTAATTTCCTATAATGCTTATAATTAAATACTTCCAATGAACTTACTACAGCCCATACAATGAGCTAATTGGAAATAGACTGAAGTCATGGAGTTGTTAGTATTATTATTTGTACAGTTCTGGGGCAAAGTATACTTTTACTAACTGGTCATTCTTGATTCCATAGCAATAGCAATTATGATGTTGTTTCTTATGATACACAAGTGAAAAAAACAATTTTAAGAACTTCTGAGACTAAATAAGAGTCCCAACTTGGTCCTATTTTGCTAAAAATGTGACTTGATATAAGTAGATTACTCTGGCTTGAAAGACATATCTATTAGCAGTAAAATCCTGAAAAAACATCTCACAATAAAAAGCCAGTTTTTAAAACCAATGAAGGAAGCACTTCCATTGACATTATGTACTTACGTGCGAATACCAATGTCAATCTCAATATCCTGTGTGGGGAGAAGGGGCATCGGGGGAGCCGGAGAAAGCCCACCAAGTGCTGTGTGCATGCATGTCTCCATCATAGGAACCATATCGTGATGTGAGACATTATAATGCACCAATAAAAGTATATAAAAAAGAATGTTAAAGCAAAATGACAGCTACCTAAATGGAATCAGTTATAGCTTCATCCAGGTTGGGGAGCTTCCTGCACAAGTTCCAGGCCTTCTCCACGTATATGCACAAAGGTGCTAGAGATCCAGAAAGTGGCTGACACAGAAAGTCCAGGTTTTCTGAAGTTGGTGCTCAGTTGGAGAAAGAGTTATTTAAATGTAAACTTACTGTTGCCTCAGCAAGATGTACTTTCTAATCATCAATAAAGTAAAAAACAAAGACAAAATGGTAGACAGCAAAACACTCGGTGCTCACGTTGCAACAGGGAGATAGTATTAAACCACAAGCACATCTACTTAATATTCCAAAAATGATTACTATTGAAGAGACTGTGTGTGAGGTGTGTGTGTGGGTGTGTGATGGACACTATCTAGACCTTCAAGAATTTACTCTTCTATTTGAAAAGTATACTAATATTTGTAAACACTTCAGATATTTAAGTGATTAAAGAAATCACACAGAGCCAGGCATGGTGGTGCACGCTTGTCATCCCTGCAAGGTGAAGACAGGAGGATCACGTAGGTTCGAAGTCAGCCTTGCTGGCTTAAGAAACTCTGTTTCCAAATAAAAATATAAAATAGCTTTGGGAGTGTAGCCCAGAGGCAGAAGGGTTTCCAGGAACCCCAGTACCACTAAAAAAGGAAAAAGAAATAACACAGAAATCAGAGGATACACTTAAAAGAGGATATCAATTAATAACTAGGTGTAGTGGCATACACCTGTTATCCCAGTCCTTGGGAGGCTGAGATAGGATGATTGCAAGTTGGAGACCAGACTCAGCGACTTAGCAAGGCTTTCAGCAACTTAGTAAGACCCTATATCAAAATTAAAAATAAAGAAGCTGAGGTTATAGCTTGGGAGTAGAATGTCCTTGGGTTCAATCCCCAGTAACAACAACAACAACAACAACAACAACAACAACAACAACAACAACAACAACATATATTCCCCAAAAATACACTCTCTCAAATTTCATTCCGTTCCTATTATATTGATTCCCCTCTTCCTGGTATTCAGGCATTCTGAATGATGAATCAATACTTTTTGGCCATAAAGCAGACTTTCCTGCAATAATTCTAGTGTTTATTTAAGTAAGATTTTGCTGCCTACTTCTTCCAATTACCTCTTCTTTCTGATTCAACTCAAACTGCACTATTAAAGCTTTACTTCTTTGGTTGAAATGAAGCTTAAAGTTGAGTACACACTAAATTTTAAATGAAGTCTCTAGAAGGGTTAATACTGGGAACCAATGTCAGTTACTTATGTCAGTGTGATGATTAAATCTTTCAAGACAGCAAACGTGATAAAACATGGGAAAATTCCTGAAGGAGGAAGAGACAAGGTGCGGGAAGAGAAGCAAAGGACCCGATCAGCTACAGTATCCGCAGGGCTTCAGCACTTGCCGGCTTTACAGAGTTCAGCTCTTACACTTCCTGCAAAGATCACGAACCTATCTGCCCTTAAATATAGATATATATTTTTTGCAGTATTGGGGATTGGACAAAGAGGCATTCTGCCTCTGAGCTACTACACCCCAGTCATATTTTTATTTATTTGTTTTTTTGTTATTTTTTTGTATTTATTTTTTAAAATTTTTTTTATTGGTGCACTATATTCATACATCATAATGGGATAAAAAAAAAACTTTTGTAGACATACATGCACACATCGCCCAGTTAGCCTCTACCCGATCCCCATCCCGTTCCCTCCCCATCCCTCTTTCCCATGCTTGGCATAGTGGTTGACATCTAGTATTATAGCAATTTATCCAGAATTAACAATGATAATCTCACATAACAGTTTAATTTGTCTGATACCAAGCTTTTGATGACTTAAACATTTCAATATTTCTTTTTGCTTTTTTCTTACCAGAGAATATTTTTTTCTTTTTTTTTTTTGTTTTTTAGGTGAAACTATCATACATTTATTTATTTATTTTTCAGAAAAAAATCTCTCCTATTATGGAATACGGACTCTAGATACCCAAAATGATCTCGAAAAAGAACAAAGCTAGAAGATTTATTTATTTATTTATTTATTTATTTATTTATTTATTTATTTATTTTTGCAGTACTGGGGATGGAACTCAGGGGCATTCAACCTCCGAGCTACACCCCAAATCCTATTTTTAATTTTTAATTTTTATTTTTTGCAGTACTGGAGATGGAACTCAGGAGAATTCTACCTTTAAGCTACACCCCCAGCCCTATTTTTTATTCTTTATTTTGAAATAGGGTCTCACTGAGTTGCAAAAAGCCTCACTAAGTAGATGAGGCTGGCTGCGCACTGTGACCCTACTGTCTCAGCCTCCCAAATGCTGGGATTGCAAGCATGAGCCATCACACCCAGATTATTCTTTTATTTTTAAAACATGGTTTCACTAATTGTGGAGGGCCTCACTAAGTAGCAGAGGCTGGCTGCAAACCTGCAATCCTCCTGTATCAGCCTCCCAAGTACTGGGATCACAAGCATTCACCACCATGCCCAGCTTGCCCTTAAATATTTTGCTTGGGGTCCTACATTTTAGAATCTGATTCATTAAGCTTGAAGTATGGTCTAGAAATCTACATTTTTATTATTTTCTTGGTGTATTGACAGCTAACATCCTAATGGACTTCTTAGTGATAATGACATACATGTGCATAGCACTTGGTGGGCCTTCCCTCCTACTCCCTCCCAAATTCTGCCTTCCCAAAACAGGATATTGAGATTGGCACTGGTATTTTCTCATACATAGATACTGCCAATGGAAGTGATTTCTTCATTATGTCTTTCCCTTTCTCTCTCCACTCTCCCCTAGACCATCTCCCTGGCTCCTCTGAAGTTTCTCCTCCGTTATCTGAAGTCCCTCTGATATCTCAATTACTCCTTAGCTTCTGTGAATGAAGGAAATATATATGATCCTTCACTTCCTGTGACTGGCTAATGTTAAGCCAATATCTCAAGGAATTTTGATACAAGCATTCCAAGGGTCATACATTGACAAACAAGTTTTCTTAAATAGAACCTATTATTATTAGAAACAGGCTTATCTCATTCCATAATTCCTTAGTGGCAAAGTTTCCTTCTATAAACTTTAACCTATTTAGAAAATGGACATTTTGAAGCTAAAATGGGATAAAGCATGAGAAGGAGTTTTCAGGACTGTGAAAAATGTTAGGTGAAAGATGCCATACCGATGTCAGGAATTTTCTATTAATATATTTTATCATTTTATTCTAATTATATATTATAATGAGGTTCAGTGTGATGGGAAGACACGTGCACACAGCACTTGGTGTGTTTCCCTACGGGACCCAGGATACTTTCCTTTCTCATATATGTCATTGAGATTGAAATTGATAATTCTGTATACATATCTAATATTATTTGAAGTGTTCCCTTCATCTAATCTCCTCCCACCCTGCCTCCTAAATTCCTTCTATCACTCCACTGGAGTCTCTCCTTCCTTATACGAAATCTCTTTTGTTATCCAATTTCTCTCTTGCTTCCATATATTCTGAAACCTGCCTGGTTCTCTTCCTTCTCTTATGCAACAATGCAATTCTTACTGAAGGTGTGACCTGTTACCTGGACACTGAAAAGCAAGTTTATTATTTTTTAGATAAGCAAGACTTAGAAATTGGACTAGAGACCCTACAGCTCCTTGAAGAGGGCATAGGTGCAACACTTCAACTCATAGGCACAGGTGAAAACTTTCTCAACAATACCCAAAGGCACAAGAGATTAAAGGGAAGGTCAATACACGGGTTACATTAAACTGAAGAGCTTCTGTGCAGCAAAGGAAATTATCAAGAACCTCAAAAGAGAGCTTACTGAAAAATGTTGCCAATTACTCCTCTGATAGAGGGCTAATACGTAGAATAAATAGAAAATTCAAGAAACTTACTGCTAAGAACACAAATAACCAAATAAAAATGGGCAAGCAAACTAAAAAGACACTATACAAAAAAGAAATTTAAATGCCCAATAAATGTATAAAAATTGTACAGCATCATTAGCAATCAGAGAGATACAAATCAAAACTACCCTGAAGCTGGGCATGGTGGCTCACCATTGTAATCCCTGTACTTGGGAGGCTGAGACAATAGGATCATGCAGGTTCGAAGCCAGCCTCCACTGGCTTAAGAGACCCTGTTACCAAATAAAAAATATAAAATAGGTCTGGGAGTCTAGCCCGGAGGTAGAAGGCCCCTGGGTTCTATCCCCAGTACCACCAAAATAAAAAAAAAAAACTACCCTGAGATGAGATTTCATCTAACTCCAACTAGAATGGCAATCATTCAAAACACAAACAAAAACAAATGCTGGTGAGAATGTGGAGAGTGGGAACTCTAATACATTGTTGGTGGGATTGAAAGTTACTGCAACCACTTTGGAAAACAATACGAAGGATCCTGAGAAGAATGGGAATGAACCTACCATGTGATCCAGCAATACCACTTCTGGTATCTACCCAAAAGAATAAAAAGCAAACTACCAAATGAATGCATGCATATCTATGTTCATACCTGCACAATTCACAATTGTAAAACTATGGAACCAGCCAAAATGTCCATCAACAAAGGAATGGATTACAAAACAATGGGATATATACACAATGGAATTTTACTCAGCCATAAAGAAGACTACAATTACATCGTTTACAAGGAAATGGATGGGACTGGAGAATATCATGGTAAGTGAGATTAGTCAGGCACAAAAAGCCCTAATATGCTGAAGCCAAGGAGAAAAAGGGCCATAGGAAGAACTCTAGGTAAAGAAGGGGAAACCTTAGATGAACAAATAAGGTGATCTGACAGAGGGGGATGCGAAAGGAGAGGAAAACTCTTTAATGCAAGATGTACATTCACAAACGCATCAAAGTCAACCACTAAGTTGAACATGAGAAGGAAGGAGGATGAAAGAATAGGGTGGGAACTGGGGAAGGGCTAAATGAGTGATGTATACACGTATGCCTCCACCATCTTGTACCTCATTAAGACATGATTACAGTGCACCAATAAAACTAAACTAAACTAAAATCATGTCACCTTCACTGTAGATCACAAAAATTCCATTCTACAATTCCCTTCCTCTTTCTCTTTCAAAATGACACGTTTAATCTCTATTTAGATGCCATTTGCACCAGCTTCGTACCCAACTGCTTTGGCAAGTAGTAATCACTACTGACCTCAGGAGTTGGAAGCCGAGCTGCATCGTGACTGTCAAGGAGAATTAGATTCCAGTGCAGTATCAGAATCAATGCTGAGTCACTTAACTTTCTGTTCAGGAATTGTGAGAAAAGAATCTGACTTTTCATTTTCGTTCCTTTCGTAATACTGGGGGTTGAACCTAGGCATTCTACCTCTAAGCTGCATCCCCAGCCCTTTTTTATTTTTTATTTGAAACATGGTCTTGCTAAGTTGCTGATATTGTCACTAAGTTGCTGAGGCTGGCCTCAAGTCTGTAATCTTTCTGCCTCAGCTGCCTAAGTACAGGAATTACAAGAGTGTGCCAATGCACCTAACAGAATCTGACTTTTAATTTTTTAATTTTTTGGGGTGGTACTGGGGTTCCTGGAAGCTCTTCTACCTCCGGGTTACACGCCTAGACACCTATTTTTATATTTTTATTTGGAAACAGGGTCTCTTAAGTCAGAGAGGCTGGCTCTGAACCAGCACGATCCTCCTGTCTCTGTCTCCCAAGCGCGGGGATTACAAGTGTGTGCCACCACGCCTGGCAATTTTTTAATTTTTAAAAAATTTTATTGGTGCATTGTATTCATACATCATAATGGGATAAAAATCTTGTGTAGACATACATGCACACATCACCCAGTTAGACTCTACTCCATCCCCATCCCATTCCCTCCCCATCCTTCCTTCCCATGCTTGGTTCAGTGGTTGACATAGATTAAATTTATTTAAGAAAGTAAAGATGGGCAAGGGGTAGAGCTCAGTGGTACAGCACTTGCTTGGGTTCAATCCCTAGCACCACCATAAAAAACAGAAATAAAGAAAAATAAAGCAAAGAGTTTCTAGAACAGAGTTCAACCAAGTTTTATGTATTGCAGAGACTTTTGATAAGATGAGTGTTATAAATGTGAGGGTGGACAGAAGCATCGCTTAGAACTAGAGTGAGAGCGAGTGTAGTCAAGTGGAAGTAATGAGGCCATGTATTGGTCCAACAACACAATTCGACAAGAGAACAACTCTTCTCAAGTTTTCTCAAGGGGATAAAGAAATGGACTTTACTGAATGTGGAGGTGATTAGGAGGGAGGTCAAAGCAAGGATATAAACATGTCCTGAGTTCTAAAATAAAGAGATCTTTACCCAACTTCACAGGTCCATCACAAAGCTTCAGAAAAAGAGAAAATGTAGAAGAAGCTTATCCATAAATGACAGCCTTACAGGGGTCCTCAGCCTTCCCTAGGCAGACGATTATTTTCCTTTTTAATCGTTCCACTAGAGGAAGCATGAGTTTTGGGTTCATGTGAGTACACAGTTCAAATCTCAGCATTTGTATTTGTCAGGTTGAATGACATTGAGGAAATCACTTAAACTTTCTGAACCTTAGTTTCCACATTTATAAAATGGAGAGGATAATAGCTACTCTTGGGGCTGCTGTAATATGTAAAGTACTGAGTATAACTTGCTGGATAGTCAAGGGAAGTATTTAATAAATGGAATCCATCACCACTAGCAGCAGCCCCCTCCCCTGCTACAATAACATTTATCATCATAAGGATGAAGAAAAGAATATGAAGTTAACTGGTACCCATTTTTCTGCAGTTAAGGCAAAAGAAACAACCAGGGTAGGGAAATAGGGTTGCAAGGAAAATTTACAGGTGAGTTCTATAGATTGTTTACTTATTACATATACAGGTGTGTTTTGATACATTTAACTAATTAAAATCTAAGCACAAGGTCCGTCCTTATGGAAGGAATGCAATTTATATTGAAATGGGTGAGTGGATATTTACAAACAGACAAACGCCCCTGCCACTTGGAGGCAGGACAGGAGCCTGGTAGGCTGAAAAAGTAAAGCATACTGACATGGTTAAGAGTATGTGTTTTGGAATGGAAAAATTCAGGTTCAAAGCCAGTCTCTTACTTTTTAGCTTTGTAATTTGGATCAAAAGATTAATCTCTGAGCCTAGTTTTTTTTATTTACTAAATAAGTATAATATCCATTTTTTAAGACTAAAGTGAAGATAGACTGTGATAATACTTATATACACAGCATAAATTTTAATGCAGTGTATTTTCATGTATATTAATCCACTAACATTATCAATAAGTTATATTATCTGACTGCACATTAAACTCTCTGTTTCTTTCCATTTTGATTTCTAAACACATTTAGTGAAGTGCTCCTAAAATAGTCAATCTAATCTCAGCTTTCTGTGAAATTGGATGAAATATTTATTTTGTCCATACTTGGTCCAAGATGTTGATGGGAAAAGAAGGGAGAAAAGGAAAGAGGGACAAAGTCTAAGAAGACAAACTTGCACGTGCTAGATAAGAACAATGAAGAGCTCATTCTCAAAAACCAGCCTGAAAAGTGTGGACAACATGCAGCTATGGCAGAAGCCAGTATTTCACCAGACACAAATGATGTAGATATCTATCAGCTCAAGGGGGTACGCTCTTGAAGTACCCCGTCTCCTAGCAGCACAAATCCATTATCCTCGTTGCTTCTGCCAATCACAGTTTGAACCTTTCCAGTCTTCCCTCGGAGTCATTGTCTTTAATCATGTACTTCGATGATGCCATATTAGTATTTATGTGATGATAAGTCCTGCTTCTCCAGAGTCACTCCCTTTCCTGGCTGGGCAAGCCCACATTTGGGTATCACTCTTATTTTGTGTACTCTCCTTTTCAGCATCGCTCACTGCCAGAGGACCTCAACTCTAGTCACTGGTATAGAATATTCTAGCTTATGTGACATGTTATGTTTCTGTCTGATAATTAGAGTGGAAGCCACTGGGCTCAGTTACAATCAGTGTTCCATAATTGCCCTGCAACCTGGTCATAATGGTCCACTCTCCCTGTTGATGATCCAAGCTTCCAATTTGCTCTCAAGCAGCCCTGTGGATTCTCAGAGCCTTTCAGTCCAGCCATATATAGCCTTTTCCCAGTCACATGGCAGCTCCTTCGAAGGAGAGAGGCTGCCCTGAATCCCAAGGTTTTTTTTGCTTTTCTTACAAAGGAAACTCTGAACAGACCTCAAAAGAACAGGGGGCTGGGTGTGGTAGCACAGCATGCTTGTAATCCCAGCATTCGAGAGATGAAGACCTGAGGATTACGGTTCTTGGACAGCCTCAGCTACTTAGGAGGCCTTTTACAACTCAGTGTGACCCTGTTTCAAAAAGTAAGAACGACTAAAAAATAGGACTGGGGGTATGTAGCTTGGAGGTAGCATGCAGAGAGAGAGAGAGAGAGAGAGAGAGAGAGAGAGAGAGAGAGAGAGAGAGAGAGAGCAAGAGAAAGAACGAACAGGGCTTTGTAGAGTAAGTTTTTCTCCTGCTTTTTGCTTGCTTAAGTATTTGCACAATATTTTTAACTATTCAGTTGACAATATAGCTTGTATTCAGGATGCATAATATGATGATCAATGCATACATTCCTTGTGCAATGATGATCACAAGCACATCTATCACCACCCATGATGCATATCAGATCCCTGAAACTTGTGCATCTTTTACCTGGAAGTCTGTACAATCCGATCAGCATCTCCTCATTTCCCTCTCTACCCAGCAACTGGATCTACCCATGCTACTCTGTTTCTGCCAGTTCTGCTTTATTCATAGAGTCTACATATTAATGAGATCATGCAGTATTTGTCTTTATTATTATTTTCAAGTTCTTTCAGTCTGTATTGTGGAGTCTTCCAACATGGCACTGAGAAAACAGTTTAAATAATTCATGTCACCATCCCCTAGCTGTAAGAATCGTGACTGCATAGCCAACTGTATTTATCAGTTCTTTTGCTGTCTAGTAGCTACCACTCATAGATACAAAATATTCATTAATTAAAATTAAAATTAAGTAACAAAATAAAATCAGTTTCCCATTTGTATGGACCACATTTCAGGAGCTCTCAGGAGTCACATGCGGTAAGTGATGACCATACTACGAATCTCCACAAATCAGTCGAACATGTCCATCACTGCAGAACACTGTATTAGTGCTAATCTATATCCTGCCTCTCATAATACAGATTATGTTAGAGCAAATATCAGGCAATATATCATGTCATCTAAATGTAACATCAGTAAATAATTGTCTAATGCCAAATATGTAGTACACCTTAAGATTTCTACATTATAATAAAATTTCTTAATCTGAGGTATATGAAAAGCCTTCAAGAGTTCAATAAAAATTCTAAAGTTAAATGCAAAGATGTCTATATATAAGTATATGTTTATATATATTATAGTTATATTTTTCTGGGAAGATGACTTACAGTGGTTCTCAAATTCTGATAAAGATCAGTTTCTCCAATTCAAATGGCATCCCTGTAGAAATATATGTGTGGTCAACTAGGTAATCTAAGATCAAAAGCATGTTAATGATAAAGGCTACTGTAAAATCAACCTTCTAAGTAAGGAATGAGGGATTTATTCTTAAGGATAAATTTCTGTTCATCTTATTTTAATTTGTTAGAATATAGATGAGCTTCTGGAGTCTTCATCTGTTATATGGTGGTAGGTAATTATGGAGGGTCTGGGGTAGGATGCGCTTCTCAGTTTCTCTTTTATATAATTAGAATTAGATTTCCGTAGAAAAACAAGGGTTACTTCAGGCCTTGCTAATGGTAACTGTAAGTGTTCCATTCCATTCGTTTATCTACTCATTCATTTAACACAAAATTACTGACAGCATTGGCCATGTTCCAGGACTGTGATATGTTTTCAGTTTTTATATAAATATGAGTTGATCTCCTTCCACACGTAATGAACCCCCACCTGGAATGCAAATTTGACTCGAGCTAGTTAGTGTTACTGAGAATAACTGTGCCGAATCCCAGGGGCAAAATGCAAAAAGAAAGTCTTCTCAATTCAAGCACAAATACTTATCCAGTGCTGACTCGGAGGCAGGCCCTGTACGAAGTCTTTTTCACACACAAATTCCATCCTTCCATTCTATTTTGCCCAACATCTCCACTGCGAGAACAGGAGGGAGAATTGTCTCTTGACAATCCTTTGGGTGATAAGAATAAGAAGATGAAGATGAAACCATAATGTTTTACATTTGCTATGACTCTTTCTCTTTTATCTGACACCAAGCTCTGAAAATGGCAGTTGATCTTTTACCTCTTTATATACTCTTCCTGGAGAGTACAACCCAGACATTCAGAAAATCGAATGAAGAATAAGCAATTGCCAGCTGCAACTGCAATCTCCCTGGTGAGCCTCCAGGAAGAACAGGGTCTCTGATCTTCTCCAGTCTTCCTTATTAAGCTAAGAGCTCCCATCACAAGAGCTGGGATGAGTATTCCCTTCCACTCCAAATGCAAATACCTGCCAAGTTTATCTGTATCTTGCCTACTCTGCACATACTCCCAGCTGAATTCTAGCATACCAATCAACTTTGAAGTGTTTACTGCAAAAAATCTCATGAACATTTCTCTGTAAAATGCTTTTCCCAGCAAACTTTTCTCTCCTTCCCCTTTCCTCAGGCATGGATATGTGCAGAGGCCTTTTCATGCAAGTAAGTCTTTAAAGGACAAACAGGAACAGCCTTGGGTATTGATGCAGGAAATTGTCCCTTTGCATTCTTTTTGGTACTTCAAGGTTAATTTTTATTTTATTTTATGTGAAGACAAGTAGTTCAGGGTGCAAAATGGGAGCTAGGGAATTGACCTTAGCTTGTTGGGATTCTGGGGGTTAAAAGTCTCCATAATCATAAAAGTGAAAGTGAAATTTTTTTTCACAGTCAACAAACATTAGTTAACCATTCACTCTGTGCAATGCCTTGTGCTAACCACTAGATATGGAAGGCTGAGTGATGCAAACCTGTTTCCTGCTAAGGTGGCATGTTATCTCTAATGAGGACACACATTAAACAAGTGAGTTCCAGGGCACATACATAAGTTCAATCCTTCAATGATATTTTCCAAAGAAAAGGGAAGAAGAACTAGTTAGATGGCAGATAATTCTAGAGTCTTCAAGTCTTCCATTTTAAATTACAAAGCTGGGCGAGGTGGCACACACATGTAATCCCAGCATTCGGGAGGCTGAAACTGGAGGACAATGGGTTGTGGACAGCCTCAGCCACTTAGTGAGGCCCATTGAAACTCAGTGGGACCCTGTTTCAAAATAAAGAATAAAAAGTAGGGTGGAGGATATAGATCAGCAGTAGAATGCCCCTGGGTTCCATCTCTAGTACTACAAAAAAAAAAAAATTGCAAGTTTACTTTTGCAGTGATACTTCAGTTGGTACATTTTGTAAGTGCTGCTAAGTTTTATACCCACTATTTTATTTTTATTTTATTTTATTTTTTTTGGTGCTGGGGAAAAGAACCTAGGGGCATTCTACCTCAGAGCTAAATCCACAGCCCAATTTTTTATTCTTTAATTTGAAACAGGGTCTCACTAAATTGCAGAGGGTCTCACTAAGTAACTGAGGCTAACCTAAAACCTGGATCCTCCTATCTTAGCCTCGCAAACACTGGAATTACAAGCATGCACCACCATGCCTGGCTAACACACCTATTTTAATGTGGTATTTTCTACTGTAATTGGAGAGAGGGGAACTTATCACCCCAGAAAAGATCCAAATCTCTATTTTCTGTTCTGGATGCTGGCACAAACTTTTGGTGTGGTATTTTGTCAAGTTATTTACAAATCCTGTGCCTCAGTTCCCTGGTTATGAAATAAGAATAGAAAGCATTCACCCTGAGGATGTAGCAGATGGCTGCAATAATTAAACACAATGAAGAATGAAAACGTATCCTACAACCTGTGAAGTGCTATGCATATATTCCCTAGGACAATCTTCTGAAGAAGGGATACTAGGAGGTGCTGGGCACTTTGGTCCATAGCCATTCACCTGGACTCTGGAATAACCAAAGCAAAACATCAGAATTCAAATTGCCTTCCTCAATTCTACCAGCATCAGCTTAGGTAAATTAATTACCTGTCCACAAGTCTTTTGTCTCACCCAAAGTAAACAATAAAAATAACTTCCTAGTTCATAAACTTATAAGAATGAATTGAGATGATACAAGTATTTAGAATAGTGCCTGTCACATATTAGCCATTAATAACTCTTACCTATTTTACATGTGTGTATATCTGTGTGTTTGTGTGTGTCTGTGAATGTGTGCATTCACATGCATGAGTGGTGTAGACTGTACCATATGGACATGCATATTCAAAAGATAAGTGGATCCCTGGATTTCACTAGTACTTCTTAAGCACTCCCAGCTTGAATTGTTTCTTTTCTGCTATTCCCTCTTTACATCCTAATTATCCTACTAAAATGACTACTGGTCAACCTCTATAAAACCACTGTATGATACAGTGGACCCAATCATTATTTTTAACCATCTGAGGTTTGCACTTCACCTAAGTGACTCTCATAGATTTATCTCAGCCTTTGAACCCTGACATTTTATTTTATCTTATTTTATTTTATTTTTTGGTGGTACTGGGGTTCCTGGAAACACTTCTATTTCCAGGCTACACTCCCAGACCTACTATATATATAATTATATCTATATTTACACTATATGTATATATATATGTATATATATGTGTATATATGTGTGTGTGTGTGTGTGTGTGTATAATTTGTGGTACTGGGATTCCTGGAAGCCCTTCTACCTCCAGGCTATACCTCCGGGCTATACTCCCAGACCTATTTTATATTTTTATTTGGAAACAGTGTCTCTTAAACCAACACAGCTGGCTTCAAACCTGTGTGATCCTCCTGTCTCCGCCTCCCAAGCGCGGGGATTACAAGCATGCACCACCATGACCGGCTATATATAATTTTAAATTTGTAAACAGGGTCTCTTAAGTCAGAAAGGCTAGCTTTGAACTTGCACGATCCACCTGTCTCTGCCTCCCAAGTGTGGGGATTACAAGCTTGCACTACCTTGCCTGGCAACCCTGATATTTTAAATAGTAACATGATTTCCCCATAAAACTTCTCAGCCTAAAGTACCCTATTTAATGCCACAGGAAACACTTAAATAATTTTCGGTATTATCCAGTAGCCTACACAGTAAGGGCAGTCTGAAAACTGAAATATGAAATTAGCTTGGCACGTGACACTCTAAACCTTTGATGAATTTAGACTTGCAGGCCCTTCGATTTTTCATTTAAGACTACACTTTATTCCTTATACATTTAAGCAAGCTGACTGGCACATAGAATCCTGCTTAAAAAGTGAAGGAGGTCAACTTGCTACAGAAAGTATACAAGAAGAATGCAAGATATTATATAAGAAAGTATTTTTATCATCTTGGACTAGTAAAATACAAGAGAGTGCAGAGACAGGTATACAGTCCTTCATTGTTCTACTTGTCTATGAGAGAGAAAACTTGGAGTAAACCTAGAAGTTTGTTATCAGGCTGATGGCTAAACAATTCATGGCATATCCACTGAAGGCAATACTGTATAAAGTGTTGAAAAGAATGAGTGATATCTATTAGGAATGGATGCCCTTGATATATACAGAGGGGTACAAAAAAGCAAGCACAGGATATAGTTCTAAGAGTATACAATGTATTACTTACATTCTGGTTGATTCTGGCAAATGAGAAGTAGAGATGCCAAAGAAATTTAGTATTATACTTTTTATATTTATATATTATCAAGTATAAATGTAATATTTTGTCACAGAAATAAGTGAACTGTCCATTTTCTAATCCTGGGGTGAGTGCTGATGGGGCCTGCTCTGGTCCCTCTGTCCTAGGGATGACTTGGGAAGTAGCAGTGGTCCAAATATGGATACTGACCATCCTAACAATGTGAAGTGCTACAAGATGTCTGTTCATCCCCACATGGCCCTTCTTGTGTCCTTGCAGTCTCTTAGCTAAGCATTTTCACCAATACATCTCCCTTGGGGAAACAACGGGCTGAACTCTTTTGGGTCTCCAGCCTCATATTTATTTTTTTTTTATTTTTTATTGATGCATATTAGTCATACATCTTAATGGGATAAAAGATGGTGGAGACATAAATGCACACATATTTTCTAGTTTTCTCAGATAATTGAAAAACATGTCTCTCAGATGCGTTCAATTGAAATTTTCATCTTAGGGTCAAATTATTCAGTGGTTGCACACTGAGAGTAAGAGGCCACAGTGTATCTCAAAGAAATATCTAACTCTTGGGAGAGGTGACGTGGAAGTTTCCCTCCAAAGAGAGAAAAAAATCACTGAAAAATGTGAATTTCACCTACAGGGATTGATAACAATTGAGAAGGGACAAATTGTTGAGGTGAAGAATCATTGGAAGAATGATACCTGCAAGGACAAATGTTTTAAATGACCTGTTTGCTGTATTGAAAATGCATCCTTTGAGGCTATCAAAGTGATGTGGAACTTTTCTAAGCCTTCTGCACCAAATTTTAATTTTTTCTCAAAGCTAGTTGTCTGGATCTCATAGCATCAAAGAAGATTCATATTAAATTCACTGGCACAAATATAGAGTGTAAGTATCTATGTTACACAGAATCCGTGTACTACCTCATGTCAAAAACTGCTTATATTTCTGATTTTTATGCAAAAGTAGGTGATAGGCTCCATGCAATGTATCTGAGAAAGCCTCTTTCGTGCCAACCTATTTTCTTTAGGGAAGAACTGTATAGCTAAAACCAAATACTGAAAATAAGAAAGTCTAAAATCAAATACAACATAACAATCTGATAATTTAAACAAACTGCTCACTATAGACAAAAATTGAAATATTTACAAGTGTCATGCTTTGAAAAATATGAACCAGGAATAATTAAATTTGGGGACATATTCATATAAAACTCCTAGCAGTTTTAAGTGTTTAATTTCAAGTACACCATATAAAACTGGTCCACAATGCCAACAGCAAGCTTTAAAAGGCAAAGTCTAAAGAATAGGTTGGTCAGAATAAGGACAATAAAACTATGGTTTGTGAATCACAAGCTAAGAGTATATATTTTTCAATTTAAAGTTGCTCCTAGTCCACCTGAAACAAACTTGCTGACCATAACTAAGAATCCACAGGAAGATTTGAGATTAGGTAAATTCTGTGATTTTTTTAGATGGGTAAGGTATCTATGGGCAACACATAAATGAATTACTATTTTTTCTTCATTTAACTGGTAAATACATTTCTGAAAGATTCAGCAGAAACGACACTTGAAACTGCAATTCATCAAAACCGACAAAAGAATCTTTTAGGTACTAGTCTTTTAATGTGTTAAAATTAATAAAAGGCATACTCTTCTACAAATTTGTTATTTATGGCTGATCAACATTTTTTTTAACTGAGATATATAATTTGCTTGGTATGTTGGATTTTTATTATTGGAACCACTTTTGTAGACACAAAGTTTTCCTATGGAAACATGTAACTTGATTATTTTTAACTCTAGTAGATAGATAATGGAAGATAATGGTTTATTATGCACTTAATAATTATCATGTTATACAGCATCCTCCATAAAAATTAGATAATATTTTAGTGATTTTTAAAGATTTTTACAAAATAGAATAATTTCAAAATATAATAATTTTATTTTATTTTGTAAAAAATCTCACCGGGTGTGGTGGCGCACGTTTGTAATTCCTGCACTTGGGAGGTGGAGACAGGAGGATTGCATAGGTTCAAAGCAAGCCTCGCTGGCTTAAGAGACCCTATTTCTACATAAAAAAGTATAAAATAGGTCTGGGAGTGTAGCCCGGAGGTAGAAGGATTTCCAGGAACCCCAGTACCACCAAAAAAAAAAAAAAATCTTTCAAAGAAAATCAGGTATAAAATAGTATATATGCAAAAATAAGTATAACTGAAAACTTTAATACTGCACTAACTTGTTTTATTGAAATCACAGGATATCAAGAAGAAAATGACTTATAACACATAAGTTCTATCCCTGACTCTGTTATTAGCCAGATCAATGACCTGGAAAATGTTGATTGCTAATCTGTAAAATTGGATTGTTGAACTAGAGAATATGCAACTTTCAATTTATGTACTTTCTTATAACAACAGACAATACTAGTAGTTCCTATTGAAGTTTAACCCATTGGAAGTTAAGTTTTTAGTGGTATTTAATCATGTAATCATCTGATTTAGTAGGTGTCCCAGATTTGATCTTAGCTTTTTTACCACGTTGAAACCATAGATAATCAAACTTCTAACATATACTCCTAAATTCTTTACTCTGCTGAATCATGTTTAAAATGTAAAAAAAAATATATGACTTTGACTAATGTCATCTTGGTACAAAGCCTAAGAAATGTCAACAATCAATGATATTTGTGTTATAAGCATGACCCTTCACAGATCATAATCAATATTACATTTGTAGAAAGTAAAATAGAGAGGGTGTGTGTGTGTGTGTGTGTGTGTGTGTGTGTGAGTGTGTGTGCGTGTGTGTGTGTGAGTGTGTCTGCATGTGTGTGTAGGGAAGGAGGGAAGCAGATAGAAAGAGAAGAGTGAATAAGACAAGGAACTATTTGGGAATATCACTAAAATGTTTTTACCAATACTGATTAAAATATTTTTAAATAATTTTTACCAATATATCAATAGATTAGATAACCCAAAAATCTCTGGGTAGACCTTGATTATAATATTTTTTTCATGGACTACTCTCAAAGAAAAAAGAATAAATTACTCAGGAACTATAGTTTTATTGCCTAGTAAATAAGTAGTGTGGGCTTTGGAGTCAGAAAGATTTAGATTAAAAGACACTTTCCACAGAAATTATGAGCTGTGTACCTGGGAACATCACTCAACTTTCCTGAGTTCTTTTTTTTTAATTCTAAGTTAATGGTAATAATATCTACTTCATTGAGTTGTTTGACAATAACACTAGGCAATATATATTCTACTGCACATTTCTTGGTGTTATTTTCCTTTGAGGAAAGTGTGAGATGGACTTGCATATGATAAACTTACAACCCATATTTAAACTAATAGATAATTAGAACGGTATAATTATACGGGCCTTTACATAGCCAATTGTAAATAGCTCTGGAGAGTAGGCCTCCTACCCTGATGCCCTTGAGTCAGCTCTTCTGGATTTTGTATACTTTCTTAAAGAAGGAAATTAACATTTGAGTAGACCAGCCTAATTATTAGAAAATATCAGACAAACTGAAATTCATGGAGAGGCTAAAAAATACCATCCAAGTCCTACTCTTATAAAGTGTCTAGGGTCATGAAACAGAAAGAAGTTGAGCTCACATGCTAGAGGAAACTTCAAAAGGCGATGTAGCTGAATGTAAGGTTCTAGTTTGGATTCTCCAACAGGGAAGAGTGTTAGTGGAAATCTTGGTGAAATCTGAATGAAGACTAATTTAATTAACAGGATTTTACCAATGTTCATTTTTTTCAGTTTTGATAAATGGACTATGATCATAGAAAAAATTAACACTGGGGAAAGTTGGGGGGAGAGCATGACGAGAAGGTCACTCTCTTTTCAACATCTTATAAACCTATAGTTATTGCAAAGTAATAAAAACTAGCGTAGACCCTAAGAGCCGATACTTCTTACAAAGGATCAGGCCTTTATGATTCATTTTCATTTCCTTTCTCCTTGACATCCAGCCTCCTCCCTTAAGACAAGGCGTTCAGCACTGTCTCAAACGCACCTAAGTTCTTATGTCTATGCAGGCAGGCCAAGGAAAATGGTTTCAGACCCTACACCTGTACTAAACCATGTGCATCTTCCTAGGTTTCAAATAAGAGGAAAAAATAGAGAATTAATTGTTCAGGGTCTGTCAGCGTTATTGGAAAGACCTCATTCCAACTAACTTACAAGGATATATATAATATAGTGTATTTTCCTACTAAATTAACCAGCAATGACAGTTTTATGGCAATTAGGTTATATAAACTCCTTACCATAAAGACACATCATTAGGTTATATTTTTAAACTTCCATATGTCATTACAACTTAGGCAGAAAAAAATATGCGATGCAATCTTTATGACACATTTTTTTTTTTAAATTCACCAGTTTTCCTATTTCTCCTGACATTTTGTTGAAATTTTAATACTCTACACTTTGGCATTTGACAGCTTTGCTTCAACTAACTTTGTGAAACAGAAGTATATGTGTTAAAATGGCAAACCTTGAAGCCCCTTCCTCCCATTTTTTTTTCCTGATAACGGTAGGTCAATTTAACAAATAATTTCTTTTAATCTGCATTAACAAAGTATTAGTAAGATACATTCCTTGCCAAGCAATTTCCATTTAGTTTCTTAATAACTGAGATGCTCTCTTGGGGAAGAGGGTAGGAGTAAGAGAAGGTTGAATGTGAAATAGTTTCACCGGGTGGAATCCAGCCTTGCTCTATTTGAAATAGAAATTCTGAGTTCTCATATGGGATAGAAAACATAGTATCATATCCAACAAAAAGTACATGATGTTAGCATTAGGACTCATGCTCAGAGAGAGTATGAGAATATCTCTTTAAGAAATATCTCAGCGGGGCATGGTGGTGCACACTTGTAATCCCAGAATTCTGGAAGCTGAGACAGGGGGTTCCCAGTTCAAGGACAGCCTCAGCTACTTAGTGGGCCATTTGCAACTCAGTGAGACCTGTTTAAAAAAAATAAAAAATAAAGCTGAGGGTGTAGCTTGGAATTAGAAGGCCGAGGGGTTCTATTCCCAGTACCACACATACACAAAAGAAATAACGCCTTCTTTTTTCTTTTTCTCCTCTTTTTCTTTTGTGTTAGGGATTGAATTCAAGAGCATTCTAACTCTGAGCTAGATCCTTAGCCCTGATTTATTTTTATTTTTTAAAACAGGGTCTCACTATGTTTCTGAGACTGGCTTAGTACCTGTGATCCTCCTGTTTTAGCCTTTCAAGTACTGAGATTACTATATGTAAGATCTAAATTAATATGTTTCATTATATCTCCAAACAGAAAGTAAACAGATACACCACAGATCTTGCATGCATGATGGAAAAATCTTCTCTTTAAGAATGTGAAAGTTTAGCCAGACGTGGTGGTACACACTTGTAATCCCAGTACTTGGGAGGCTGAGACAGGAGGATTGCAGGTTCAAAGCCAGCCTCGGCAAGTTAGCGAGGCTCTCGGTAACCTAGTGAGACCCTATTTCTAAATAAGAAAAAAAAAAGATAAATCAGGCTGGGGGTATAACATGGAGGTAGAATGCTTTTGAGTTCAACCTCTAGTACAAAAAAAAAAAAAAAGAATGGAAAGTCAAGAGACAAAAAGACACAGTATTTGCTGATGCTTCGTCATTTGTCTTTAGGATTGTATCAAATTGTCCCCCACATTAGAAGCATCTTCTAGACCTAATTCCCATGACAAACCTTCTACTATTACTCAGCATCTCAAGACAATTCCAGAAGGTTTGGGAGCAGGATTCTTACAGTAACTTGTGGGTTGCAAAACTAAAATGTGGAATTCTAATAGCAAGGCATTGTGTAGTGTGAAACTCTCCTAAGCATGGGTCCCATGTGCCTGCCTTGGCCCCATGCCCATGAAGCCCACTCTGATAGGATTTAACCCTATGAAAACAGACCCGTTCTTAATGCTCAAGCCTGTCATACAAATGTAAAAATGTTAATGTAGGAACATGATGAAGGATGTAAGTAATTGTATTTATAAGTCTTCTTGTCTGTTTTTTATATGGAAAGAATCAGATATTTCAGTAAACAAGAATAGCCATATTTTGAACTAAAAGAACACCCAGTGACTACTTGATCTAATGCTTCCATTCTATGAACTTACTTGGTATCTGGCCCTAGTCAGTGACTCTGACTTAAATCTCCGGACTCCAAATACAGTGCTCTTGCAGTAATACTGTGGTGAAAGAATGGTGGTTAATGACTCAGGCTTTGGAAACAAACAGCTGGGACCAATTTGGACTCCATCACTCTGTGTGACCTTGAAAAGTTGCTCAACTTCTAAAGCAAAAAGATGACATCTCACGATGAGGCTTAGATTTTTCTTTATGAAAAACTTACTAAAGCTATCTGATCAAAGAACTGACTGAAAATGCCATATGAAATCACAGGATACTATGATTTCTCAGAAAGTGAGTACAAGTGAAGTAATTGGGGTATCCAGAGAAGGAAGGGATGAAAAGCCATCCAAATTTAGTGTTATTTTATAGCCAGGTCAAAAGTAACAGCTCAGGCCAAAGGTGTCCCAATATAATGCTTTCTGCAACTTCTGAAAAATGCAAAAACTATTTTTAGCACGTGGGCTGTACAAAAATGACAGAGCTGGATATGGCCCATGGGTCACAGTTTGTCAACCTCTGGTTCAAACATTCTTATATAATTAAAATGCACAGTTTCTCAAAGCTTATAAAAAGCAAGAGACTATTATGCAAGGTCCATAAGAAATATAAATATAGATATGCAAACACATCAAATATAAATGGATTGAAAGATTTACCAGGTAAGAATCAGGCATGATGATGCACGAAAGCCACTCTTAATGCAAAAATAAAATATATTTAAAAAAAAGAGTAGTATCAGAGATAAGAGAGATGTCATAAGATAAAAAATTAATCAGTAAGACATAATGGTTATCAATGTGCATGGCACAAATTTGTCTTAAGAGACGTTTATAACATTTACAGGATAAAATAAAAACTCAAATTTATACAAATGTCAAAGGAATCTTTTAAACCTCTTTTTTAAAATGTGACAGAACTCAAAAAAATCAATAAAAACATCAAAAATGTGAACAATACTAATTGATAGGAGTAACATATTTTAGTAATAGTATATTCTTTAGTTCAGAGTACACATTTTAAGTGCACATTATATGTATAAATTTTTTTACCTAAAGTAGATGCATCTCCATAAGTTATTTATTTATTTATTTATTTATTTATTTATTTATTTATTTATTTATTTTTGCGGGTCTGGGGATGGAACCCAGGGGCATTTTACCTCCGAGCTACACCCCCTGCCCTACTTTTTTTTTTATTCTTTATTTTGAAACCTGGTCTCACTGAGTTGCAGAGGGCCTCACTAAGTAGCTGAGGCTGTCGGCGAACCACAATCCTCCGGTCTCAGCCTCCTGAATGCTGGGATTACACTTGTGTGCCACCACGCCTGGCTCTCCATAAATTTTAAGAGGATAGAACTATAAGAATATAGTGTCTGCTAAAATAGACTTGAATTAAAATTAATACTATTATACATGAAAACTCTACCTAACTGGAAGCAAAACAACATAAGTCCAACTAATTCATAGAACAAAACTAAAATCACAAGAAATATTAGAAAAAAATTAAAAACAATGACTATAAAATATATTAATATTCTGAGAAATCAAATATATCAGAGCCTAAATGGAAACATGTATTTTTAAACTCTTATGTTAGAAGAAACTTCAAATCTGTGGTACATTTTCAAATGTAAAATATCTAGAAAAATATAAGTAGAATAGATACAAAGAATGCATATAAAATACCAAAGAGAAGAGATAAATGGAGTAAAAATGAAAAATAGAAAAAACTAATCTAATCTATAAACAATCACTCAAAAATACAAATAAACATCTAGCAAAATTGATAAAAAAAAGAAGAGAATATTACTAGCCAGATCATGAAGGATAAAGGTTATCACCACAGATACTGCAGAGAGGAGAAGGATAATAGGAAAAACCTATAAACAATTTTATGTAAACCTCAATATCTTATAAGAAACAGAAAAAGCATTTTGAGAAATATAATTTATCAAAAAATGACAGAAAAATGCAATCTGTTAAGGTTCCTTATATATTAAAGACTGAATTTATCATAAATTCTAAGCCCCCATGACTTTACATGTGAATTTTATCAAACATTCAAAAAAGACAAACAAAAAAGCACCACACTTACACAAACACATTTGGGAAAGAGAGAAGGAAGATTGTTGAAATATATATATATATATACCGGGCGTGGTGGCCCACGCTTGTAATCCCCGCGCTTGGGAGGTGGAGACAGGAGGATCGAGCAGGTTTGAAGCCAGCCACACTGGCTTAAGAGACCCTGTTTCCACATAAAAAAAGTTAAAAAATAGGTCTGGGAGAGTAGCCAGTGGGAGTGTATCCCGGAGGTAGAAGGGCTTCCAGGAACCCCAGTACTACCAAAAAAAAAAAATAAATAAAATAAATAAATAAATAAAAGTAAATATATACATATACATATACATATACATATACATACACATATACATATACATATATACATATATACATATACACACATATACATATACACATATATGCATACACACACACACACACACACACACACACACACACACACACATATATATATATTATTGGGGTTCCTGGAAACCCTTCTACCTCTGGGCTTCACCCCCAGACCTATTTTATACTTTTTATTTGAAAACAGGGTCTCTTAAGCCAGTACGGCTGGCTTCGAACCTGCGCGATCCTCCTGTCTCCGCCTCCCAAGCGCGGGGATTACAAGCGTGCGCCACCACGCCCAGCGAATGATATTTTTTTAGGCCATTGTAACTCTAATACCAAATTCTGACAAATATATTGTCCAAAATTTTAATGTTATAATCTACTACTCCTAGGGAGGCAAATATTTTCAGCAAAATATTAAAATAAAACTTCCAACAACATGTAAAGATGACAATAAATCATGACCAAGTAAGATTATCCAAGAAATGCAAGGTTGCTTAATCAAACTCAAATTATGTAATTTACCATATTAATATAACAAAGAAGAAAAGACATACGCTAATCCAGTAAAGGGTTTTTTTAATTTTCTGCCTTTGGATATAAAATTGACAAGGAAGGGAGCTACTATCTGGTACTAAATTCCCTACTGTAGGAAAATACTTTATATTTGGAGAGTTCTAACTTAATGAAACACATTAGTCCCAGTTTTCCTTCCTCTTATATCTTTTTGAGGAGTTTGAAGAAGTGATAGCCCAAGTATGAAGCTGAAACAGAACACAGCTTCTTAAATGTAGTAAGTAATAGAAAAATTGTAATTTGTACTGGATCTATCCATCTATCCAGCCATTCACGATTCAATAAATACCAAGAAAAGATGTTTTAAAGAAACTTCTTTTCTCTGAGCATCTTTCTGTGTGCTATAGACAAAGCAAAAAGAGGAAACATTACTTTGGGTAGAAATTTTAGAGAGTTGTTTCTGTGTAGCAGACTGAGCTTTAGAAATTGTCCACAGATATTTTGGGTTGTATTGTTGAGCTAAAGGTGCATATAATAGTTAACAAAAAACTTAACATATCAGAAACTGACTCTATAAAAGTAACAATTTAGCCTTGTAAGGAAGCAGAACACTATACTGAGTGTCAAAGTACATTTCAAACATTGCCCCTGGGTAGGAGTTGGCTCAGGAGCCACTGGGACTTTAAAATGTTGGGGCAGAGTGATTAGAGGAACTGGTAAGTTCTCATTTTCTCCAAGAATGTCACTCATTTCTTACTTGGCAGATTATATTTCTCTTTCTTGCTGACAAAACTGAGAAAACACTCTCATTGTCTTAGGCTTTCCAGAAGACAGAAGCAAGAGGTGGTTAAAATGTACATCAAAACATCCTTTTCTTTTTCTTTTTCTCCTTTTTTTTTTTTTTTTTTTGGTGGCACTGGGGTTCCTGGAAGCCCTTCTACCTCCGGGTTTCACTCCCAGACCTATTTTATACTTTTTATTTGGAAACAGGGTCTCTTAAACCAGAACGCTGGCTTCGAACCTACGCGATCCTCCTGTCTCCGCCTCCCAGGCACGGGGATTACAAGCGTGTGCCACCATGCCCGGCCAAAACTTCCTTTTCTAAAAAAAACAATTATAATGAATGCTTTTCCTTAGCCCTTGAAGGAATCTGTTTTATATATTTTCTCCAAATCCTTCTCAGGATTTCCTAAGCTTGGCAAAATGGCACTAAGTATGTGCTAAATTAAATGTAATTTTAAGCCTATACTGCTTTTATTTTTTAAATTCCAGGATTTATTTATTATTTATTTGCTGAAGTCTACTCTGGATGATTTTTTATATTTTTGTTGATTCATTACGGTGTCACATCATAATGTACTTTATAATGATAGTGACATACATACACACAGTACTGTGTGTGAGTACCAAACACATGGCTAAATTCCCGACCTCTGGGTCTGCGGAAGTGATTTCACAATGCATGGACTAAAACAGTACATTGTCCACAGTGCACATATTCAATTTTTATTTGGCAATTATACCTGAGTCAGCTGGAAGAAAATTTTAAAAATTACATTTTGTAATTAGACTTTCAGGATCAAATTCATCCCAATGGGTTCTGAACCGTTTTAAATTCTTTAATGCTCATTTTCCCCATCTGAGAAGTAGGGATGACATCATACCTTCCCAAAAGATTACTCTGAGGATCAAATAAAATGGTCAACATAGAAAGCTTAGATAAAAATTTATAGTACAAAATTTATTCCAAGCAGTAGCTACTGCTAGTGCTTTACTGAATGTGTCTTTAAAATTTAAAAAAAATTTCTTAAAATTGAACTTCAAGGCATATTCTGTTAACGCATTTTTACAACCAAACACAAAACTATTCAGTTAGCATGGTCTTTACTTAAAGTACTAAGAAGAATGGAATAGAAACACATATAGCACATTTCCTTCATATACAAGCATTTCAGAATAGGATTTGTCTTCTGTTTATATATTGAATGATTCTGATACAATCATAATTTAAAGCAGCTACCATCATTCAACTGTAGGCCAGGTCATCCTTAATGCATTTTTCCCATTTATGTCCATCAACCTTTACGATTTGGCAGTAAACTTGATTAAATGTACATTCAAGCAGTACTTTATGTCAATGTTTTAAGTATAAATAAAATGTCTCCAAATGTATGGCCATAATAAATATTTATCCCGAGAGGTGGCAAAAGGGCCATTGGAAATCAATTCATCTAACAATAAAAATTCCCTTATTTTGACGAGAAATATATCTATGTTATTTTCTGTTTATCAGAAAAAAAATAGAAAAACAAAATAATTACTGGTGACTTAACACATTCCTGACCCTTTATGGATATAAGGATACCAAGATATCCATAATAATAGGGACATGAGAGACTAGAATTGCTTTCTGACTTAAAATAGCTTAACAGCTTAAAGCTCAGGTCCAGCACTAGTGTTTATAGGACTTAAGTGTCTTTTTTTTTCTGGCATACAATTAATGTAGATAAGGCTCAGTAATATTCTGATTGACAGCATGATCCATGGGAAGAGACACTCTGGGATGGAATCCTGGCTCCACACCTCATTAACTGTGCAACCTTTATTTAATCTCATTGTGTCTCATCTTAGTCTCATAAGGCTGATATATTAAAATGAAACCATGAATATAGGATGCTTAGCACACAGTAAGTGTTCAATAAAAAATATAAACAGATATAGATATGCAAATGTGGGCATAATGCACTTCACATTAAATATCTTGTATTTTCATTCTTTACTTTTATTGGTGTATTGCAGTTATACATCTTATGGGGCTCAAGATGGTAGAGGCTTACATACACACATCACCCATTTAGCCCTTCCCCAATCCTCACTCTATTTTCTTCCCCCTCCCTCCTTCTCATGTTTGGCTTAGTGATTGACTTTGCTATGTTTGAGGATGTAAATCATGTACATTAAGAGATTCAAATAGTCTGAAATCTCTTGACAAAAAGATGGTGGACAGGAAGGTTGATAGATCCTCATAGAGGTGCATATACATTAGGGGATTCTTGTTCCCACTATTTTTTAAAGGACCTGGAATGAACTTTAGTGAAATAAATGAATTAAACTGATGAATTTGCTGTCTAACACCAAGCACCATAGGAAATCAAAGATAATATAGGACATAAGCTTTTCATTAAGAAGCCTGGCAGTCAAAGTTTGTAACCACAGAAATTGGCTGGGGCTAAATTAAATAGAAAAAAGTATTTATCAAACTGATGATGAACAGCTAGTAGAAAGCAAGAGACCAGATGTGCAAGCTGTATATTCAGGAATGACATCCAAATCGTAGAGCAGGCCTGGTCTGCTTAAGTCTTCAGCACCAGCTCTATAGGGCCTGGATGTGATAGTTCACTGCAAATGCCATCGATTTAAAGAGAACAGCCACTCATCACCTGAGTAAAACCCTCAGCCCTTTTTTTATTTTTTATTTTGAAACAGGGTCTCATTGAGTCGCTGAAGCTGTCTTTGAACCTGCCATCTTCCTGTAATAGAATTACAGGTGTACACCATCAAGCCCAGCTGCTGTGCCCCTTCTTAGGTTGGACTTTTCTCAGGTCACTAGATTTTGTTCCACGGATTCATGATTATATAACTGGTGGTGTCTTGGACACAAACTTGCCTTGTAGTTGCAAAAGAGGCCAAGAGTGAATGTTAGGCTTTTTTTTTTTTAACAATTTTTTTATTGAACATAAATAGTATACATTTAAACTATATTTGGTGCAAATATACCCATTTATGTTAAAAACACTGCAAAAAATGGG
This sequence comes from Muscardinus avellanarius, assembly GCF_963383645.1. Taxonomy (NCBI): domain Eukaryota; kingdom Metazoa; phylum Chordata; class Mammalia; order Rodentia; family Gliridae; genus Muscardinus; species Muscardinus avellanarius. The sequence goes on from NC_137793.1 coordinate 13,731,334, forward strand.
GATAGAAGGAAAGTACTTCAACATCATTAAGGCAATATACTGCAAACCCAAAGCCAACATTATATTGAATGGGGAAAAACTGCAAGAATTTCCGCTACAGTCAGGAACAAGACAAGGATGCCCACTATCACCACTCCTTTTCAATATAGTCCTTGAGACTCTTGCTGCAGCAATCAGACAAGAGAAGGAATGTTAGGCTTTTTAATTTATCGTTATGGGAGATGGACTCTATCTTACAAAAAAGAAGATTCTTTAAATATAATGTTATAGGGCAGGAGAAGAAATTAAAACATATCATAAAAAACATGGGATTCAGTAGGTAGTAATTAATAAGAAAAGAATTATTTTGGATAAACTTTTTACAATGCAAATGAGAATATGTTAATCTCATGTACAGACAAGGAAACAATACATGCACTAACAGACATGGGCTCTAAAATCAGACCAACCTGGACTCAACTTCTAGTTTAAACACTGCTTGCTAGTAGGTCCTGATACACTACAAACTATAGTCTCCCACATCACCTTTTTCTAGAGTTGTCAATATGATCTAGGATCTGCCAATCAGATGCACTTGTCATACATGGACACAGAACTGGACTGAGTGGTGAGAGGTTCAGCACACAGTATCTTAGACGTTTGCACAGACTATTTAAGAAACAGCCCTGCTGGGGTCCAGCAGCGAGAGTCCTGGCCACCTGTGGCAGGTGCTTATGGTATCTCCAAGCAGCAGCTGTCTTGGCAATAGGAGGCAGGGCTAAGACTCTGGGGTCACATCTTGCAGCTCAGCCTACCTTTTTTTTACTTGTCCTCCCAAGAATTCTGCACACCAGAGAAACCTCCTGCTATTTAAATTAGCTACACTGGATTTGATCCTCTTCAACTAAACCTTAATCAATACATTTGCTTTCTAACCTGTGTGGTCTTATGTAAGTTATAGCATTTCTATAGGGCCCATGTCGGTAAAGAGGAAATAATATTAGTAGCTTTGACATGAGAACCTAAAGTGAGAGCAAGTCAATATAGAGACAGAACACAAGATTAAGCACAATGTAATTTTTCCGTGTAAATGTGTGCGTGGTATTGAGGACTGAACCCAGGAGTTGTTGTTTATACCTCTGATCTGCACTTCCAACCCTTTTTTATTTTAAAGCAGGACCTCACTAAGTTGCTGAGGCTGACCTTGAACCTGCAATCTTTCTTTCTCAGTTTCCCAAGTACTGGGATTACAGGACTGCATTACCACACCTGACACAAAATAACACTTCATAAACGGTAGTTCCCACCGATAAGGAAGCAGGGTCATGCTGCTAATAACAGCATAATCCGGTCACTGGCTGTGTCGGAGCTCAGCAAAGGGGTAGATCATGGACTCACAGGGGTAAATGGTGGACTCTGAAGGCTATCATGAAGAAAGAAAGAGATTTTCAAGTTGTAAAAAGTAAGCAGCAGTATTGAAGGCCCAGGGAAGAGGAAATATCTTTAAGTGGTAATACTGGGAGCTAAATCCAGAATCTGAGCAAAGACTGAGTTGCAGTTCACTGGGCTCCAACTATCTAAGGGAAGCTACAGGAGCCGTCTGGAGACGCTCCAGGGACACTCTGTGGGTGTATTTACGCCTCTGGCTCCTGATGCTCTCACATCAGGATTCATGGCGTTTTCCAGCCGTCACTAAAGATGCTAAGAAATCCACAAATGTGGCATTTTCACCTAATTAGGATCAAGTACAAAATGAAACCCAGCCAGAAAGAGACAGTTTTTGCAGGATGACAGCATTCTTGGCACCTTTCCTGCGCCTAAAGGAAAACTAAATAAACAAATCCCTACCTCCACCACCCAGCCCTTAAGAAATTTGCCATGGAGAGATTTATGACATGCCTGGAGGAACTATACTTCATTTTAAAAAAAAATCTAATGGGCAATTTTAAAGTGGGAGAAAAATTAGCAATAGAAATGAACACAAAGGGGGTCATCACCGCCAGAAAAGTAAATATATACAAGGTCGGGCCACATCCAACACCCAGTGTTCTGAGACACTTAAAAACTCATTTGGTTGTTAAGAAAATGCTTCACTTTCAAGAACCCATAATTGGAATCAGTATCTTGAAACTGCTCCTTGCTGTTCTTTAAGTTAATAGTGAAGCTTGGAGCCAACAGATTCTAGTCACAGCTGTGCTCATCATGTGGCCAAAGGAGTGAGTTCTCCCGTCTCCCACCTCATTGAGCTACTACATGGAATTGACAGAGGTGGAGGATGTCCACCAGAGGGGTCAAAAGACCCAGGTTCTACATAGTATTTATAGTGAGGTTCTCTTAATGTTGTAGAATAAGAATCTAATCAAAGGTTGTGTTTATTGCTAAAGGAATTTTTTCCCAATTTCTAAAATTCAAGATTCAAAAGGCATCTGTATATCATATAGGATTAGTCGACGTGTATTGACCTGTGTTATTAATCTTAACGCTCAACCTCTGCCAAGGAAACTATAGCACATCCACCCTCTCCCTCCGAGGCAGCAGTTATCGTGACACACACACGCACTTCCTGAACTTTTCACTTTGCACACCACCTCAGAAATAGCCCAGGGTTGTGCCGAGGGAAATAAGCAAAGGAATGGGGTTTTCACTTTGTGAGAGTCGGAAACATTATTCTGATAACACTCTGAATTAGACTTCTCTTTTGGTTTTTGCATCTAGAAATAACAAATTAACCTTGTTAATTTGAATTCCTTTACAAATACAACTTTGTTTCAATTCTAATGTATTCTGGATTTCTTTTCCATTTTAGTGGTACTGAAATCACAATATTTCAACAAGGCAGCATATGGTGGATTTTTTAATGTTTCATTTAGACTATGTGTTATTTTTACTTCATTTATGTAATAAAACTGAATGTACTATAATGTCTTAATAGTGAAATTCAATACATGAAATAGTACCTGTAACAGCCATGAAACTACCAACTTAGATCAGGCCATGGAAAATAAAGGCCAGTACAGAGGCTGATAACCTACTATTAAGTAACATGGTGGAATGTCTTCTTCGGTAATCCGTTTTCTAGAGGACTAAAATAAAAAATAACTTCAGGGGCAGTTTTCAAGTTACTTGTTTTTATATTAATGGGACATTGTGATTTTATGATAAAAGTTACACTGTCGTACAATTAGAAAAAAAAATCACAATATAACTTACCAAAGAGATTAATACAGTCAATGCCAGATTGCCAGGTTTTATTCTAACTAATGGAATGAAGTGATGGTATTTAAGAGTAGAAAATAATTCTTTGCCAGATATTATACCATATAAAACAGATATCCTGCATTCCTATAATATACGTTCAAAATTACAGTGCATTCAATAATTCTAATGCTCCTTAAGTATTAATTTTCTTGTGGTCTTAACTCATTCCTTTTATATTAGAAAAATGTCCAGGTCTCAGCAATCGTCATCAAGAATGTGAGCCAAATCTGATGTAGTACTGTAAAACTCTCATCTTAGAAGTTTAAGTACACACTTTCAGGTAAAGCAATATCAACATTTATATATTACTTTTACATTTTTATGATGTGGCAATTCAAGTTCTATGAATTCATCTCATGCATTATAGTTATTCAATAAACACTTCTGATGTGATGGAAATGTTCTACCTGTCTTGTCTACACTGTCTTGTACAGTACCAGCCATCTACGTATAGCTACTGAGAACATGAAATATGCCTATTAAAACAAAAAAATTGAACTTTTAGTTTCATTTATATCTATTTTTTTGTGGTACAAGGGATTGAAACAAGGGGCATTTTACTTCTGAACTATACCTCAGTCTTTTTTATTTTGATTTTAAAACAAGGCCTCACTAAGTTACTGGGGGACTCACTAAGTTACAGAAGCTGGCCTTGAACCTATAATTCTTCTCTCTCAGCCTCCCAAGTGCGGAGATTACAGGGGTGTGCCACCATACCCAGCTGATTTAGTTTTAATTAATTTAAATTTAATGTCATCCTATTGTACAGCATATGTTTAAATATATGTTTTAGATGCATACATACAAATCATGATTATATTTAATGATGTAGCCTCAATCATATATAAATTACATGTGATCTGAAATAGCAACACAATGTAAATAACTAAAGCTCAATAACAAGTAACTGGCTAGATAAATCATGGTTGTTTTCCAAATACAGAGCACTAGACAGGCACTACTAGTTAAGAATATTTCAGAAATAAGATATTTGTCATATGCTTTTATATTTTTGAAGTTAAAAATTGTTTATGTTGTTAAATATTAATGTGTGTAAAAAGAAAGGAGAGTTATAGTTTAAGATGGCACGTGGCCTTTTTCTGTCCTACTTCACTTTCATAGAAATAACTATAAAAGAAAGGAATAACAATAAACCAAAATAGCAATACGAAACAGAAAGTATGTCATCACTGGGCTAGAAATGTTGAAAATGTGTGAAAGTTAGAGCACAAATGAGATTAGATAAACTAAAACCAAACAGACTAGCAGGGAAACCTTACCTTAAAATGGCATGTGGAGGGGGCAGTGAAGAGGAGAGAGCCCGTCTCCCCAACATGGTCCGGGCATCATCAGTATTAGATGACCCAGACACACTGAGTTAGAAAGTCTGCGGAGCCGAACCAAGCAAGGTGAGTTTTAACAAGTCCTCCAGGGAAGTTCTCTTGCCCACTCAGGTGCAGAAACGTGCCCTGGAGCACGCATTCCCAATTTTAGCTCAGTGTAACCACCTGTAAAGATTCTAGAATTACTAATTTAATAGGTCTGTGGTATGGCCTGATCATTTGATGTTTACAAAAATCCCAGCTATCTAACATTCAGTCTGCCTGAGAACCTACATCCTGGAGAGCTTAGGACCTCAGTCAGCAGGTTCACAGCATGGGGACTTGTCTGGGTCCCATCAGACTAGTCCTCTCTCTGTCAAACAGTGGCTGAGGTGACTGCAGACAGGATGATGATGTTAAAACCTCCTTAAACAAAGAAGAGCTGTGTGGATTCCTAATTTAAACAATGCCAAGAAGAGAAACTTGGAAGAGAGCCCTAGCTGGCCCTGGCATTTCTGAAAATGGAGAAAATAATTATAATAATAACAATAACCCTAATAATATTAGCTTGAAATTGCATCACTTTCTTCTAGTAGTGAAGGGTGAAATCATCTAAATGCTGAGCTTCTTGGGAAAGGCCCAAGACCACACCCCTAAAGAAGAAGGCTGGTGAGCACTGAAGTTTCCTTCCTGGAGGGAGGCTGGCTGTAGACACAGAATTGAGTTGAGAAAACCTGAATCTGCTCTGCATTGTTCAAGATAGGCCTGGGTTTACAAGCCTGAATTGACCCCCAAGATAGGGAGATGTGAAAGGAAATCATCAGTATGAAAAATAAGAGCCAAGACACTGAGCATGCCTCAACCCCAAAGGTATATAAAAGGGAGAGCCAGAAAGAACTGGTAAAATAACAGCCTTACAACCAAAAGGACATTCCATCGAAGAGCAAGTGTTTATGGAAAAAGAATAAAGAGTAAAGAAGAGTACTTAGAAGTTGGAAATATGGCTGCCACGCAAGAATATTTACAACTAAAATATTATTCATAAAATAAATATTATTAAGGATTGAAATTGACCAAACAAAATTGCTTCCTTCAAACCCAATTCTGACCAATCATAAAAGAGCAGATGGGGAACCTAATAAGATTTATAAGCCCACCTCTCAAGAGCTTTGTGGTTATTCTCTTTTGAGAATTCCCCCACAAGGTGGGAATATTTTTCAAACTTCCCCTGACTTAAAACAAGCTTTCATATTTCTACATAAAATAAAACAAATATTAGTAATCTAGATGATAAAAGTCTACAAAATTTTACATCAGAATTATGGTCGACAAATATAGGAGACCAAAGATCTATCTAGTGGAACTCTCAAAAGGAAAACTAGAGAATACAAAAAGAGAAAATGGAAATATGAATAAAATAAGATCTTTTACTTAGTTAATAATATACCTTCAATTGAAAGGGTTCATACTTTTAATCAAGAAAAATACTCTTTTGATTAAAAGGGTTCATATTGAATATTAAAGAGATATCCTTTCATTCAAGTCAGTACTTTCAAATGCTAGAAGAATTGAAAGGACAAGTAGTCACATCCAGATGTGTATCAAGATCAGAAAAAATATCTGACAAGGAACCAGAAATTCTAAATACACTGATAATTGTTAAACCAAGATTGATTGCATTCCAACAACATATCTACACACACAAGGATCTGAAGACAAATTCCTCACTTCCACAATACCAGAAAACAATTCTAGACACTATTAAAATAGGATAGTAATAAAAATTAAATTTGAATTTGGCACTTCTATTAAGCCTTTACAATACTCTTTGCTTTTTTCTTGATAAATAATTATGACTAAGTTTCACTGGAGTTTCACAGTATTATCTTTCTAATTCAAAATAATTCAGAGATCCCCTAAAATTTTTGATAGCTTCATGATTTACACCCCCGCTTTGTCTCTCCCTCTTCATGCACATATATGCACATACTTTCTCTTCTGTTGAAACTTAAGAACACCAGAAGACTCAAGGAGAGGGGCTATACTATTTAAAAAGACAGAGAATATTTATGGTCCTGGTCTTTTCTTAGAATTTTATTGGTGCAATATTATATATCGCAGTGAGTTTCAAGGTGTTACATTTCTTTGTGCACACGACCTCTCCATCCTAACCCCATCCTGCTAGCCCTTTTAACCCTTCCCATATATTATAGTAAGGCTATTACTGATACTGTCAATTATTGGCATAACACTGATTGGTCTGTTTCCTTCTTTAAGCTTCTTTTTGCCTTCCCCTCGTCCGACTCTAACCCTTTCCACTATTCTACGGTTCTCCATCCTCTTAATGAAGCCCCTTTTCTTTCCTCTTTTCTCTATAGTGTCCACGCACGAGAGACAACGTATAGCCCTTGACTTACTGAGACTGGCTGACTTCACTTAGCATAATGCTCTCCACTTCCATACATTTTCCTGCAATATTCCACACAGATAGAATGGTAGGATGTGGTCCAATGAAGAACATTTGAGAAAAGAAAGATTGCCTGCTGATTAATTCTAAACCATCAGCAAAATGGACACCCTGTTGTATTTGAAATCTTGGCAGAGATGTGATTTTGATCTCTTCCTAAAGAGTACTGCTCCCAGAGGTACACGTACATGGGATCTGCAACCTCACACAATCCATTGTTTATCTAATCGGTCCTTCAATTTTACTGGTGCCAAGGAACCTTCAACCCACAGCTACTGAGAAATTTTCTAAAGCCATCACTTCTGCAGTGCAAGAATGTCTTCATCCCCAGTAAATGGCCTTATAAAATAAGAAACCTATTTGAGTTTTCACCAACTGTAATTGCTATGAACTTTTTTAAAAAAACTTTTCAACCCCAAACTGTCTTCTGGCATCTTTTTCCATTAGTATACTGAATCCAAGCAGATTCAGTCTGTTCTCTTAAGGAGAAATTTTGCAGTTATTTGAAAACAGCTATCCTACTTTAAAACATCACCCCCATTACCTTACATCCCCTTCCTTGGGGATAAATGTACCTTCCTACCCCCAATTCAAGTTTCTTCTACTGGTTCTTCGAACTCCAGGGTTCATGCATCATTTTTATTTTGGTTATTATGAGTTTTTAAATAGCCCCCTCAAAGTGTTATTAATCTAAATGAGTACAATTTTCTAGGTAAAATTTGATAATGATAATGATTTTATAAGAGCTGCCACTTATGAAAATAGCAGTGCCAATTATTGCACAAAAATCTGTATCTTGCTAATCTCATTACCTTTAAGTTTGAAAACCCATAGCTTGATGAAGCTGAATTACCCACGCCATTAACTTCAGTTCATACAAACCTGGTCTATGTGTATTGGCTATTTATAATTATTCCACTTAGCACAGAGCCCTAACTGCTAACTACTTCTTCTGTTACATGTTTACTAATAAAATTTATGGTACCACTGATTTTTACATTGGATAGGAAGCACAAAAAGCATTCTTCTAAGTTTTTATACTATTATGGGAATGTTTACTAAAATATTAGCCAGTCTATAGCATAACCTGGGTCCAAAATATACTAACCCTTATTCACAGTACATTTCTATTCCAACACTTCAAATAGTTGAATATATAAATCTATGTCAACTCCTTCAATAGGATAATTTAGAATGACATTATTAAATCAAGAAACATATCTCTTATTCCATCAATAACCTAATAAGTTGTTTGATGGTATTTAAATCAGAATTCACTGAGACAATAGCAGGCACATCCCTGTTGTTTGCTTTTCTGTAGCGTAGTGAATCTTTCTTAAGACAAGAAGTTGGTACCAATTCACTTCTACATACTCACAGAGACCTCTGATTATCAGGAAGTTGCCTTCCTTGGCCAGTTTTAAATGTTAACAAAACCATGAACAGATTATATTTACAAATAGACTGTCCTTTTACTTGAACCAAGTACAAATGTCAAAGTACATTTAAATCTTCATCTTTGTATTATGAAGGTGGTTAGTAAGTCTGTTTCCTGAGGTGAGAGTGAAATAAGTTAATTTGCATTTTCCCTACAGACAGAGTCAGATGAATTATTCTGTGTGAAGGAAGACAGAACTCTAATAAATTTACCTGGAATATCACCTCAAGGAACAAACTAAAGCCAGGTGTGGTGGTGCACACCTACAATCACAGTACTTGGGAGGTTGAGATAGGAGGATCACAGGCTTAAAGACAGCCTCAGCAAGCAATGAGACTCTCATCAACCTAGAGAGACTCCATTTCAAAATAAAAATAAAATACAGTTGAAAGTATAACTCAGCAGACGAATTCCCCTTGTTCAATCTTCAGTAATACACACACACACACACACACACACACACACACACACACATATATATATAAATATATGGCCAAAACTTAACTTTTCAAAGGTTGAGAAAGTTGTGTTCATCTTAACTACATTTATAAGAACTCAGAATTATGCAAATATGTGCCAGAATGGGATTTTTGAGGACATTATGCTAAGCCAAGATTAGTCAGTCACAAAAGTAGGGAATCAGATGCTTTCCCTAATATGAAAGCTAGGGCGAAAGGGGTCATAGGAGGAACACCAGGTGAAAAGAGAGATCCTATAGAGGAGCAAATAAGACAACCTAACTGTGGGGATGGGAGGTGGGGAGAGGGAAACGCTTTAAAGTGCATGATGTCCTTATTCATATCGAAGTCAACCACTAAACCAAGCATGGGAGGGAGGGATGGAGAGGAGTGAGGTGGGGACTGGGCGGGGCCTGGCCGGGTGATGTGTGCATTTATGTCTACACAAGTCTTTTACGCCATTATGATGCATAAAAACAAAAGCACTAATAAAAATATTAAAAAATGAAAACTGGAATTACCAAAGCAATCATTTTTATTAATTACTGAAGCCATTTATTAGAGTCTACCACATACTAAGCAATATGTAAGATTCTTTATATCATTTCATGGAATACTCATAGCAACCTTATGTGTGAAATATAATTATTCCTATTTCATCTGTGAGGAAATTGAGGTTTGTTAAGTAGGGTAACCTTTCCAACATCACTCAGATCATCAGTGGCCTTGAGACCAGCAAGAACTGGTGTCTAATATCGTCATAAAGGATCTTTTAAAATATTTTTATTGGTGCAATGTACTTTTATGAGATTCATAGCGATAGAAATACACATGCACACATCACTTGGTAGGATATTCCAAAGATCTTAAAAGATGTCTGTCTAAGTATCAGCATGTGAAATGGGCTGTCAAGTAGCCTGTGGGAGAGATGCTCAAGAGGTTCTACTCTTTCTAATTTTTTTGTAGAGCTCACAAAAGCTGATATGAAAAATCCAACAATATTGAGTGAGAGTGAGAGAACTAAACATTCTCCAAGACACTGGGAATGGCCTGTCCTTTCACCCAGAGATAGAATGAGATAAAAGTACATCTAAACAGACAAGTGGAAAAAGGGAGATCTTTTGCATTTTTATTAACTGGAGAAGTTTATTAATGGAGTCCAGTTGAGATAATTTTTTATTTCCTTCTAGACGTTTATTAGTGAGGTCCAGTTGAGATAATTCCATATTTCCTTCTAGACAAGCAGTTCATGTATCCCAGGTGGATATTCCGGGGTTGATGGTTGTAAGGCAGCCTTACTCTTTCTAGAAAAGCTACAAGTCATCAGGAGAACATGTACCTGATATTGGAAAGGGAAAGGTGAACTGGTGCAGGATGTAAGAGAGCCAGCCCCTGATTATTCCAATTTCAAAAATACATAATTTTCTCCACTCAACCTAGTTTTCTCTATTTTTTCATTTCCTGCTGGAACATATTAAGGAACCTCACAGTATAATGTTATACTGTGTCTTCCTGACAATGTGATTGGAACTTTACATATTTGTAAAATGAGAGAAATCTTCAAGTTGTACTTTTGGTCTTAAATTCTTTTTGGTGCTAAGTACTGAACTCAAGGATATCTACTGCTGAGCTACCCCCAGCTTTTTAAAATTTTTCTTTTGAAGCAGGGTCTCATGAAATTACTGCACCTTGCCTTGAAACTGGGATCCTTCTGTCTCAGTCTCCTAAGTACTAGAATTAGAGGCTGTGAAAAAATATAGACAAGATATATAGGTGAATGTTTATATATGCATGCTACATAGAAAAACTAAGGTGAGTTGCCTCAGATCAAAGAGATAATATTCTGACTACTGAGCATCCTTTACGTTTTATTTCAAGGCCTACTCTTTTATTAAGACTTTATAGAACTAGCCAGGGATGATGGTACATGCCTGTTTTCCCAGTACTTGAGAGGAAGAGACAGGAAAATTGCAGGTTCAAGGCCAGCAGCAAGCAACAACTTAGACTCTGCTTCAAAATAAAAAAAAAAATAGAATAGGGCTGGGATGTAGGCCACAGTTTTTACTTATGAACTTTAATATTCATATATGTATTAAATAATTATATCTATCTCCTTTATCATAATAAAAGGGGACAAACACAAAATCTATTGCTCTTTTCATTATATAATATTACATCTCTAAAGCTTATTATAACTTTTGGTAAATAACATTTGCTCAATAAATAATGAAGGAGTAAATTCTTGAATGAATGAATGAATGAATGAACGAGCAATGAATTCATTCCTAATATTCTCCTGCTTCAGGAAGCCTGGAATCATCTTATGCCACTTTTTCTGAAAATGAACCAACGTATACACTGTCGATATGTTGACAAAGTCGTAATGATTCCACAATACTACTACTCAGGGTAATTTTAAAGAAGAACAAAATTATATCATTTGCAAGAAGATGCAAAGCCCTGGAGAGCATCATGTTAAGTGAGATCAGCCAAGCACAGAAGGAGAAGATACACATGTTTCCTCTAATATGCCCAAACTAGAAAACACAAAGGATACCAGTAGGACCCCAGATATTAGAGGGGAAATACTAGCTAAGTTTTAATGGAAAGATAGGAGAGGAGAAAGGCCGATCTTGATTAATGAGGGTCTACACCTGAACATGTGTAAAATTATGAATAAGACATGGTTAACCTAGACAACCATTGGTGGGGGGGGGAGGGGGCGGGGGGAGAGGGCACCAAATATAGTGTAAATGTATACTACTTATGTTCAATAAAAAATTGTTTAAAAAAAAAGACAGAGGAAGAAAGGGAAGAAGAGAGGTGTAGAGGGAGACAGAGAACAAGAAAGAAGGCGTGCCTAGGGCTTGCTTAAAGGATATTATAAATAAAGTGGGTTGTTAAGAATCAAATGGGAATGAGTTGTTTAGGAGATAGGAAGTCAAGTTCATTGTAATAGACTCAGTAAACTATAATAACAAAGCCTAGATATTATGTATACTATTAATGTACTTCATTCTCTGTACCAACAATTTCCTATCTAGCTACATATGAATAAACACCATTTTCCTTAAGACAGGCGATTCCCTTGATTTTTATAAAAAGGTGCCTAAGTACGGGGGCCTGTTAATCTGGCCACTCGAAAATCAGTGTGTTTACTAAGGTAAGCCAGCTGTCAACCACATCAGTATAGATCTTCCCTGTCACCAAAGACTGAGTGATCTTGGACGAATGATTTTAATGTTTTTCATGTTTCCCTAGTTGTAAAGACAGGAATATTAATATCTATCTCCTTTCCCAGAGTAAATGTAAAGTGAAATGAGATATACTCTAAAACCCCAGTTATTATGTTAATTTTAAGTATTCTTGTCAAAATTATAATTTAATAATTCATGAAACACTTTGGATATTTCCCATGTCTTTAGACATTGGTTCTTTAAGACAAAAAGGCCTTGTTTACTTCTCTCAGAGAGATGTGCAATGAAATTGCTGTCATTTGAGGGATCTCAAATGAAATAAAGTCAGTGAAAATGTTTCACTCGTGTACAACTATGATTACTTAAATCTCAGCACAATTTTATCTCAAAAGTGCTCTTATCACAAAAATGATGAGTGGTACAGAGAAACATTTTTTCTAAAATATTCTAAATCGATAATTTGAAACTGTAAATGAATTTGGCTTTGAGAAATACAGTACCATAAGTTAAACATTAAGAAAATAAAGCAGGCAACATTATTGTAAAATTTTTTATAGAACATGAGTCATTGAAAACCTATAGAACAATTCTATTAAGCAGTTTTATAAAGCAAATACTTAATTGGAAAATAATGATAATACGAGTCAGGCATGGCGGTGCACACTTGTATTCCCAGTATTTGGGAAGGCTGAGACAGGAAGATTGCAGGTTTGCTGCCAGGGTCAGCTACTTGGTAAGGCCTTCTACAATTTAGTGAAACCTTGTTTCAAAATAAAGAATAAAAAATAGAACTGGGGGTGTAGCTTGGAGGTAGGATGCCCCTGGGTTTCATCTCTACTACTGCAAAAAAAAAAAAAAAAAAAAAAAGATGATTTAGAACGCTTGTAATTCCAGCATTCGGGAGGCTGAGACCGGAGGATTGGGGTTCGCGGACAGCCTCAGCTACTTAGTGAGGCCCTCTACAACTCAGAGAGACCTGGTTTCAAAATCAAGAATAAAAAATAGGCTAGGGGGTATAGCTTGAAGGTTGAATGCCCCTGGGTTCCATCCCCAGACCCACAAAAAAAAAAAAAAAAAAGATATAAGTATTCAATTGCTTGCTTCAAAAATTGCATGTAAATTTAATTATCCCTGGAAGCTATCTTTCAAAATGGGCAAAAACACGTACAATGTGTCAAGAATGCTGTGTTTGTGCCCACAAAGGCTGAGCGCATCCTCATGCAGTCCGGCTACTCATTATCTAGAATACTGGATGTAAAACTGTCAGCTCCCCACGATCTGGTGGGATAAGGCAAGAAATCAGTCCAAAGAACTGACAGAGAAAACAATATTCAAAATGTGCTTCCAGCTCAAACAGCTTCCCATGTGACCTCTGAAGTGGAGACGCGTTATGAAATCAACATTTTAATCCTATTCCACAAGGCAGGGGACTGAGTCACATGGAAACTAAAGCCACAGCCTAGAAAGGCATTGCAAATACAGTTGCAATTGAACATGTTGCAAGCACAGTTCAGCACAGTAAATCATGCACACACATGTACACACACACACACACACACACACACACACACACACACAGATCTCATTCACCATATGGCCTTCAGCACAATATAAACTTTGAATACCAAAAATAGTGTTTCAAAACAACAGCAAGACGTTCCAATAATCCACCATCTATGAAGGCTCTAACTAATCTGAAACGCTGCATTTGCTTAACAACCAAAAAGAGACAAAAGTTTGTGATATCAAAGACAATTAGACACCCTGACACACCCACCTATTGTCTGAAGCCCGTTGTAACAGTACCAATTCGATCCTTTAAATACCTGGACTAGCCTTTGTCCTCCTCGGGTCTCCTTCTAAGCTCTTAGCACCTTCCTTTTACTGTCAGATTATTTTTTCCCTAAACATCTTTCCTGAGGATTTAAAGCCAGGACTTGAGGGAAGATGCTCTCTGCCACTGCCTCCCTCGCCAAGGTGCCTGTGCTCACAGCAGCCCGGCAGGTCTTAGTTCTGGACGGGAGACAGAAGACAAGGCCTCTGCCTCTGCCAAAGGAGCGCCTCAAAGCAGAGTCCAGCCTAGCTGGATTCTCAGAGACTTACAGCTTTCGATTTCCAAGGTACAGTTCTGTTCATCCAGGGGGTAACGCCGCAGGTCCATCATGCAGGCAGCCGTGGTTGTGATCCTACAAGACAAACAGCAAAATGTGTTGAAAATTTATTTATTTAGTTAGTTATTTGCCTTTTAAATCTTTTACGTTTAATTTTTGTATTGGTGCATTGTAGCTACACATCTTAATGGTATACAAGATGGCAGAGGTATACATGAACACTTCGCTCAAAATCTAAGTGCCAAAGGGGATAAAGCTGACTTTTACAGAGACTATGATTCAGCCGACACTAGAATAGTGCGACTCTCCATCACCCTCTTCCTCCTCAAGTGTCATGCTGATGTGTATAATGAAGCGACTGGTCTCTATCAATACATCCCTAAGAGTGGTCCACTGATGGCTTATACTAAGATCACCTGAGAGCATCTGTCAGACAAGCAGTTCCCACACTGTCTGGGTGGTGAACTGAGGTGGTCCTGGTACTCTGTTCTATAAAACATCACGGGTGAATGAGAGCTGTGATAGAGAATATTCCTCTTCTGTTCACCTTTGCTTTATTAAATTTTTCTTTAATACTCTAAAATATGACCCTCCATAATCTTACCTCTGATTTATCATTTTCTACCTTTTTCTACTTTGTGTTTTAATATAGCACATAGCATTTCATCTTTCACCTGATTTATTCTGCCCTGAGAAATCTGATATTCTCTTGACTCCTTAGAGAACCTCTTTCCATGGGCTGACAGAATCTGTACCTTCCCTCCCTCCCTCCCTTCACGCACCTCTTCCTTCCTTGATCCATACTTCTCTTCCTTCCTTCCATTTTTATTTATGTGTTTATGTATTTATTCATTTATGTATTTGTTTACTTATTTTGTACTGAGAAGTTGAACCCATGGGTCTTCTACCTCTGGGATGCATCCTCATTTTTTTACAAAATGTATTTAATTTGAAACAGGGTTTCTCTAAGTTGCTGAGGTTGTCCTCAAACTTGAGATTCTCTGGTCTCATCCTCCAAAGTACAGGGATTAATGGTATGTATCCCCATGCCTCTCTTATTTCTTTAGAATATTTCATACTTTGATTAATTTATCATGGATAAATGAATGTGCCACTTTATTTTTGTCTTTATATTTATCTGCCATTGTTTTTCACCAATCTCTCTATTAAGGATCTACTAGGGAGCAAAAAATATCCAGTTTTAAAAAATTCACCAATATAAGTTTTCTAAGCAACGAGACAGTATCAGGTCATAGAAGAATGTACAGTTCCTGAAAACAACTGATAGGCAAAGCAGGAATTTCAACTTTAAGGATGACCAGAGTGCTGAGTACATAGTAGGCACCTTAAAATTTCATATCTGCTAAAGAAAACTAAGAGTATAAATTAATGTTAAATTTGACCAACTTATGCCTATTCTATATTGTGAGGGACAATGTTCTTTGTGCTGGGAATAAAAAAGAAGATGTAGCACCATCTTGAAACAGGCTACAGTTAGATCTTTTAGTTAAAAATATTTCAGGCACAGCTGGAACTGAGTCAAATAAGTCCCGAGAGCCTCACCATTCAGTCGTCCATGAAAAATACCTGAGTAACTTAATATAGTGGTTGTTCCAAGAAAATCCAACGTCCCAGCGATGGCCTACTATGCCTTGAACACTGTCCTTCTCTTTCTTCCCTACTGTCCTCCCATAGCACACTGCGCCCTCACTCTGTATCCTTCAGCCTTTGCTTTTGTTTTCTCTGCAGAGAACTTGTGTCTCCCAGATCTTCAGCAAACCCTCTTGTCTGATATCTTTCGGTTCAAATCACTGCCTCTGTGAAGTCCTTCCCAAGCAACGCACCCAAAGTAGATACCTGAACCAATGTTCCATTGTCACCGCGTTTGTTTCCTTTAATAAAGTGCCACAATCTGGAACCATCTTGCTATGTTATTGCTCTAACAACTGCCTACTTCTCCCACTAAAGTTAAAAACCTTTAAGGGCACAGACTCCACTCTGCTGCTAGGTACTCAGTAACATCCATTGAAGGAATAAGCACATGGGTTGATAATGATACAAGCAACTGGTTTTGCTCACTATAAAAATTTGTATTTTGAGAATTATTTATTGCATTATTTATTTTTTATCATTTAAATGATAATGCATCTAGTTTTGAAAGTTCTTTTTTTTTAACAAAACATTTTCATCAATTAAAGAAATATTACATAAATAGCACTGGAGTTTATCTTAAATTATCAATTAACAATGATCAACTGTTATTCATTAGGTCTTCATTCAATGGGATTTACCAAACTTCTATATTCCATAAATTCTATGAAAATTAACATTCACATTTTATTCTTTATTCCAGGTTTAAAAATTACAAATTTTTTGACTACGTGAAACTTTTGTGAATTTCTCACTAGTGCAACTGACATTTTTTATTTATATGTGTGCTTTTATGTGTAGATAAAAATTGAATTACCCGTAACACAGAGAGATCTCTACTATAAAGAACAGAATACTTCAAAAAAAAAATGAAATTAGGTCCACATTGAGCATACCAAACACTAGTACTATTTATGTAAAATGGCAGCCTTAGTCCCTATGTCTGGAAAAGAGAAAAAATTAAATTCATCTGAAACAAATGAATATAAAAGGCATGAATGTTACAAAGAAGCAGTCACAATTTAAAAGGAGAGAAACAAGTGCAGAAGGTCAAACTGCAAATGAGGTGACGTGTAATCGCTCCTGTCAGTCATGGTTCAGACTTATTGCAGATACATATTCATGGGAATTGACATCTGTGAACCAGATCCGTGAGCACCAAGAGAAAGAAATTCACTAATGCTAACCCAGGAGCAGTGGGTTCCCCTCACGTCTCAAAAATAAAGTAGAAGAAAGCATTTTTCCCACAGCATTATATTGCCAATGTTTTACTATTTTTAATTGTATACTAAGATGTCATAAAGCTAATAGGCATTATAAATATTTGCAGTTGATATTTAAAAAGCGTTTGTGTCTCCTGTTGAATTAAAGCAGAAACTTCAAGGCCCAAATCATTCATCCATTCAGAATCCTAATCATACAAAGAGGAATGACATCACACAAGTGACTTACACACTCTGACACCTGGTTGGCCTATTTTGCAAATAAATCTTGCCATCCTGATTTGTTTTAGGAGGAAAGTAGAAAGGAACCTGTAACTTACAAAATATCACTCAACTTTTGTTAAAGTGATGACTACTTGCTAATGAGTAGAGAGCATGATAAGGCATTGTACTATAGGTTACTTGATGGTACAAACACCTCTTTGTATAAATGAAGAAACCTGGAATAGCCACATGTACATTATGAGCAAACCAGAGATATAAATATAAAGGTACATGGTTTCTCCTGGGTTCTCCTGGGTTCCATCACATACATATGCAAAATGAAAATTCCATGTATGTATATAACTCTATAAGACAAAAGACAGATGTATAAACAAAACAATTTCTTTTCCAAAGAACTCCGTGAGATCTGGAACCACATTTGTATTGGTCATGTTTGTATTTGAAGCACATGTGCCTGGCAAATGTCTCCAACTCAAGATGATAATGGTGATGGTGATGATGATGATGAGGAGGAGGATGATGGTGATGATGCTGTGGTTTATAAATAAAACAAAGAAAAAAAACATAATCATAAGCATTGCAAGCTAAATATTTTGAGGTGATTCTTTTTGTTAAGTACCTAACTTATGTAAAAATTATCAAGTAAATTTGAAAGTCAAGCTATACTGAAATGAATCTTATTCAGAAAAACCCAGTGATAAGCATCTAATACTGTCATTGGGAATTTCTGATTTATAACAGGACTAAGATTCTACAGGAATAAGTCAATACAATAAACACAATTAATGGGATTTTCATGAACATTCCTCTCTAACTCCTGATAAACATCCTTAATGGCCCTTAAATAACTCAATACAGGTACTAGAAGTCTTTAAAAATGAGTCTAGCAATCCATTATGCAGGTGCCCTGATTAAATTTTAAGACCATTGTAGAATATATGGAGACAGCTCTGTCTTCACGCAAAGGAAACAGTCAATAGGACTTCCACATGTGCCTTATGTACCAGTGGAAAACTTTCTAAACTTAAAATTGAAAATATGTCTTCTACAGGGTTGAATTCCACCAAATAGTGAAGGGAATTCTTGGAAAATGTGAATCTTCTGTTTGGATTAAGAGATCTTCAGATAAACGTTTTATAACTTAGCCATTGGCCACTGTCACCCCAAAATGACTATATCATAAGAAATCTAACACAAAGCAAGAAAAACAAGTATAAAACATAACCAAAAGAGTCACCCAAGGCATCTATAAAACCAAGAAATACAATAGCAAGGCCAGAATTTTGTGCCAAAGTCATAATATATTTTATACTGTTATGGCCTGTGATTTAATGATGCTACCATATCATTCCAAGTTTGGGTATAATATTTCCCTCTAGGTTTGGATATAGCCAAGGATAGCTAATAAGTAATAACAGAAGGCTTTGTCACTTAGACAATATGAAAAAACTCGGATTTATAATGTGTCACACCTTACACCTTTCAGTAGAGTCTAAAATGGTTTTAGGAGCTGGAATATAGGGTCAAAAATGTACCTAAACATGTGGAAACCTTGCTAAGATTTCAAGCAGAAGTTATTAGAAAATAAAGTGACCCCAAAATAGTACTATTTTTAAATTTTTTTCTAGATATTCAGTGATTCCATAAGAAATATTATTTTTAACATGTTCATATGTTAAAAATTAAGATAAATTATCCACAATAATATTTCAAACATATTGTTTTATTGCAGAACTGCTTTTACTTTGCTGGGATATATATTTACTTAAAAATACAACTTACTAAAATTATGATGAATATAAGAATCATCTAGCATTTGCATGCATCATTATAAGAGAAAAACTGAAATGTTAAGAAAGGTCAATTATATATATGTATGTGTGTGTGTATATATATTTTTTCCAAGCTTTTTCTTTTTCTTTCTGTGGTGTGAAGAATTAAACTCAGAGTCATTCTACCTCTGAGCTATACCTCCAGCCCTATTTTATTTGAAAACAGGGTCTCACTTTAAACAAATAACAAAAATCTAAGTTCAGAATTTTAGCTGGGGTGGGGGAATCCAAGTGCTGAATTAAAGCACTAGAGTATGAATTCAGATTTTGAACAGTTCAAAACAGCTCATCTGAGTCTTTTCCCTCAAAGATGCCTCAAAACCTTCTGTTTTTCTATTCTACTAGAAGACTTGACATTATTATGTGTCTCACAACCATTTTAGTTGGAAAACTAAATTAATTTCTCCCTTAAAAGTATTTTGTATGCAAGGCTCTTGCCTTTGTATAGTAGATCGAAGGTTGCTATGGGAGGTAGGGAGTCTGCCTTGGCACTCTCACTAATCATAAGCATCCTAATAATAACTGATCACTTACTAATAAGTTACAGACACTGTCTAGTGTCACTGAAATGTACCATCTAATTTATGTCCGATTTTATTCTCATCTCGGAGATGGGAACATTGAGACACAGAAGAAAGGTGAAGTGATTGCTCCCAAGAATCACACACAATGAATTCCAGAGTTGGGATTTCAATCTGGGATATCTGACTCCAAGGTCCATATATTTAACTAGTACGTTATAACTAATTAGCTAGGTGATCTGGATAAAGTAATTTGGCTTCTCTGGAAGACCGATTGATTCCTTATTTCAGAAATAAGCTTAGAAATTCTACAGTCCTATGAAAACACGTTCAGTGACCTTGTATATTTTGTGATTTTGTTTTACCTACACATCCACAAGCTGTACTCCACAGCTGTTCATTCTGTTTTAGTCACTTATGTAGATTAGCCCACCCCAGACAAGTGAATACAGTCGTCTCCCCAGGGAGTCTCACTTGATATCCTCCCCTGATTGAAGGTCTCCCTAGGCAATTTTTTTTTTTTTTTTTTTTTGGCATTCTGTCCTCTTGATTTACCTCCACAGAGGCCTCCTGCTTAAATTAAAAATCTCTACGACTCATGCATAATTGTTTCTAAAAGCTCTTTAAAAGCCGTCGTATAGTCACATGCACTACTACGCTCAACTTCGTAATCACCCCAAAAAAGTAAGATTGCTAGCAATCATGTTCCCATTTGATAAATCATGCATTTCAGATTAGAGCTATTTGTACTCTCCTGCAGCTGTCTGGCCTTCTGTGACTCTTTGATTTTCTGGAATCTTATGCTCAGCAAAGACACTGTGACCACTAAAGGTCTGTATAGGTTTCTGCCACACATGCAAACGTTATTATGAGAGACATTTCTTTAAATAGCATGCCTTGTGGACGCCAAAGAGTAGTCTTCAATTCAGTCCCACTTTTGAACATGTAAATTAAAAAGCACTCCTAGCTACATAAATACCAAGTCCCTATTTTTCTTTTGTCATTAGTTTGCCCATTTCTCCCATATTGCATTTCTGGGGCCTCATCTATAAATCCTACACTTTTCCCAGGGATGAAAATATCCTCTCTTCTTTCTAAATTATGCCTTAAAGGAACTGTAAAAAGTCCCTGGGGAAAAGTAATTATTCTATTTTTGACTCATAACCTAACAATTGAAATCTGACTTCATATCACAGTAAGATTCAATTGGACCAGAATCATCTCACAGACTTATAAAGACAAACAATAAGAGGATTCTGAAAATTTCAAAACTTATTTTTTTAAAATTTTCACTACTTAAAAGAATGTTTCAATATGCTGCATGCATTTTTATTACATTCATTAAAACATATCTACAATACTTTCTTTTGTGGTGTGCTATGTCTTGAGACATTGTTTCAGAACAAATTTGTCACTTTCATCCCAGGTTTTGTTTTTTTTTTAATCAATTTGTTTTAAATGTGATTCTCATTTAAATGTACTCCAGGTACACTTGGAGTTCTTGTGAAGTTGAGACAGGAGGATCATAAGTTTAAAGGCAGCCTCAGCAACTTATTGAAGCCCTTGGCAACCCAGTGACACCCTGTTTTAAAGCAAAATAATAATAATAATAATAATAATAATAATAATAATAATAATCATATGATGATGATGATGATGATGATGGCTTACAGTGTAGAATGCCCTTGGGTTCAATCCCCAGCAACACACACACACACACACACACACACACACACACACACACACACACAATGTGTTTCTCAATTACCAATTTACAGCTAGAGAAATGGCAATTTACAACCTCAGTTGGGTCTCTTTTTCTTTCTTTCTTTTTTATTTTCTTCCTATTTATTTATTTATTTATTGCAGTACTGGGGATGAAACACCCAGGGGCATTCTAACTCTGAGCTACACCTCCAGCCCTATTTTTTATTCTTTATTTTGAAACAGGGTCTGAGTTGCAAAGGTCCTCACTAACTTGTAGCTGAGGCTGTCCTGGAACTTCGATCCTCCTGTCTCAGTCTCCCAAATGCTGAGATTACAAGCGTGCGCCACCATACCTGGTGGTAGCTGGGTCTTTTTTGCTTCTTCCAAACACCTGCCAAATATTATTTTAAGTATGAACGACACATGCTGGATGCTTTGATTTGCCCGTCTGGTTCTACCCGCTTCCCTAACCACCCAGCTTTGGGCCCTAAAACTGAACTCTGGACTTCTCAATCTGGCTACTGGCCTCTCCTGCTGCGAAGTGGATGTGGATGGTGAGCTACAGAGCAGTAGGGAAATGGAATCAAAGGAACTGCCTCTGGGCCCCCTTCCCGTGAACCTATGTCCAGGCTTCCTCCTCTTCTCTTTCAAGATAAGGAGACCAGGGAGCTGAGGACACTCTGCTGATCTTCCTCCTGGGCAGGGGAGAGTGTACTGTGTCTTTTTCTACATAGCTCTTTTATACTCCCCCCAAGTTATCCCATTCTCAGTGTACCCTCTCTTTCCTGTTGGGTTCCTGACTGATAGAATACATTATAGAAATGTATTTGAAATCTGAGGTTCTAGTTAAGCTGTCAAACAACAAAATCAGAACTATTTCATTCTGGGGTCCTGTGCCTTGGGAATGTGGGACAAAAAATAAATATTTTTTCTTTTAAATGAACTATTTTCTCCCCATAATTCTGATTTTAATTAACTATTGCCCCCCCCCCCAACAAGAAGCCTTCTACCATGGCCCTAGCTGAAGTGGCCTTCTCTCCCCAGCCACTGGTCATTATATCCTTCTTGGTCTTATTTTTTTTTTATTTTTATTTTTTATTGGTGCACCATTGTCATTTATCTTAATGGGATACAAAATGGTAGAGGCACACATGCACACATCAGTTATTTAGCCCTTACCCTATTCTCACCCCATTCCCTCCTCCTTCCCTCCTTCTCATGTTTGGCTTAGTGGTTGACTTTGATATGGTTATAAATGTACCTCACGTACATTAGAGTTTCCCTCTTCCCCCTGCCATCCCCCTCAGGTCACCTTATTTGTTCATCTATGGTTTCTCTCTCTTCTTCTAGAGTTTTTCCTATAAGTTCTTCCTAGCTTCCGCATATTAGGGAGAGCAACCAATTTTTTACTTTTTGTGACTGACTAATCTCATTTAGCACAACGTTCACCAGTTCTATCCATTTCCCTGCAAACGATGTAACTTTTTTCTTTTTTATGGTTTAGTAAAATTCTATTGTGTACATATCCCATAGTTTTGGTTTTTTGAGAATGTCTGTTCAGATCTATAACTACTTTGTATAAGTGTTTGCTTTAGATTGAAGGTCTAAGTTTGGTTTCTCCTAAAGCAGACGTTGGAGGATGTTTATTAAAGATAATCACCGGTGAAAAGAAAAGACATGAGGGATTGGGTTTCACCCATCACAGTGTAGAATCATCCCCAAATACCCAAAGATCTTCCAGGCAGGCAGCATCTAACTATAAAGAAAAGAGCATGTGCTTGATTAATCTGATTAATCTCTTCCTTCCTTCCTCCTCCTCCTCCTCTTCCTCCTCCTCTCCTCCTTCTTCTTCTCTTTCTCTCCTCTCCTCTTCCTATCCCCCTCCCCCCTCTCTCTGTGGGACATGTATTTTCTGGCTAATCCAACCTTTAGCATGCCCTCATACACATTTTCCCTGCAGTACAAGGTTGTGACTGTGATAACCTTAACCACTGAAGTAAAATAGGTTTTATTGTTGTTACTGCTGCTGTTACTTTTAAACATGAAAAATAAATTGCTCAAAGCTGTCTTCTGTCACTTACTGGCAACTCAGGGTGTGTATCTGACTCCAGTAAAATCTACAAACACCACAGACTCGGGCTTTTTCTGCTGCTGTGATCTCTAAAGGCAAAATATTTTCACTTAAATTGTATTTTTTACTAGTTAAGAGTGAAGTCTTGTATATAAAAGAGGCAGTAAATATGTTGGAATATGCTTCACACCATACCAACCACAATTTTTGGTTAGAAATACAATTTAAACGATGATAATTATTGCTTATCTAATTAGCATAAAATAAGAGAAAGAATACTTCCTCTACTATGCATTCTACAGTAGAAATAGATCTTTTTGCACATGTGGCTGGTAGGATTGTAAATTGGTACAGACTTTGTGGAGAGTAATTTGACAACATTAAAACACTATGAATGTACAATCCTTTCATCCTGAAATTTCACTTTAAGAGATTAGTGTGAAAACAAAATAATGTGAAAATATATGCAAGAATCGTGTTAGGAAGGTTTCCATCACTGTGATAACATACAGGGCTTAGTGAAATAACTAAAAGTATTCTAAGAACAGCAGCAAAAACATAGTGGATTTTTATTTTCTTATTTTTTTCTGTACTTTCATTGTTTCTCTAATGAATATGTATGTTTTTTTTCTCTGAAAAATGTTCTGAAGACAATTTCCCCATCTGCTTAAGTTTCCCTCATCACAACTCACTGCTACTAACATAATTCTATTTGTACCAACTTTTGTTCTCTGTGGGAGAACATGGATAATGCATGCAATACTCCCATTCTATTGGTGGCAAATGTCAATAAGCATAACTTAGTCAAATGTAGACACTTCAATAAATTACATATGTCATTAAAATGTTGGTGGAAATGTCATCACTTAATTATGGGCCCTCAAAGTAGAAAAATGATTAAATGATACCTATACAAATATCTTTCTGATGACTAAAATCCTTTCATAAGAGCTTCATAATTATTGTTCTAATGAATCTGTCCAGTGACTTGGAATTCACTTTCTCTGAAAGGAACTTATGCCAACTTTGGAAAGCTATGATTACCAGATAATTTTTAAAATATTTAACAGCAGTTTTAATTTCTTTAATTATAAATTATTCATGCGCATGTAGCTATTTCTTGGCCCGGAGAATTTCTCTTTTCCTTATTTATTAGTTTTATTTATTTATTTATTTTTGTAAAACTGGAGATTGAACTCAGGGGCATTCTACCTCCAAGCTACATTCCCGGTCCTATTTTTATTCTTTGTTTTGAAACAGGGTCTCACTAAGTTGCAAAGGGCCTCACTAAGTAGCTGAGGCTGGCCTCGAACCTGTGCTCCTTGTGCTCGGCCTCCCAAGTATTGGGATTACAAGTGTGCACTACCATGCCTAGTTTATTTATGAGTTTTTGATGTTTTGTTCTCATCTACGCTATTAGTTATTTACATTTTTTCCTTTTCCTGCTTTCAAATCAGGAAAGTCCTCCTCTATCCTGAGATCAGATAAAGATTCAACTACATTTCAGTTTTATGGTGCTATACTTTATAGTGAATTCTTAAGTCCATTAGGAATTTATGTTGGCATACTGTGTGTGTTGAGGGCAAAGCCTACATTTTTCATGGAACCAGCAGGGAATCATCTCATCTTTATATTGTCAATGTTTAAATAATGTAGTAAGTAGTAAACACTTATTCTCACAATTGTAAGGTAATTTAGATATTAAATTACATATCAACTTTTATACAGGGTAATTTAAATATAAAGACTTTCACATGTTGGCTCAGTAGGTTTACTTTTAGTATATTTTTGTTTGTTTGATTGTTCTTTTGGGGACTGAGTCCAGGGGATAAACCCTAGCTCTATTTGTTTTTTTTTTTTAATCAGGGTCTCACTAAGTTGCTGAGGGTTTTGCTAAGATACCGAGGTTGGCCCCCAGGCTGTGATCCTCCCGTTTCAGCCTTCAAGTACTGGGATTACAAGTGTGTGCCACTATACTCTGTTACTTTGATAGTTTTTAAAGGAAATTCAATTTAAAGGGAAATGATAAGAAAAGAGGACAAAGAAGCATGCACAGGACGGTCATCAGCTCATGACTTGGATTAGAAATGGTGAACATGGTGCTTGGCAGGATGGTGTAAACGGAGCAGACACACAGGCACAGGGGTTGAGAAGGGCTTAGAGAAGCCTCAGAGTTCAGCATCCCTGGGCTCTGTTCCTCTTCCTGTGTGACCTTAAGCCAATATCCCAAGGGAACTGCTAAGGTGCAAAAGGTCCTTTGGAACCCTGGATAATTATGTGTCCAGTATTCTGTGAAAACATGACCATGAAAATCTTACCAACAAACAATGAGAACAATTTTCTTCTGATTTTCAAAAACCATTTCATTCCTTTAGAAGGCTTTACTTACTTAGGGGGAGAGTCATGAAGTAGAGAGGGGCTAAGGAGGGCCTAAGGTGGGAACAACTGAAAACTGAAAACAAGAGCCCCTTGCAGTTGAAGACAGGCCCAGAAAACAAGCAAAACTAGAAGCTCAGTCTGAATTTAAAAAACGTAATTGACCAAAATTTCTTTACAAACACATCTGCAATTCAGGGTTGTTTAAAAACACAAGAAAACCCGGGCGTGGTAGCATACGCTTGTAATCCCAGCATTTGGGAGGCTGAGACAGGAGGATCGCTGTTAGCGGACAGCCTCAGCTAGTGAGGCCCTTTGCAACTCAGTGAGACCCTGTTTCAAAATAAAGACTAAAACATAGGGCTGGGGGAATAGCTTGGAGGTAGAATGCCCCTGGGCTCTATCCCTAGTACCACACACACAAAAAAAGACACAAGAAAAATAAAGATGGGAAGAATTTTCCTTATACCTAAATGATGGTACACTTAGTAAGAACTTTAGCAAACTAAAGCAGAATGCAGTGAGTTGTAATACACAGAAACCAGAAACTAGGGATCACCATAAAGATGAATTTCAAAGAAAAGGCTCACTAAAGAAAGCAAAATATGTTGAACGAATCACAATGTATAATTATTGTCACTGAAATACCATGACACATCAGCTACGAAAAGGGGCAAGGATGCAAACAAGTATACCCAGTCCCAGGAAAAGAAAAGAAAATTGATAATAGATGATATTGGAAGAGAAAAAGTACATGCCACTGTTTTCATATAGATAATTCCTTTTTATCCAGGCTGTATTTGGGGAGTAATATTAGAAGAATGAGCAGATGGTAACCAGGTTAAATAATAGCTTCATGGTGACTATTTCTCCCAGTTTCCCATGCTATTCTCTGTCTCTGATTCTCTTTCTCTTAAAGGAAATTAAAAAAATGTCAAAATATCTACAAAATTAATAAAGCATTAAGGATATATTAAACCCTAACCGTGCATAATTTCACACATGGCTTCTTGTTGTTCTAACGGGCCTAGCAAGTGAAGACTGACAGGTGTAATAACCATCTTCATTTATAGGACACGCTCAGGGGAGCGATGATCGGCTGCTCACATCTGCTGTGGACCAATCAGGAAGCTGAGGTCATGATTCTAAGATGAAGGATGTGTGGGTTCAGGTTAAATAGAAAGATGACTTGGCTGATAGCTAGAGCTGTAATATAATGAAGTAGCTCTCCAGGCTGGATGGCCTGTTTCTTTCATGGCAATGATGTGTGAGGGATGGGCTCACTGTCCAGGTGACGTAGCTGGGCTACTCCTGGCACGGGGATGCTTTGCAGCTGGCCTGTACTCTCTGGTTCACTGAAATGGCCTTTGTCTTTAATTTCCAGTAATTGAAGCAAAGGCTTCAATCCCTGGCAACCTCGGCAGGCCTTTGCTAATTTGACTTGTAATAGATTTCAGCTTAATAAAGCAGACAATAACTTTTGGAGGATGCTAAATGTAATTACATATCTAAAGAATTGCCATACACCTTATAAACATTAACAGATCTCGACACTTTGCTAATGATGACAAGGGCGAGGTAAAGATATATATTTCTGGCAGGTAATTATCAGCATAACCATTTAGGGGTAGGCTCCAAACGCCGGATGCAACGATCCATGTTGGTTCCAATTTCCACGCTCAAGTGTCGCATTAGTTAAGGCTCCGTGGTGGTGTGACACTACAATGTTGGCAATTAGTAATTATTTCTAGAGTAATTAGTTTTAAGTGATTAAGATAGATGCATGGAACCGTGACATAATGGATTTTACATTTGTTTTCTCAATAGCTTCCTTATGTTTCCCAAACCCCCTACACCCCAGAACATATTACCTTTCCCTGAGAGGAAGATAGCCTAGGAAATACCATACACTTGCCATCACTGAGGAAAAGTACCAGACAAGAAGATCATGGCTAATAATTCCCATTCTTTCTCTTTTGCAGTACGGGGATTGAATCCAGGGGCATTCTACCTCTGAGTCACACCCGTAGTCCTTTTTATTTTTATTTTTATTTTTTTGGGTGGTACTTGGGATGGAACCCTTCTACCTCTGGGCTACACTCCCGGGCCTATTTTGTATTTTATTTGGAAACAGGGTCTCTTAAGCCAGCAAGGCTGGCTTCGAACCTCCGCGATCCTCCTGTCTCCGCCTCCCAAGTGCGGGGATTATAAGCGTGCGCCACCACGCCCGGCTTTTTTTTATGTTTTAAATTCTTGAAATAATGTCTCACAAGATGCTGAGGGTCTTGCTATATTGCTTCTGACCTGAGATACTTCTGTGTTAGACTGTCAAGCACTGTGATTTATAAGTGTATACCACCATGACCGCATTTTTTACTTTTTATATTGTGTAGATTTGGGTTTTACAATAGCATGCTACAGAATACTCAGAGATGGTGAAATACTTACTATTGTGAAGTAAATTAACCTAAATATCATTTCACATATTTACTTTGTATATGTGTATGTAACAAGAGTAACCCAAATCTGCTTATTAAAAAAAAAAACTTAACAATTTTATTTGCTATAGACATTATGTTTCTAGACATATTCATCCTCCATAACCCCTACTTTATATTTTTTAGCTAAATTCCCCATTTCCTCCCGACCCACACTCCTGGTAATCACTCTTTTATTCTCTGTTATTAGGGAAAAGAAATTAGTATACATATCAAGTTAGATACGTTTAAATTTTAAATCTAAAAAGTTCATGTTTAGCATCACTTGGCCAATAAATTTCAGAAAAGTACCAAGTCCCATAATTATATTAATAAAAGACAGTAAATGGATAGATCAATACTAATCTGTTCATAGCAAAACTTCATGCTACGTAACACTTGCTGGGTATTTCTGCAAAAGGCACTGACTTTAAGCACCTCAAAATCAAGGCCAGATACAAGATAAACTGGGTTTGAATACGATATATAATTACCATGTACCAGCAAAAGTATATTTAAATTAAAAGGGAAAAATGGGGGGCTGGAATGTAGCTCTGACATAGAATGCTTTAGGGTTCAATCCCTAGTACAAAAATAAATGAATAAAAGAAAGAATGAGAGAAAACTCTCTCTCTCTCTCTCTGTCTCTCTCTCTGTCTCTCTCTCTCCCTGTCTCTTGCCATGCGATACTGTTTTGCATCACCTTAAGATTCTGCCACAGAAAGACCACCACCTGATATGGGCCTTTGGATATGAATGAGACCCATGAGCTGAAATAAATTTTTATTTATTTATTTTTTTTTTCTGGTACTAAATGAAACCTGGGACATTCTACTTCTGAGCTACACCCCCAGGCCAATCACACACACACACACACACACACACACACACACACACACACACACATATATATATAATTTCATTTTGAAACAAGGTCTCATTAAGTTTTAGAGGGCCTCACTAAGTAGCTGAGGCTGGCTGAGAACCTGTGATCCACCAGTCTTAGCCTCCCAGGTACTGGGCTTACAAGTGTGCGCCACTTTTCCTGGTTTCTTTATTACTTACCCAGTCTATAGTGCTGTGATTGGCAACATAAAACAGCCTAATATGATAAGGTCTTCGCCTCTCAGCATTAACTTATTGTCATGAGGAAATTGCCCAGTGGTCCTGACCTTTAGATTTTTGAGGGATAACTTAGAAACACATAATTTAAAATAAAAATCTTAATTATAAAAAGTACAATGCTGGTCAAATAAAATACTTCATGCATTAATTGGAACTGTTCTGAAGACTGATTTTAAGCAGCCCTTAATATAATCTGTCATTTTATAAGTGAGTAAAGCAAACTTGTGAGAAACTTTGTGATTTGCCCTCATTGACACAGAGTCAGCAGTGATAGAAGATGGCAGTACCCAAGACCAACCTAAGATTTACTGGAGTAAAGGGGTGACTTCTCAGTGAACACAGATCAGGTGAGAGCCTGTGCACTTTAATTACAAGCATGCCTCCAGATTTTTATATTATTTGTAGCTGGCTGTGGTGGTGCATGCTTGTAATCCCACTACTTGGAAAGCTGAGACAGGAGGATCCTAGGTTCACAGCCAGCGTCAGCTACTTAGTGATTGCCCCCTGCAATTTAGTGAGACCTTGTTTCAAAATTAAAAAAAATAAAATAAAAACTAGGACTGAGGGTGTAGCTCAGAGGTAGAAACTGCCTGGGTTCTACCCAGTACCACAGAAAAAACATATTATTTTTATTACAGCCTCCAAGCAAACAATATAGAGGATGAAAAGACAAAAATATACTTTAGAGATGTAGTGTGCTAGTCCTCTTCTATTGGTATTGGTTGAATACAGCATTAAGAATATGTCCTGTGAATCTTTCAGCCACATAGAACTAAACTGCTAAACTGCTATTTAGCATTTTTGTATTTTATACCTTGAGGGGGTCATATGCTTGTCTTTAAAGTGGAAACAATGATACCCAGCCTGCACTGTTGTTGTGAGGATGACGTAGAATTAGACAGGTTGATGACATGCTACCATGACCATTTGAGTGACAAGATCATGAAGCTTGCTTTAAAATATCAATTTCAGAAATTTGGGAAAGGAAAAATTTATTTAGGCATCAGGTTAGGATTTGCTTTTATGAGCATTTATGGTCAAGTGCACCGGGAAGAGTAATGCCAAACTCGATCATGGTAATAGCCAGTTAAGTTACTAATAGACTAGTTTTTCATTTAGATAAAATAGGTAGGTGAAAAATATACATCATACTAAAGCAGGAATAAGTAAGGACAGGTTATAACTGGTGCTATTAAGATAAATTGCTTGTAATAACACACTACAAGAAAGAAGACCTGTGAGTTAAAGTCAGTTTTCACAGTTAAAGGAAATGACCTGAATTACTGTAAGTTTTCTAGAAAATTGATGAGTTAAAAATCTATGCAAGATCTGTAATAGATCAGGAGAGTTCTTCTGGATTAAAGACACAGAATTAGCACTTTGGAAAAAAGGTGGCATGGTATTTTTAACCAGTCTTGGATTTCAACCTGGACTTGGCATTTCAAAATCTGTGATACTGGGATATTATTACTTCTTCTAACTTTCAGTTTTGTTTTCTGTAAAATGTGGGTTAAAAATGCCTATGTTATATCAGTGCCTGTGTGAATTCAAAAAAGACGATCTCTAGAAAGTATTTTGAATCTCCATTGCCAAGTGGGAGGATCTAGTATGTGGTAATGGATCATTATAATCTATTTTAACAGTGAGATCAAGGGGAAAATGGCGGCTCATACATCCTATAGATAGACAGGCTAGTACTATTCTAAGTTTAATTAATATGTGAGCAATGTTTCTTCCCTTCAAAATTATATGACTTGAATTTAAACTTAGGGGTGTTATTTTTTTCTGCAACACAGGAGCAATAGTTAAGAAAGGAAGTCAATTTCACATTATGCATTTGCAAATAGAGTAATGTTTTGTCGATTATAATAAGTCCTGTCTTCATAGAAAGATGAGAGTAAAGAGACAACAGAGAAGAATGTCATAATTTCTGAAGTCACACAGCCATGGATCTAACATTCAGTTCTACCATTACCAGCTATGTGACTTTAAGCATATTACATAATCTTTCTGAGGCTTTTTTTCCCATATGTATGTATATATATATATATATATATATATATATATATATATATATATATTCCAATTCTTCAGAGAAAGCATGTGAAACATCTTTTGTAGCCCCTGGTTCAAAATATTTTCTCAGTAAATGTGAATGAAAATGAGTGGCTGAATGAGAAAAGGGGTAAATGGCAAAAATAAATGTATAGGTAAATAAATAGCATAAGCAAAAGAATATGCTTCCTGTCAGTTTGAGGAATATAGTCACAGTGATACATCTGCTCTTGGGTGGAATCTTCTACCACCAGCATAGCAAGGCATCCCTTTCACTGGCCAGTGGCCACGTGGAGAGCATAATGTCAACCAAACACTCTATCCTCCACAGGGAGTTGTAGCTAACAGCACCAGAGAGCTCCTCTTGTCGGCTCAGAGGAAACGAACTCGTGCCCATTCCCAGTGCTGACAATCTGTCTGCATCACACGCAGCGAGGGCCTCGCTGTCCTGGAGACCCTGGGCTTCATGGATGGCAACCACTTAATGACCACTACCTGGGTCAGATCTCAGTGAATTCCCAGCCATGGATGCTCATTCTGGCCTCCCTGCCACTGCCTTCCCTTTCATTTCTCTCTTTATATTTTGATCTCAGAGTCCCCCTCCAGCCCTGTGACATGTTTCCCATCTGTTCACGCAGATGGTGCTATGTAGAGAAGTCAAAAGCCTAGTGTCCCCAAATCTGTGATTCAGTCGCTTCTTTTTTTCCCCCAAGATTGTTACTGAATTTTTATTTATTAAACATCAAACATATATAACATATACACACAACTGCTTGATATAAGATTAAAAGCTTGTTTCTGAAGGAATCATTTTACACTCATTTACAAAGCAATTAAAATATTTTCTAGGCTTTGCTTCTGTTTTTATTCGAACTGTATTTCATGATGAACCGTCATGATTGCTAAAATTTATGGAGAAGGCTTCAAATGAAAATTTGAGTGCTATTTTTATTATTTTCCAGTTCCAATGTAATTGACTTTAGAAGGCTTGATTTAGGTATTTATAATTATCATTTTTATTGGCATGCAACATTTGTATATATTTATCAGGCACAGTGTGATGTTTTGATTCATGTACACACCATACAGTGATCAACTCAGGATAATTAGCCCACCATTTATCTTAAACTTTTAGTATTTCTTTATAATGACTACATAAAAATTCCTCTCCATTTGGATTACATAATGAATCATTGCTAATCATTAATTTTTCTTCTGCGAACTAAGAACTCTGTGTCTCACTTAGAAAATGAAACTTGAATTTTTACTATGAATATGGAATGCTTCATAAATCTGTCATTCTTGCAAAGGGGTCATGTTAATCGCCTCTGTTTTTCTACTTTTCATGTATGTTCTGTCAAAACAGGCACTAAGTTGGTTCTATTTGCCACAGAACAGTGGGAAAACTAAGTGAGAGAGTAGAAACCACATTTTGAAGCATGCAGCTACCATTGATGATATAATGCATACATTCATGTTCAGTATGAAGTAAATCTTGCCCTTCCCCTGACATTCTCTTGAACACAAAACTGTTTGAAATAGCTGATAGCCTGAGGAATACAGAATCACTCCCTTACACACACACACACACACACACACACACACACACACACACTTTGCAGTAAGCTATTACAATAGGGATCTATTATAAATTTGGTTATGCATGTTTTACAATGTTCTACCCATATATAAGGAAACTGAGAATCTTCAAGGGTGAAATAGTTCTTTATAACTAAAGAAGGTTGTCACTGAGTGACAGTGAATTGCTTTCCCAGAATTTTTAAATATTACAAAGGAAGAAGTTGAACCAAACAACCCAGTTATGATGGAAGAAAAAGAGAAGCTGGAGTCTCAAACCATGAGAACAACATCTAAAAAAAAAAAAAAAAAAAAAAAAAAAAAAAAAAAAAAAAAAGGAAAAGTAGCCCACAGCCATAACCTCTCCCTTGTTCAAGAGGTCTGAGATTTTTCTCAATAAAATTAACACTAAAAACTAAAATCTAATCAGGGACCAAGACTTAATTCAGGCTCTTTGCTGATTCTGGAATTTGAAATTTCCCAAATCAGAATGTCTGCCAATTCAAAGCATTTGCAACTTGGCCTGTTAGAGTAAAATCTTGTTTTCCTTCTGACTAGAATTTATTAGACATTCACTTTCACACTTACAGTAAGTTTCCTCCTCTGACCTTACAGTGCCTTTTTCTCTCAGGCCCGGCCACTGTGCAGGGGATACAATTTTCCTCCTCCAGGTAACTCAAATAAAGACCCAGCCTGTTATTTGTCCTGTTCTATTATCAGGGATGATTACTCACTGCTCAGACATTCAGAAACTTAGCAAAATTCTTCCAATTAGCTCTTAGCGAATCATATTGATATAGCAGTGAAAAATGGAATCTGGTCCCATACTAAACTGTCTAAGAGCCAACCAGGGTGGGACAAGTGTTTTTCATTATCACAATATGAGCCATTTTACATTGGTATACAACTTACCCTTAACATTTTTTATATCTAATTTCCCAAAGAGAAAAATCAAAGTGTTAACCCAACCAATTAGGTTCAAATATTAATAACTTGGAAAAAATGTTCTGGGAAAATGTGTTCCTTTTCTTTTACCTGTTCATTCCTCCCATTGTCTTTCTTTCCTCTTAACACAGAGAGAAACAGAAAACACATGTATGTCAGTGGGCAGACACAAGCACGCACACACACACACACACACACACCCTGGAGTATAGTCAGGACAGTCCAGCTGACATATATAAATACCCATATTAAACAAAAAGTACAATATCTCTTCTTTGCAATTAATAAGAAGCTATGCACATTTTAGTTATATAAAAGTTGGTTATCATAAATAAAAGAAAAAAATTCTCTTAAACTCAGTCATAATAAATTTTCTTAGGCATGCATTCATTCTATGATAGGAGGCTAAATTTTGCCTTGGTACAGCTCTACCTCAATATAGCTGAATATTATTTTAAATATTACACTGATTATAAAGTTAGGTAACACAAGACAATACTATGCTAATGGAAATTTCTACAGTCAACTCTTATTTGTAATTGGGAAGCTAAATCATGGCAATTGTTGTCCCTGTCCTTGTTTTTAAAATGCCTTATTATTACACATTGAAATTGACATTACCTGAAGCACAATATCACTCTAATATAGTGTTTTCATCACCAAAAAGAAATACCATACACTGTCTTATAGGTAGGACAATTAGATTTTTCTCATTAAAACATAATTATCTTTTATAATTTAGTTCTAAATGCTATCAATGTGATCTTACGCTTCTCTCGGGAGTCCTCTTAATTTATCTCAGTGCACAAGTCCATTTGTAGGTGGTACTTTGCATGAGTGCCTGCGTTGAGAGGCAGAGTGACAAATCAATTCAGGATGGATCCTGTAGAGACCACAGATCCCATCTAGCTGATGGAGTCGAGTAGCTATACTTAACAAATAAGAAACGATATTTTTCATTCATTTGCCAAATATTTTTTTTATTTCACTCTTGTAGGACAGGCATGCCTCAAGACACTGGGATACAAGCAGGGTAGGGAGAAGAAAATGGAGGCCCCTGCTCTCGGGGAGCTGACAAGTCCAGTGGGAAGAGGTTGAGAAGCAGGGTAAACAACGGAATTTTGTGAAGAACACAGAATGCAATGATGTGAAAGAGAGGAATTAGGAAGCTCTGGGTCAAATAGCATCACTTTACCATCTCCCGGTGATTATGTGAGTTTGTTCTGCCCTTAGGAACACTGTGCTTCGAGTCTTTCTAGACAGAACATTAATTCCTCAGATCTTCATCTGTCTCTTCTTCAGTAAAAGTATCTCAAATCAAGCGACACCTCCTACAGTAGGATTCTACCTCTCTTCTTCAGTCACCTTTAGATTATTCTAGTTAATTTTCTTCATCAAATTTATGATAGTTTGGAAGCCTTAGACAATCATTCAGTATCCCTTTTCCTAGAGGTTGATACATGTCCTTTAGGAAATACAAGTTCCTGGAGGTAGGCACCACACCTGCATATTCACTCCCGTTCCTCCTATCCCACCTATGGCAATGAGGAAGCTGACTCGGGAGCTGATAAAATGAATTTATACAAAAGTGAATGAAATATTCAGTGATTCACTAAGTACCATGAGTCCATTTCATTAAACATAAATTATTGCTACTAATATATTCTCCAGCTTCCCTTTAGAACACTACAATAAAATTCCCCACATTTGGGCTGCCAAAATAAATAAATGCATTCAGATATGAGTCTTATGAAAATTCTGAGTACATCTCAGCCTGCCCTTTCATCTCCCAGTTCATGCATTTGGTTATTTCTCTGCATTCAAGGCCATTAAAACATCACAAAGGACTCAGGCTATGAAGTCAAGCACACTTGGAATCAATACTTAGCTTTGAAATTTATATATTTGTCCAACTTGGAACAAGTTACTGAGTGTGATTAAGCCTCTCTATCCCTTTCATTAAAAATGAAGTGATTTCTTATTTACTTTTGGCCACATTCCTCTAAGATAAATGATATTATTATTCTCAGTGTAGAGCTGTTAATTGGCTTTCAAAAAGACACAAAGAAGGTATATTCAACCTCGAAGACATAGGGACAGCAAATTCAATCCTTATGTTTTTGACTCTGGGTACTCATGCTGTAGTCCTTCTTTTCATCTATCATATATCTTCTCTCCCACTAACCTCCTAGTTTTCGAATCACAGGGATTGGATATCTCATTTGGTTTGGTACACCCAACGTGATAATTAATAGGGCATTACCAGCACCATCTCTTCTTGCTCAGCATTATCCATAACGGGCAACAGAAGAACAGGCCAAGGTTAGATATATGCAGTGATGTTAATAACAACGAATCTTCACAAACAACTTAATATGGGCCAGCCATTTTACCAAATGCTTTCTAAGCATGCATTCACTTAATTACACTAATAATCCTATAAAGTACATGCCACAGAAGCCCTGATTTATGGATAAGGGAGCAAAATCTTAGAAAGTAGGAACACAGCTAGTTACCTACAATCGAGAGAGGCCTTGAAACCAGGTAGTTAGAACTCAAACCCAGGCTCTCGACACGACAAAACTGTTACTCCAATAGTTTTGTGTTCTTTGGCCTCATTAGCAATGATATAAAATGCACATACACTGCCCAGTTTTGATGCCAGACAAATCTTTGCTTTTTATCCTGGTCATTTCAGTAGTTTCTCTTAGTTGTCAGCCTATTACTGCTGCTAAAATATAAAGCCTTAATTATTTTCTCCATTATGGTCACTGAAAACAACCCAACACAGAGTTAGAATCATCCTCTAAGGGTTTATAGCCATTTAGCATTTTGTTGCTTTTTATTCTGTCTATAAGAAAGCAGATAATGAGCTACTTCTGAGATGTAAAATAGAGCATTTCATAACATGGTTAATATGATTGGAGTCATTAACCTATCACATTGGCTTGGTTTCCAAAGGGATATCGTGCTGTATTTGTGACCTCTAAAATAAAGAGGTAAGGATACAAGAGAAATCTTCCCCTACCACCTATTTAACAAAGCAAGAAACTGAAATGTTTACCAAGAGTCTTTAATAAAAAAAGGGGGGGGGGAATTTACATCAGTTGCATAACGTTTTGTCTTTATCCTCCCTTCCAAGAGGAATAAGACTGAAATAACTATCATTATTTGTTTCAGAAAATAAATGTAGCTTTTTCTTCAGTGTACATTGGGCTCTTCCCCCATAATCTGGTAGGCAAAGGTGCCTTTCTGGCTCTCTGCAAGAGAGAGGCATTGCTAATGGCTCAGTACCTGTCTCCTCCACCCTCTACCCCAGATGTGCACTGATGCTCTTAAAGATACAGTCCAAAATCTCAAAGGGAAAGTGATGTTTTCACATTTACAGGTAGATTGGTTAAATTCTTCCTGGATTATAAATTGAGAATTGAGATTCTTTAATTCATCAGAAAAGCCCACAGCCAGAGTAGGCCTAGGCTGGACTTCCCAGCCTCCGGGAGCCTTGGTAAGAAACTGCACCACAGCCCACTGCACATGAACCCCTCATGGCCAGTGAAGTTTGCATCTATTTCTAGTGGAATTGAGAACTAGTAAAATCGTTAAGGTGGTCACTTTTCCCTACCCTAGCTCTCTCGACACTCCACAAAATAGAACAGAATTCTCAACTCCCTATATCCCAAATAGTTTTACCTTAATCTTGGGATTTCAATGTGAAACAAAAATGGTCTTACATTTTTGAATCATTTAAGCAGATGCGTAAGAGAAATCCCTTCAAGAAAAAGGGATTAAAGGAGTGACCATATTAAGTTACATGTGATGAATACACTGCATATATTAAGGGAATAGTAATAGATTAGCCAAACCCAGTTCACAGGTCCCTATTGTGGAGTCTTGCTTAAGATCCGATCCGAGAGCCACCCTCATTGCTTTCTGAATGATGACTATGATTTCTCTCTGGACAGGAGATGAATGAATACTCAGAGCGCCTTTCAGGGCCTTGGAAATTAATGCTCTCCACTGGTTTCCTCCCATCATGATTTCAGTACCTGATTTCTCAAGAGTATTCACATTCATCCACCTAAACCAATGGCGTTTGTACATCCTTTGGGGAACTGACTGAATTCAGAAGTTAACTCTGAGCCCTGAAGTTCATTAAAGCAGTTACTTGCTTGCCCAAAGCCTTATTTTCCTCCATTTCAAAATGAGATAACAGTAGACTGCTACATAGGATTGTTTAATACAAATGAAATAATTCAGGGCTTGTCCTATCGAAAGTACTCAGTAAATGTTATTTCTACGGCTACGACCTATATCAACTTAAACAAGCGTTCATTTGCATTCGTTTTGCATAGGTCTTTTCCTAATTAAAACTTTATCATAAATGAAATAATGAAAAATGAAGTTTAACTCTATTTTTTGCTTGCTTTTCA
The DNA here is from genome assembly GCF_963383645.1 of Muscardinus avellanarius. NCBI lineage: Eukaryota > Metazoa > Chordata > Mammalia > Rodentia > Gliridae > Muscardinus > Muscardinus avellanarius. Next base: position 13,769,779 of record NC_137793.1, read on the forward strand.
AGCAAGGTGCTACCAAAAGCTGCCAATAAAATTCATTAATTTTTAAGAAATCAGAGTGGCACACAAGTCTTTTTCAATGTGATTACAGAAAACTTAAACTAATAGAACTACTTGCATTGTTTCAAGGTGTGATTTATGCAAGTCTCTTCTGTGGTTCTTCGGCTTTTGTGTGATACAAACAGAAAGGTGTAAATATAAGCAAATATTCATGCAAATATATACACACCCATGCCTTTGCATATACATTATACACATGTGTACCTCCATATATATATATATATATATATATATATATATATATGTGTGTACATCAATGACTACAAATGGAAATATATAAGTATGTCTATATGCACACACACACACATAATAGTAACAAGGTTTATCGTCCACTGAGAAATACTTTGCTTAAAATAAAATAATAAAACAAATAAAATAAGACAAACACCTAACTTATTTCCTGATTTACAGAATTCTGGCAGCCAGAGGTCTCATACCAAATGAAATCTAGAGTGTGCAAGTTCTACCGGCAACGGTGCCATGTGTAACAATTCTCCATGGAGAGGTATTTTCTCAAGCCCATGAATCAACACATTTCAATGCTGTGCCTCTTGGTTACTTCAGTACTACTTACTCTATTCATTCTTCAGACTTGCAACGCACGATCTCTGTCCTGGGAGTGCAAGTGGATTCTTGCCTGTTGGAAAATCCCTGGAGTCTCTGATCATTCTTTTTCCTGCAGCAGTCCCCTTCATACCTTTGACATTAATGCCAGCTTTCAACACTGAAAATACAGCCACAGCCAACTGCCCTCCTACTGAAATCAACAGACGTGAGGGCAACCAGGGACCTATCTGGGTGACGATAAAGGAGATTCACTCACTACTGGAACGTGATATGTCACAAATATTTAGAGAAAAGTGGGTAAACTTGCTTTTCTTTTATAATGTTTTATTTAAAAATCCAAGCAAAAGCTTTTAATAAAAGAAAAAGTCCTCGTTGATGTCTTAGCATAACAGAATACCTGCTGTCTCCGTTTTTAAGGTCTGAGGGATGGTGTGTTTCTGATTCTACGATCATTGACTTGAATTTGAATTATTTGCTAATGTTAGGCAATGATGAGTCTAAGTAACAAAATAACACCATATGAAGCAGCGGCCAAAAGTCAAGAGTCAGCCCTGGATCTGAAGCTGGGAATTTGGGATTCTGCTCTGTACTCGGTCAGTATTGTTTCCATAGTGTTAGGCATAATTGCTTTGCTCACTGAATCTACCTGTCAAAAAGACGGAAGTGACCTTGAAGATGTCAGAGTTACTCCTCAACACAGTTATTTTAAATAATTTCATTTGGTAGAAAAATGATGTGAAATAAGTTTCATTAAGCCATTATGTGCATCTCTTTGAGAAGGATGAGCTCTGTAATAGTTTGCTGTATGCATCTTTTCCCACACAAGCAGAGAAAAGACAAGGGGAGGTGATTTATTTTTCTCCTGTGAAGACTGGAAAACTCAAGAGAATAGATTCTCTCACTCTGACCAGGAGGACTGATACTCTTAATATAACATCTTCTGTTCTGCCTGACAAAATACATTCAGGGGATATCTCTATGAAATGAATTAAACCAATTAGGAAATCTAAGTTAAAATTGATATATTAATGTTTAATAGACTGCATTTCAGTGTGGGATGGCTACTCATCCTGTGGTAAGACTTCAGAACCGAGAAAAAGGATGAAATTAATAAAATCCTGCCTGTCTCGATTCATTATAGGCTAACATTATCCTTTGCCATTTCCCAATGACAGAACATACGTAGCAGGAGGTAGTTGAATTGCCTTCTGCTTCCTGCTGAATCTTTCTTTAAGAATGTGAACCTTTAATTAGAAGTGACAAGTTTCTGATCTAATGTCATATATGGGAGGTGTATAGACATGTGCAGTCAGGGCCGTCCTCCTCACATAAAAAGTCAAGCAGCTATTTTTAGATGGGTCAGCTACTACTGAAAACAAGAAAGCCAATCCTTCCAGAAAAGTAGCAATAAAAATCAGCATCAGTACATTTCCAGAGCTATTTCTTTAACAAGAATATAAAGTATAACAGTACAACTATAAGATTATAAATTTTGCCACAAATAGCCTTGCCTACTTCTCATTAAAATATTAAGTAAAGTTTGATTAATAGTTTTTATAGTAACAACTATGCTTTTATCATGTCAAAATCATAAAAAACATATTAGATACAGAATATTCTAGTTATATCCAATATTGTTTAAAAATTAAGTTGAAGAGGCTTTTATTGACATTGTAAACATATTTGTTTATACATGTATTGTTTTAAAAAATTCAGGTCACAAAATAGTAAGTATAATCTTAGCTTTTATAAAAACGTTACACATGTACTTTTTAGGAGAAAAAATATATGAAAAGAGCATACAGAACAAGGCACAGTAGGTGGTGATCTCTGGATAGCAGGATTAGGAATTATTCTATTTTCATAACTTAACTTTATTTTCTAAATTTTCAGAAAAACATTTCATAATTCAATGAATGGGTTTTGTTGCAATATGTTTGTTAAAAATATTAATGTGGTAAAGTGTGTACAACATAATAACAATGAATGCCTTGGTAACTAAAGCAATATACAGCCTGTTTTGGCTTTAGATTCTAAATTTTTATAAAAATACACCATGTTTGGTTCAAAAAAATATGTTATCAACTGATTATTTGGTTTGAATGATCTTCTTTATTCCAGAACATAACATTATTATTTTTGTCTTTTTAAATATCAGAACATTTTTTCCAAGGTGATAAATGCTATGCCATTAGTTCTGAAATAACTTTTTATTTTGGGGGGTACTGGCAGTGGAACCCAGGAGCTTTCTATATCTGGGGTACACTCTCAGACCTATTTTATAGTTTATTTGGAAACAGGGTCTCACTAAGTTGCCAAGAGCCTCACTAGGTGGCTGAGGCTGGCTTCGAACCTGTGCGATCCTCCTGTTAAAGTCTCCCAAGTGCTGGGATTACAAGTGTGCATCACAGGCCTGGTAGAAATATCTTAAATATTGCTTCATACACATGAAATGGGAGTCCTAGAAGAATATTTGCTATGTATTTGCAAAACAATTATACAATTACAGGCTTTGGGGAGGTAGAATTAAACACTTAGAAATAATTTAAATGAGTGGTTAGATGAATAATCATTGATTTTTAAACTAGAATGCTGTCCTCCTACTAACCTATTCAGTAAAATCATTCACTAGTTGTTGAACTGGAGTAAATATGATATTTTAAATAAATAATAATCTGACTTGTATATATCTAATAGATCCTTCATGATGCTCATGTCAACACCAGGTTAAACTGATTTCTACTTGCTCAAGCATTAGATGGGTTTACTGATAGACATCCTGTATTTTATGTCACTTTTTTATTTGGTTGTGTCAATGTTATTTGGGAATAGGATACACTTCAATCTGTTTGATATATCTGTTTTGCAAATTGCTATGAATTCTTCTGCCTAGTCAACTGAAAATTCCTTTATTGCCAAATCTACAATATGACCGGGTCACTTCCAAAAAAGCATTCTTCCCTGCATCTGGCCATATGTCTTGACTGAAATCAGAAAGTAGTAAAATACAAAACAAACCACATTTGGTTTTATTATCAAAATTCAATACCTAGTCTGTCAACTACAGACAACGATAGAGGTGATTTCTATGGTCTTAACGTTTGTCCCCTTCTAATTCATGAGTTGACCCTAATCAAATATGTGACAATATTTGGAGGTGAGAAACCAGGCATAGTGGCACACGATTGTAATCCTAGTATTTGGGAGGCTGAGACAGGAGGATTGCAAGTTTGCAGCCAGCCTCAGCTATTGAATGAGTCCCTCTGCAACTTAGTGAGACCCTGTTTCAAAATAAAAGAACAAAAAATAGGGCTGGGGGTAGAACTTGAAGGTAGAAGGCCCCTGCGTTCAATCCCCAGTACTGCAAAAAATATGTATATGTATATATGTACATATATGTATATATACATATATATGCATATATGTAAATGTATATATATGCACATATATATGCATACATATGTATATTGAGGTGAGGCCTTTGGGGAGGTGATTAGACTCTGAGGGTTTGTCTCTCATGAATGGACTGGTGCCTTACAAAAGACTCTTAAGAGAGCTATCTCTTCTCTCACCACACATCTATGTAACCACTCATTTATTAATATTAAGTAACATTAAAACTTACTATACACCTTTTACTCTTGACCTATTATTACTGTGCTACCTCAAATACATAATTCCACTTTCTTATATGATGTTAGAATACACACTATCTTACAGTCATTGGCCATTAACTCAGCGATGACTGGGTTACAACAAAATTCCTATCATCTAATTCACCCCTGGGAATACAATGAAGGTTCAGCAAGAAATGACCCAAGTCCAGATCAAAACCCAAGTTCAATATGGTTGCCCACTGTTAAAAAAAACCAGTTGTTTCATGTTAAGAAACTTGGTTGGTGCCAAGTTGTGTCCACTTATTCACCTATCTAGCACTGGACCTCAGTTCTCTGAATCTCTTCAATAATTACCAACCTGAAGATCAATGCTCTATGCTTTTGGAGATGGGCAAACAGGAATCCAATCTGGATGAAAGCTGCTAGGACTTAGCCTCTAACAGAAAGGCCTAAAATATTTTTCTTATTTCCAAATTTCAATCTCCATTTTCTAAAATTCTTGAAGTCACTGTGCCTAATAAAAGCTAGATGCCAAACAGCTGGTGTGCTAGGCTCAAAGCTCTTCCTAACCAAACACAATATATTGCTATGTACAATCAGAAGCCAGGGACATGCTCTTCTATAAAAAACTTCACAAGAGAATTAGCAACGTATTAGCTGGAAAGCTGTGACCACCACCTCTCTGAATTATGGCTTAGCCTGGCTCTCTCTGATCATGGATGCCAGCCACTGACCCACACATCCCCTGAGATGGGCTGACCCAATCTTCAGATACAGATATGAAAAGCAGACATATGGTTAGAGAATTCTCTACCTCCTAGAGATGAGAAAAATCATTTGTTGGCTACAGATCTCTTAAATCATGAGTCATATTTCTTAGACACTAGAACCACAGGTCCATTGGCTTCTGAAACATAACTTTTTTTTACTTTTACAAATTTATTATGAACAATTTTCAAACATACAGACAAGTTGAAAAAAATGACAGAATAAAGACCTACCTACTCACCACCAAACTCAGCATTAAGACTAGGCCACGCTGCTTTCTCTGCCTTTCTTGTGTTTTAATAACCTGAACATTTTTCTAAAAAATGTTCTATGAAAGAACCTTACTCAGGTTCTATGAATGACTGTCCCTCCCTCCTCCTTTCCCACCAAACTTTGTGGGTCTTAATAAGAGGGGAGTTTATGCCCTTAACTTTTGCCTTGAGCTCACATGATAATCGACTCAAAGGCCTTTTCAACCCAGCTTCTTGGTCACTGCTTTGATAATTGAAGCTTTCCCTTGCCTACCCTTCTATGTCCAGTTCTGAGTGATCCCCTTTCAATCTGTCCTATTCAGACTGGTGAATTGTGCCTTTACCAAGTTCTTTACAAGGATACTATCTGTGCCCTAGGAATCCACACAACAAAAACATCTTTTATTCAAGTGAAACTGGTATAAACCTCAGTACCTAAAGATATACCTTCCATAGAAGGGACTCACCTGCTGTTCTTTAGGGCATTAGCTTATTAAGCAAGAATAAAAAGTCTGTATCTATAAACCTAATGAAAACTAGCTTTTTTAACTCTCTTTTTTAAACCAGTTACTCTCAGGCGATCCCTACTATTCTTTATTCCCATCTTACTAGAACATAAAGAACAGGACAGAACAATGAAGATAAAATCTCTTCATTCCAACAATTAAGATCTCCTGTGCAGCAGAGATGAAAATTCATATATGTATATAACTTTCTTCATTTCTTTATGGAAGATGGAGTAAATAATAGGACTCACTTTTAGGACTAAAATTGATATTAAATTAGATAATATATGTATACTTCTTGCACAATGAGTATGTGTTAAATACTTTAAGGAGTAACAGTTCCTGATATTAACATTATCACTATTTTAAGTGTTGCTTCAACAGAGCCAGAATTGAATATTGACACAAGATAAATTGCCTAGGTCACTTTAACTAATAGGAAATGCCAGGATTTGGACAGATGAGTAGGAAGAGGAGCTAAGTATTTCTGAATCAACCCTGTCAATGGTCATTTTAATCGAATTACTTTTGCTTTTCTACTGAAAACAATCCTCCTGAAGTGGAGAAAGGAATATCTTGTCAACATTACGTTTTCATTTTTAAAAAAAAGTATTCTATTATTGTTCCTCAAAACTAGAATGGTGCCAGGAATTGTGGCATATGCTTGTAATCTCAGTACTTGAGAGGCTGAGACAGGGGGGATCGTAGTTTCTCAAGCCAGGCTTAACTACTTAGTAAGGCTCTCTCTGCCATCTGAGCATCATGACAACCTAATGAGACCCTGTTTCAAAATGAATAATAAAAAATAGGGCTGTAAGGATTAACTACAGCTCCCCTTACCCATGGGATTCTTGTTCAAAGACCTCTAGCAGATGCCAGAAAGCATAAGTGGTAACAACCCTACAGATACTCTGTCTTTTCCTAGATATACATGCTTATGATAATCTTATGTATAAAGTCAGGCACAGTAGAGATTAACAGAACAGTTATAACAGGAGACAGCAACGACACTTAATGTGATGGTGGTATCTCTGAGAATATCTTTGATGTGATGATGTGAGATGATACAAAGTCTGCATGATAAGCTAAAATAAGGTGAAAGACAGCCATTGTGACGTAGTATCAGGTGACCCTTGTCCTTCTGACAAGAACAGTGTCAGAAAAAGGATCCTCTGTCTCCAGTGATCCTGGACCATTGATCTATGATGATGCCAATGAGTGGATGTCAAGAGGAGATGATGTCATTGGCTGATGGTCCTGTATAGTTGAAGATATTTTTGCTGAAATTTTTTGGAAGAACATCCTCAGCAGAAACTTTTGCCTCTTCCTTCCTAATTCATCAAAGTATTGCAGCAGAGGCTATAATCCTTTAGTGATGACAGGAGTGACTTTAGTGCTGCCTGCCATCTGAAAATCACATTACATAATCTTTTCCTTTAATGTCTGTGCAGATAGAAACACTTTCACCCCATATCAGTGTTGCTGGTTCTGCAACACGTTTTTCTTCTTCGTCCTTCTCTGTCTCTGATGATGACCCAACAAGTTCTTCTAACTCCTCATTCTTTAACACTTCTCAATGGTCTTCCATATGTTGTACGACTTCTCCATCAGGCATATTGGCAAATCCTTCCCCACCAACTTGCCTTGTCCTGTGAAGAATTTTCCTAACTTCACTGATTTCCAGAAAAAAATGCAATGATTTATGATTTCTTTTTGTAAATTATTCCAGAAGGCTTTTAACATTTCTGGTTTTTAATAATCAGGTGCATCTTTGATGAATTTTATAGTATCAGCAGTAGTTAATTATTTCCTTTGCTAAATTATGTCTAGATTAAGGTTTGTATCCACTGCTGACCCAATACAATCAAAAACAAGGTGAGGATACATGTCCCTGACAAACTGAATAATGCTCCAGCCAAGGAGCTGAGACGATGAGCTTGAGTTTAGAGATAAAAGTACAACCTGATCATCTTTATTTATGTAGTAAACAGATCCAAGGTGACCAGGAGCCCTGTCCATGATAAATAGCACTTTAAATTCCAACTCTTCCTCTTTTAAATATTTTTTTTCACTCCTGAGATAGTGCATTAGTGGAATTATTCCATAATCAAGATGGCTGTCACCCACAATTTCTGACTATTTTCCAGAATATGGGCAGGTAATTCATTTTTATTTGGGGAATACATGAATTCTTCCCTCTCTGTACTATGCCTGACTTTATTGCTTTATAGTAGTAGAGTTAACCTGTCCTCCCAAGTTTTATGCCCTGGTGCCTACCCTGAGCTTTTACAAATGTGGGGACTATTGGACATCCTCTTTCAGGAGAGCTCATTTTCACTGTAATTATAGACTTGCTTTGAATTGCATCTCTTCTCCTTAATCACATTCTTCATCTCTTTTATAAATGTGGCACCATTTTATTTATTGGCAGAAAAATCCTCTCTTGTTACTTTTAATATTTTCAGACCAAACACATTTCTGAATCCCTTGTTTAAAGAGATTCTTTGCTGAAATCATCCTAGGCTCAGCTTTTTCTAGCCCCAGACACTGCTGTCAATCAGAAAATGTTTTCTATTTGTGTCTATGCCCACAATTGTAATGTCTTTCTCATCTTAACTAAGCACTTATCACATACTGTAGCTGTAATTTCTCCAGTCTGAGGTGTGACAGAAAAAAACTAGCATAGATTTCTTTCCCTTCTTCACAAGTTCACAGTTAAAAGGTTCATTCTTGCCATGGATCTTAGCAAACTCAACATGTGATTTCTTTTCTTTCTTTAGTAACTCAAGAACATTCACTTTTTCACTTAAAGGAAGTACTTTACAGCTTTATCTTTGCTACATGTGAAAATGTCAACTTGAATGGGTGACTTGAATGCAAGTAATGTGATTTCATCTGATAATCAAAATGGCTACTTAGTGACTGATGGTTGAGTAGTGCGTAGAGCACAGTGGACAGAGGATTGATTAGTACACTAGGTGGGACAGAGCAGAAGGACATTAAGGTTTCAGCATGCCAATCAGAATGGTGCACAATTTAAACTCGTACTTTATTTCCTGAATTTTTATATGATATTTTCAGACTGAACAGTAACCTGAGTAACTGAAACTAAAGAAAAGAAAACTGCAGATAAAGAGGAACTACTATATAATAATGTCTGGTAAGCACTAAACTGAACATCTAACCCTAACAAGGGCTCAATCAATGAATAATATCAGTTATAATTATCACTAATATATAAAATGGAATAGTTCAGAGGCAAGTGGAAATGTTGAAATTTGGAAATTCTCCCTTTACAATGCAGAGAAATCCTCTAGAATGTAATATTTCAGAATAAGTATATATATATATATATATATATATATATATATATATATATATATTTCTTCATAATTTTTTACCCAGGAGACAATCTATTACTATTGACATAAAATAAACTTTAAAAGAAGAAGCTGTCTTATTTTGCAAATTATCCTTATTCAAATAGCACACATCACAATTCTTTTCTGACATGGTAGCATACAGAATATAAACATACTATTAATAAACATGAGATAACTACCTCAGTTATTTGCAAGTCAGATTGGCCCCTGGGTGAAAGGGCACAGTAAGCTCTCTTGTTATCAAAGGATCATGACCCAGCTCAGGGGGCTCAGGAGCAATTTCACCAAACAGAACATCTGCCACATTCAAATAATCATTGGACATCCATATTTCTTTCTTTCATTTTAAAGAAACCCCCTGTCCCAGCTATTTTAATATTGTTTATCCCTACTCCTTAAAGAAAGCAGCTTTAGGATCAGCAGCTGATACTGGGAGATAATTCAGGGGAAAAAAAAGCAACTCAGCCTTAGCTGGGGCTAAGTCCCTTTGTAAATATATCTCCTAAGCTCTCCGATATTTACTGAATAGGAGGTTTAACTGTTTATCAGAAAATGCAGAGGAGTAAGGAGAGCTGTACATGATTCCCCTCCAGTTGAAAGCAACAGCTATTTTGCTCAGGAAAATTTAAATGTTAAAAATGGACAATACTGACCTGAGGCCGTAAAGGACTGTGCCATCTGGATGCAGGCGGATCATGCGGTTTTTGACAGTCACTCCGTGTACAAATGACTTCTTGTCGTTTAGGAAGTAGGTGTCAGGCACCCAGAGCTGGTCTGCTACTCTGTTGTCCAAAGTCAAGTTTAAAGGTATTACGTTATAAGACAGTCTCTTATCTCTCCAGGCTTGCTGGAAGTACATTGTCAAGGTGTAATCCTGTGAATGAGAGAAGAAACTGGTCAGGTTGTGCCATGATGAACTTTGGGATATCCAAATATCTCATTATTAAAACAAATCTATTGCTGTGCAAAATAAACATAGCTTCTCACATAGATGGATACATTAACTTACTAATTTATTAAATGCACAATAAATATAGTTTTTCATATACAGGGACATATTAATTTAATAAACATCTACTATGTGCTATATATACATGCACTATAGTAGTCAGTATGAATACAGAAACAAAGAGGACATATACACATGATGTTTATTATATATTTCCTAGGAAGAAAGATGTTAAGAAATAAATGCTTAATAACTAGCTTGTGTTTTCCAAAGTGGGATATACAAGATTACCATAGGTGATAGATATATAACGTAATTTTTAAATATTAGCTTTATACTAGTTCTCATGGGTACTACAAAAATTAGCTAGCACATCATACCTAAGATTTACATATGTGTAATTTGCACTGGGTATGTAAAAAAAGACTATAGGATCTAGGATAAAGATGATAGACAAGAAAGATTAAAAGCCTGCTCAAAGGATATTTTTAAATAAACCATAGAAAAGTTAGTAAAATAATTATCCTAAAATTCTACATCATAGGGGGAGGCAAATGTAGCAGGACACGAAAGATTTGGTTGGAATGATGAAGAAGTCCGCCCTAAAGAAGGGGATCATGCTGCTGAGCATGGTGGCGCACACTTGTAATCCCAGCATTCAGGAGGCTGAGACCAGAGAATTGTGGTTTGTAGACAGCCTCAGCTATTTAGTGAGGCCCTCTACAACTTAGTAAGACCCTGTTTCAAAATAAAGAATAAATAATAGGGCAGGGGGTATAGCTCGGAGGTCGAATGCCCCTGGGTTTCATCCCCAGTACCAGAAAAAAAAATAAATAAAAAAAAATAAAGGCATCCTGTTGAGTCTAGATAGAGAGACCAAGTGACCAAGCCCCAGGAGGGTCCTTAAGGCTTGGAGATGCACACGGTTTGGCATATTTGAAGAACAGAAAAGATACCTGTTCTTTTGAGCCCAGCAATACATGGGCAGAATGCTAATGGAGCAGTCAAGAAAATTGTCCTCACAAAGTTCACATTTTAGTAGAGAATGCAAATTTAAAATAATTTGTTATAAAGTGGTTATTTTATTACTGCATTAATTTTAAGAGTCTTTAAATGAGAATCCTAATAAGTCTAACCAAGGTGGGTTTCCCAGCAAAGGTAATATTTCCACTGAGACTTCCTAGCTATCAAAACAATACTAACGCAGTCAATATGGCATGAGAATTTTAATCCCAGACTTATGAAGTAGCATGCTGGGCTCTCAGCTTCTAGAAACTGTGAACTGCTATACAGTGAGCACTGTTCTTAGAATCTGAACTTTATTACAAGATATACATTTCTGGCTCTTCTTGCTTCAGTTTGATTAACTATAAACAGGGCCTTTAATACATGCCTGATCTATTCAGAAAATTATTATGGGAAATAAATGTGTAATTCAGAGGCAATTTGAAAACTACAAAGGCTATATATTATGAATGAAGCATTTACATTTTTATTGTAACATATTTTATCCATCAGAGGCCTATGGGTACAACGTAATTGTTCTCTTTCTCTCCATTAGTAAGTTAAGGACCAACTATTAATTTGAAAAAGATAATTAAAATTCTATTTTACAATCAATGCACAATACACTTCTTGAGGGTTTAAAAAACCAAAACTAGAATCATATATTGATCATATCAGCAACCTGAAAGTCTAGCCCAGTACCCAGGGTATAAAAAATGAAAGGGTATCCCATATGGTATGCCTATTAGAATATCTGCCCATAACTGGAGAATTTTGTGCATAAGATATACACTACAATCTCTATAAAAGTCTTTAGTTTTCCCGGGTTTCAGTGAGATTTACACATACACATTCATTTATACCATTGAGAACCATGACTTGCAAGATATTATGAGCTATCAATATTGAACAGTTCTAAGAAAGGCATAATCCCCTATTTAAAAAAAAAACAACTTTTCCCATTGTTTTATAGACAGACACATTTTGACCTCTTTCATCAACGTAGGATCTTCTAAATTTACAAAGTTCTAGTCTAACAAAAGATATATAAATATCCCGAAGGCATAATAAATAATTCTAGGTGGAATTCACTTCAGTGGATTACTTGAGACTTCTGCAACATTTTGTTTTAGTAAAGAATTAGTCTGAGGGTAGGAGAGTAGTTTGATTTATAATTAAAAAATATCACAAAGAATCATAGATTATATAACTAAAAAACCAGAAAAAGACCAGATGTATTTTTGTACATGTGGACATTATGAATAACCTAAAACAGGACATACATGACAATTAATTTATAGCTGATTAAATAAATTTAGTGATTTTTGACTTCTGAAGATAAAATGGAAAATGTAACTATTATCCCTATTTCAAGATTCATTGAAACTAAGCCCCTTGAATTTAGAAGGAGAAAATAAACAGTGTTTAGAAGGTGCTGGAATTTATCAATCAGCTGAGATGTATTTGGACGCATAGTATTATATTCTTTTGGGGCTAAATAAATGGCAATATTGCACTTAAATATTTGCCTGAGATATTGCAACATTCTCAAACCCCTTTATGCAGCACTGTGACACTTAGATCTAGGAAGTTTTGTATAACAGTTCTGTAAGTGAATGCTTTTTGAGAGAACTGAGATGTATCAATAATGATTTTCCATGAGTTTTTAAAAGTAACTTGTTCAGTTTACTTATGTGTTTTAAACATCTTTCCATTCCATGTTCTGTATTTTAATACACTGCATATTAAAATACATTGTAAATTAAAAATTATTTTGAATGAGCACAACATAATCTGAAACATTACAAAGAGAGAGCCAGACAGTACAGTTAAACTGTCTTGTCAGTATTTTGGTTTGTTTGTTGGTTTGCTCGCTTGTTTTGCAGTTCTGGGAATTAAACCCAGGGGAATTTGACCTCCGAGCTACACCCCCTGCCCTATTTTTTTTTATTATTTTATTTTTTGAAACAGGGTCTCACTAAGTTGCGGAGGGCCTCAGTAAGTAGCTGAGGCTGTCTGTGAACCGCGATCCTCCTGTCTCAGCCTCCCGAATGCTGGGATTACAAGCGTGCCCACCATGCCCGGCCTTTGTCTTTTTAATTGTTAATTTATTGCTGTACATGGATTTCATATTTATAATGGCTTCCAGCTCATTGCACTTAATACCTGCCATGTTTGCTACTATAGCTCAATTGATTTTCAATACTTTATTACAAAAGATGAAATTGTAATGCTTTATTAACAATGCTTTTGGAAAAGAATGCATTTGGAAGCAAATCTTTTTGATAGACCTTTTACAAAAAAAAATGGTAATATTGTGAGATCCTGTGTTACAGGGTAATTCCTGTTAGTGGTCAGCAAGGCATAGCCTGCTAAGAAACGCCCCCAGCCAGATCCTGGTCATTCTTCAAACTGTCACATCAATTTTCATTTTGTTTAGTTTTGAATCACACAGTATGACACTGCCAAGAAGGGAAGAAGCTCTTGAATGTGAATAAATTTGACTGGACATAAAGAAAAGACAAGACTGTATACTAGGCCCCTGCACACCTGAGGTCAGTCCTTTGAACTTTTTGTATTGAAAGCATCGCCTTTATATTTAATAACCCCGCTTTTGGGAACCTCTCCCACAGTTTATCCAATAGGAAAAATCCCAATAAACCACTTCTGGGTGATCCATGGGCCTTGTCCTCACCCAGCAAGAAGGGTTGGAGAATCAAAAGTAAGACTGGTTCATTTTCGACACTGAAGAAGTGAAAGAAACCTCCAGTGTGCTATCTGTCACACTTATTGCAAGCAACTCCCAGAAGGACAAAAAAGTAACTAACTGAGGACTATGCAAAGTAAAAAGTAGTAGTCAGATGGGGGAAGAAACTAAAAGGTGAAGGAAAACCATCATGAAGGGGCATCCATAATTATTTCAGTTTTTTTCTACTTCTTTTTCCACTTGAAGTAGCACACATGCACACACATGTGCAAACACATGAGTCAAAAGCATATATGCCTAAGGAAATAGAGATATATAGACCATGTTCCTAGATTCAAAGAATGAATACTGTTAAAATGCTAATTCTCATGAACTGACCTATAGGTGAAATGTGATCTCAATTAAAATCCTAAGGCGCAAAATTTTTGTAGATATTGACAAAATGATTCTAGAGTTAATTTTAAAAGAAAAGAAAAGAAACTGGGCGTGTTGTCACCCCAGAATTTGGGAGGCTGAAACAAGAAGATTGCTGGCCTCTGTGAGACACTGTCTCAAAAGAAAAAATAAAGTAGGGCTGGGTTATGGCTTGGGAATAGAATTCCTTAGATTCAATAATCAGTACCCCCAAAATGAAACAAAATGAAAGAAGAGAATGAGAATTGCCAAAATAATTTTGAAAGGAAAAGACAAAGCTGGAACACTTCCACCAACTGATTTTGAGACAATTAAGTCTGGCTGAGAGTATAGTAATATTGGTAGAAACATAGATAAAAAAAAGCGTGTAAAAACAAGCCCATACACCAGTACATACATTTTATTTATGTCAAAGTTTAAAAGATGGGTGATAGTGTTATTGCATAATATTTTCAGGAAATGATCTAGATCAACTGGAATGACCACATATAAACTGATTGAAAGATAAACTTACACATATGCCACTCCATAGAAAAACAATTCCAAATAGGTCATAAAATTAAAAATGTAAAATTATAAAACCTTGAAAAGATGACAGAAAAGCATTGTTGGTGATTTTGAGTTAGGCAAAGACTTCTTTGATACCAACCCTAAAGTACAATAGATAAAACAAAAACAAACAAAAAGACCAATGAATCTAAGTGATATTTAAAAATTTTGATCCATGCAAAACACTACTAAGAGAGTAAAAATATAAACACAGATTGGGATAAAGTATTAGCAAAACACATATGTGACAAAAGGCTTATATCCAGAATAGTTAAATTTATCAAGGATTTTCAAGTCTCCTGAAACAATAAGAAACAGGCAAAAGATAGGAGAAAAATTTAACCAAAGAAGATAATGAATGAACATATGAAATGATGCTCAATGTCATTAGTCATTATGGCAATACAAATTAAAAACCATAATGAAATCCTACTGCCTAGCCATTAGAAAAGCTCCAATGAAAATATCAGAAGTGATGGGCAATTCTAAGGACCAGAATGGATAATCACTGAAAGTCACATACTTTACAAGTAGGAATACAAAACCATCAGCCATTTATGAAACAGTTTGACAGTTTCTTATGAAGTTAATGTCCATTTAAGGTACGGACTAGGAGCCCCACTTTTGGGTACAAATGTATATAGCATCACCAATTTAATGGCCTAGCCTGGGAGCTGTCCGAATGTTCCTGGGCAGATGGAGAAATAAGCACACTGGTGCATCTATCAAATATAGTACGATTCAGCAATAAAGAACAAACCGGGGCTATAGGAATCATCACCTGTGTTTGTCAAATACAGGAAGTTAAGTAAAAGAAGAAAGCCTCAAAAGAATGTGTGACATGATTGTGTGCATATGATATTCTAAAAAATGTAAAACTGTAAAGGCCCAGAACCGAAGCTGTTCTTTGAGACCCAAGATGGGTGGGCAGAGTTGACTCTTCAGAGCTACCCTGAGGGGATGATTTGAGGTGAGAGCTCTGTTCCCCATCTTAGCAGAGCAAGTGCTCAAATGACTTCAGCTTTTTGTCAAAAGTCAGAACTCTACTTCAGTTGAGAATACTTTGTAGGTAAATAAATTAAAAAACTTCTTTTAAAGAGCATTATTTCTGATCAGACATAGCCAAGTCCATATACCAGCTGTCTCATGAACTTGTCATGAATTCACCTTGAATGAATCCTTTTGAGCTACAAGGCTTGTTTTCAACTCAAAGGAACAACTATGGCTAATTGGGAATTTGGGAACAAAGGAGCTGTTTGGGTATGTGCATGGGGAGAGCAGAGTGATGCCACAGGTTAAGTCTCCTCCATGCACACAGAGGACCATATGACCTTCCCCGGGAGCCTGAGAAGACCACCCTACATGGTCATCAGCACTAAAATCCCACTATGTGAGCCACGTGGACTTAGTCCCTTCCAAGGCCACTTCTAAAAAGGAAATAATTCTACTCTAGAAAATTCTCTGCTGGCCTTACATGCAAATGTTTCTTATCATGGAAAATGTCTAAAATTCTTACTCTTGCTTGGCTCTCTTTGTATATTTTTTCTTATAGCCTGACTTAAACTTTTTCTGTCTCTTTGGCTCATTATTATAGAAAATACATAGTAAAATAATATGCATTTGTTTTTCTTAGCTCTTTTAACTTGATTATTTTTGATTTGTCTAATCATCTTTTTCATTTTTTTCCTATCTGGGAATATACCTACTGCTATTGGAAATTGAAAATTTGAAAACACACACACACACACACACACACACACACACACACGCACGCACGCACGCACACACAGATACAGACTACAATATTTTCTCATTTTATTGTCTTTTAATTTTCTTTTTAAGCCAGGAGAGGTGGCACATACTTGTAATCCCAGTACTTGGGAGGCTGAGACAAGAGATTCACAGATTTATGGCTAGCTTACGCTATTTAGTATGATCACGTTTCAAAATAAAGAATAATAAAAAAAATAGAGCTGGGGGTATAGATTGGAAGTAGAATGTCTCTGGGTTCAATCTCCAGAACTGCAAAAAAGATTTTTCTCTTTCCACTTATTTTAATTTTATAGTTTGAAACAAAAATAGTACAGAAAGTTTCTCTATAGCATCATTTATCCAACTTCTAAGATTAGCATTTTACATGATCATAAAATAATATTCAATTAGGAACCCAATTTTTATATATTATTGGTCATCATTTTACATTGATAACAAAACTACAGACCTTATAAGAATAGCACCCATTTATTCACCAATGCCCTTTTCCTGTTTCAAAATTCGTCTAAGATCCAACCTTGATCTTAGTTTTTACACAACATAGCTTCCTTCACCTATACCAATTCCTTCCTCTTTTTGATCCATGCCTTGGAAGAATCCAAGTTAGTTCTTTTGTTGAATGTCTTTGTGTTTATCTCGTGTGTGCCTACAATTAGATTGAGATTGTACAGTTTGGGCCAGAATCTCACCTAGGCAGTGTTGTCCCCATCACAGGAGTAAAATAAGTTTTCTTTACCTCCCTTTACCTCTGTGATTTTCCATCTGGATTTCTCTTCTTAGGATGTTTTGTACCTGCTTTCCATGTTTCTATTTCTCTTCATTCACCCAAACCCGAATCAATATATTCTCAATTGACCATGTTAAACTATTAGTAATACTGGTAAAAAGAATTAAACACCAGTGTAAGACACCAAAGGTGTTTTACCATTAAGTCATAATAAGTATCTCCTCGGAGATCATTTTCCATTCACCTACTAATTCCCTAGACTTGTGGCACTGTTTCAGATATTTTCAGGCACAGACCTTCATTCCAGACATATGGTGCAGTGTCTCCTAGGCCCAGCTGACAGGAGACATTTGGGTGGTCCATATCCCATCTGAATAACTACTTATCTATAAAACTTTAGCTTTACCTCCATTTTCCTTTATCTCTATGGTTTTCCACATAGATTTTTCTTCTCTAGGAACCTCAGCATTTTTAATCTGTAGGGCTTTTTATTTCTTTTTTTCAAAGCATGACTATATATGCAGAAATAATTTAAGTCAATGTAAGTCAATGTAAGCATGAAAATTTAAGTCAATGTAAGCATGAATTTAAGTCAATTTAAGTCAATGTAAGCATGAAAATTTGCAGACCATTTCTCTACCTGGGGAGAAGAAAGTAGAGTAGGGAGTTGGTTTCATATGTTTGGACTGCTACTTGAAGATGCAAAAACACCTATCAGGCCAGGCGTGGTGGCGCACGCTTATAATCCCCATGCTTGGGAGGTGGAGACAGGAGGATCGCACAGGTTTGAAGCCAGCTTTGCTGGCTTCAGACCCTGTTTTCCCCCATATATATATATATATATATATATATATATATATATATATATATATATATATATATATATATATAAACACAGGTGTCTGGGAGTGTAGCCCAGAGGTAGAAGGGTTTCCAGGAACCCCAGTACCACACATACACACACACAAAAAAAACCACCTATCACTTTCTGTCTTAATAGTCAGGTTTTAAAGTTTATTTCCATCAGTGATAAGGTATGGGTTATTTAATTTGCTTTAACTATTGTAGCTACATTTTCTAAGCTTTGGAAATTACTGTTACTGTGTTAAAATTTTAAGATTGTGTGATTAATCTTGTTTGTTAGTTCTTCTCGATAATAGCTTTATCTCCAAAATTAGATGCTTTCAGAAAAATTACACTCTGCTATGAAGCTTTTATAATTTTGGGAAAATGAACTTCCTTTTAATTATCCCTTGCTGAAAGAACAACTGTCTAATATATTATCTTTCATTCTTTTACTTTAGCTTATGATTTATCAAAATTCAGAATCTAAGTTCCTGACTCTTGTAAGACCAAACTAATGCTTCTAAGAGAGTGGGAATGTGTTATTTAGAAAAATAAAAGTCTAGAGACCTCGTGGCGCAACGGAAGCGCGTCTGACTCCAGAAAAGTAAAAGTCTATGTTTAATTTAGATGTAATACAAGATTTATGTGAGTAAAACTTCATACTCTTTCAATGTGCACATTTATCATTCTGAGCATCGTACGTTAATTGGGGCCATGTTTAGAAAAGTCAGTGTTTTGATACGGCATTTCATTTTTTAAAAATGTGACTCAAAAAGATTGAATATCAAAGACTAGTATGTCAACTGTTTTCACATCTAAAAATCGTATGTTCTTTTTCCCTTCTGGAACAAAGACATTACATCTGATGTATAAATTATCATCTAAATAATATGGTAATAAAACCTAACTTTTTATGGTATGTATATTTTCAACATCCTAGAGTGTGATCTCTTGAGAGTAAAGATGAAAGATATCATTCTATCCAAATTCATACAAGTGATGTTCAGCACAGTTTCTGGTAAGTGAGAACTACAATTGCCTGCTACAGGGTATAAATTTCTTGGGAATGTGTGCAGAGGTCTCTAAAATATGCATGCTTTTTCCCCTAATATTGACTTCTTAGCTGTATTTTAGAAAATAATGAAATAATATTTTTCGCAGCTTTCCCTCCAAATATTACCCCAGATATTTTATGTCTGTCTCTTACATCTGACTTCAATACTAAAAATCTATTGTAAGGCATTATTATTTGTGAATTATTATAATGTCATTGTTCCTGTCTCCGTGAACCTCGGCCTTGGTTCCTACAGGGCAGTATGAACAGAAAGATAATATAATGTGCCTTCCTTAATGAATTGAGCCCAAAAACTATTCACTGCACTAGGGATAAAATCCACACATTAGCACAGTCTTCTATGACCTCAACCCCACCTATTTGTTTTTATTTTTATTTTTATTGGTGCATTGTAGTCATATACCTTAGTGGGGGACAAGATGGTAGAGGCATATATGCACACATCACTCATTTGGCCTTCCCAAATTCCCACTACATTCCCTCTTCCTTCCCCTCTCATGTCTGGCTTAGTGGTTGACTTTGATATGTGTGTGAGTGTAACTTACCTCCTTCTCTCCCTTCATTTCCTCCACAGCTAATCATTATTCCTAGACAGTATTTTACAAATACTTCAAGCTCCTGCAGAATCTACAAATTTTGTCCTCATAATTGCCTGAAGAGCTGTATCTTCAAGTGTGGTTAGCCTTTCCGGATTCTCACGACTCAACACACCGTCTAACTGGATCCTTCCTTTACTCTCAACCCCAGTGATTCCTATCCCATATCTCAGTTTTATTATGTTTATAGCACTTAAACTTTTTTTCCAACTAACCATATTTGTTTCTAGCTTTACTCATATATTTAAAATTTTTCCAATTAGAAGGTAAGATAAATAGGAGCTTTTTTAGATGTGTTCATTGTGTCACTATATCCCCAGGCCTGGAAGAACTTAGCACACAGTAGCAAAAATAGCAAACAATAAAACCATTAAAACATATGAAAAATAAAAGACAGTATACACTATTCACCCCAAAATACTTATTATCATGTTAGCAATAACACTAAAAAACAAAAGACTAGAATTTTTATCAATATGAAATGGTAAATAAACATACAATAAAACATACACATACATAAATATACTGCAAAATTATTTATTGACATGATAGATTTTCTTAATGTAATATTAATATAAATTACTACACATATAATTTTTAAAGAAACCTTAAAAGCAGTCTTCAGGATATGACCTAATTTTGGAAATATGTAGATTTTTTTGATAAAAAGACTCTAAAGAAAATATATCTATGACTCTAAAGAAAATATATCTATGACCTTAATGTAAATGATGTACACTCACAAATATTTCAATCACTAATCCAAACATGAGACCAAGAGAGGGGGAGAAATGGGATGGGAATTGGGGAAGGGCTTAAGGAGTGATATGTGTATGTATGCCTCTACCATCTTGTACACCATTAAGACATATGAATACAATGCACCAATAAAAATTTAAAAAACAAAAAGCAAAAATGTATACATCTAAATATTAATGGTGGTATGTCTATGGGGTAAGATTGTAAGTGATTTTTCAATTCATTTTACCTGTATTTTTTTTTTTGTCAGAAGGCATGTCATCACTTCTTTATGAAATGATCCAGGTGTTACATTTTTAACATAATAGACCCTTCATGGATATTTGTTCATGGAAACACTAAAGGTTATTCTCACTTCTTTACATTTCTGCATCAGTTTCAAATTCCGATTTCTTAAACCACCTAATTAATGATTATTTCTAAAATTCCAAGAAATTTGTTCTCCCCACTTACTAGCATTTGAGTTTATTTTTATTGTTTTTTCTTTTCCCACAAGTTTCAAACACTCTAAGAAATACTGATGTTCATTCAATTTTTATAGATTTTTCTAATTCTACCATCAAAGGTCATAGTGCCAGAGAAAAAGGATTTCCAAAGGACACAATTTATTTACTTAAAGCAAAGGGAGATCTGAGAGGCATGCAAACAGAACCGCAGAGCTGTTTCCACATTCTGAGCTCTTTAAAATGCCTTGTCTTCCACATCTGAGCCCACAAATTGCTAATTCAATTATAGGTCATGGCAATATTTCCACATTTGCAACCTCCTCAACTAGAATGTAATGAAGTAAAACTCAGCTCCCCCTTACAGGAAGCCATCACACCAGATGTTCAATTGCAACATTTTGGAGGAAGCACATGGTAGCATCCCTAATTGTTAGACACACATTTGGGACATGGGACAGGCAACTAAGATCACCCATAAGGGAAATCCAGGTTCAGAAGCAACTAATTCTATTCTTTTATGTGAAATAAAATGCACATGGTCAAGGAAATTAGCTTTTCTACTGCTTTGCTCAGTACAGTTTGCATTTTATCACAGATCTAGCTTCTCAGTGATAACAGGATTAGTTCTGAGGGTGGCAAAAATATCCAGCCAGTATAACGGGCCACCTCATCATCGCTGTCCTTTACCTTGATATGAATGTGTTCTGTAGTTGATTTGATTCACCTTGAGATTAAAAATATATCTTATATGTATGTCCTAATACTTATCTGTTTAATTCAAATTGCTTTAGAGTATTTTGTGTCCTAATTATCCTATACCCAATTTAATACCTAATGTTGTCCGTAGGTTCATTCAGTTTATATTTATTATTTTTTTACTCATCATAATAGCACTATAAATTATATAGATATGTAGTATTGACCACTTACTACCTGCTGTGAGACTTTGGCCATGCTACCTAATCTCGCTGAGACATGATTCTCTGTAAAGCAAGGAAAATGGTAGTTACTTTAATAACTAAATACACCTGAGAAAAGTAGTTAGTAGAATGCTTGGCTCAGATTTGGTATTCTAAAAACATTTTCTTTTATTATAAGTCTTATTCTTATTCTTTCCATTTTCCAAATGGTGCATATGAGACAGAATAGTCTTTTCCAAGAATAGACTTTTCCAAGCCATGATCACATTGTCATGTTTTTAGGCTATTTACCTCTGTTCTTAGTACTGTACCACGGGGCCTCTGGAACACTCACCTCACTGTGAGTTCTGCTTTGACTCTATCTTTTTCTGATTCTATAATTTTCCACCATTGCTTCCATCCCTTCCACCCACCTTCAAAACTCCAGAAAAAAATAAGATATACACAGCCTTATATAGCACAAAGAAACTAAAACAAGTTTTGAACATATATAAAACAAATGATCTCTTTGAGAGAAAAAAGATAAATCTTGATTCCTGAGCTTCCTCTGTGGTTTAAGAACTGAAGTGTTAAACCCAGCGTGGTGGCAGATGCTTGTAATCCTAGCATTTGGGAGGCTGAGACCAGAGGATCGTGGTTCCCGGACAGCCTCAGCTATTTAGTGAGGCCCTTTGCAACTCAGTGAGACCCTGTTTCAAAATAAAAAATAAAAAATGGTCAGGGGGTGTAGTTCGGAGGTCAAATGCCTCTGGGTTCCATCTCCAGACCTGTGAAAGAAAGAAAGAAAGAAAGAAAGAAAGAAAGAAGAGAGAGAGAGAGAGAGAGAGAGAGAGAGAGAGAAAGAAAGAAAGAAAGAAAGAAAGAAAGAAAGAAAGAAAGAAAGAAAGAAAGGAACTGAAGTGTTGCATTCACCCAGTGTTTCTGAATATAGAGTCTCGGCTCTCTAAAAAAGGTGATTGTTTCAATTCACTATGATTAGAAAAAAGGATGAAAACACCTCTGGATTGATATAATCAGCTAATTCAAAGACCAGAAATTAAGGCATTATACCATGATTCAAGCTAAGGAAATATGTAGATGGGGAGGGGCATACAGTTTCTAAATATAAAACAAAAATCAAAACATTTTTCTGCCAAGAGCACAGGAATTATAGATAAAGATTCCATTTCCTCTACATGTAAGACATCAAGTTAGGAGTGAATTTTTGCGTGTGTGTGTGTAGTACTAGGATTGGGACCTTTCTAACTCTGAGCTATACACCCAGCCCTATTTTTTACTCTTTATTTTGAAACAAGGTTTCACTAAGTTGTAGAAGGCTTGATTTTGACTAAAAGAAAACACAATTTTAGAGCAAACCTAATTTTATAGCTTAATTTGGTGGTTTCTTGGAATTTTACTCAGCCATAAAGAAGAACAAAATTATGTCATTTACAGGAAAATGGATGGAACTGAAGAACATTATGCTAAGTGAGATTAGTCAGTCACAAAAAGTAAAAAAAATTGGATGTTCTCCCTAATATGCAGAAGCTAGGGAGAAAAAAGAGTCATAGGAGGAACTCTAGACAAAGAAGTAGAAACCATAGGTGAGCAAATAAGGTAACCTAACCAAGAGGAATAGGAGGAGGGAAGAGGAAAATTTTCTAATATGTATGATGGCCAGGAGTTGTGGCATGGCTTGTAATTCCAGTACTTGGGAGGCTGAGAAAGGAGGATGTCACAGGTTCAGAGACAGCCTCCGCTACTTAGTGAGGCTCTAAGCAACTTAGTGAGACCCTGTTTCCAAATAAAATATAAAATAGGTCTGGGAGTATAGCCCAAAGGTAGAAAGCCTCTGGGTTCCTTCCCCAGTACCAGAAATAAAACCCTAATATGCATGATGTACATTTACAAACATATTAATCCAATCACTAAACCAAACATGAGAAGAAGGAAGGGAGAAAGGAATGGGTGAGGATTGGGGAAGGGCTAAATGAATGTTGTATGCATATATGCCTCTACCTTCTTGTATCCTATTAAGATATATGACTACAATGTACCAATAAAATATTAAAAATATGTTATTTGCTTCTATCCTGCTGTTGTTCCCCATTACATGCTAATATATTTTATTCATTCATAGAAAAATATTTGAATACCATTAAGCACTTTTAGACCCTAAAGGCACTCTAGCCATTTCGGGCTTGCCAAAAAGTACCTCAGAATTCGTTGACATTTTAGGATATATTGTCAAGTAAAATTTTTCTGAATATCCATTACGGGTTGGCAGGTATGCCAAGGGCTGGGTAGATTGTTGATCCAAACAATAAGAGTCCCTGCTTTCGCCAAACAAATGTAAGACTATAATCAAGTGAATACATGTTTATTTCTGAAGACCGCAAGATGTGCGACAAATGTGAAGAGAGAGAGTTATAGGGACACAGATATTTCAAAAAAGGTAGACAGGGAAGAACATTTTTAGCAAGTTACATTTGAGTAGAGAGCCAAAGTAATTGGGGAAAAAAAACCCATTGTGCAAAAGCTTGAAGAAAGAGAGTCCCAAGCCCAAGAACAACTGAGTGTCCAGGCCTTAGAGTAAGAAGAGATTAGAGGAGATATCATCTCTAGGCATTTATGGAGAGCCTGCTCTGCCTTTTCTGAGCCACGCCAAGACCTAAAAGTTGGCATATAGTATTTGTGAGTAAGGCTTTCTAAACCACTCTTTTCAGACGCCTGTATAATCTTAGAGATAAAGTCAACTTAGCCATTGGGTTCATTCAATCAGAATATTTTGCTTAGATTTCTTCAAAGCTTCACTAATTAAGAGGCCCTAAGTGAGTCTTCTTCCTTTGTTCCTCGTCCATTCTACCACACCAGCTGATGGCAGGAGTAAATGAAATAATAAAAATCCAAATCCTGGCAATGGTGCCACTCAATGATTAGGCAGGTCAACTGTGCATATCATGGAAGTGTTAATTTGCATGTGTTAGTTTTTATTAACTGTTCATAAAAACGTTAACACAAACATCAATTGGAATATACTGCTTTGCTGATATTGCTTAGGAAAAAAAACCCCTTACTTTTATTTTTCATTTTCATTTTAATAAATAAAAACTGTCATACATAAATATAATTGTGCAAAATGTATATTGGGGATCTTTCAATAAGGAGAAACATAAGGCAAGATGACTTTATTGGTGAATTCTACCAACATCTGAAGAATTAATGCCAATATTTTCCAAACTCTTCCAAAAGACCTGAGAGAAGTAAACTTTTCCAAACTTATTCTGTGAGGTCAGAATTATCATAATAACCAAGTCAGACAAAGAAATTATAAGAAAAAAAGGCCAGGGAACAATATTTCTGATGAAATTTGATAAAAAAAATCCTCATTAGAACACTAGAACACAGAATTTAACAATACAGTAAAAGGATCATACACCCTGACAATGTAGAACCTATTCCTGTTATATAAATATGGTTCAACATATGAAAATTAAACAGTCTAATATATCATATTAATCAAGTAATAAAAATCACATGGTCACTTCATAAGAAAAAGCATTTTTCAAACCTCAACAATGTTTCATGATAAAAACATGGAATAAATTAGGAAGGAAAATATTTGAACAATATTAAGGCTGAATAAAACATCCCACAGCTAATATTATAGTCAACCATATAAAACTGAAAGCTTCTCCATTATGATAGTAATAAGACCAGGATGTCTGCTCTTACTATGTTTATTCAACATAATAAAGTCCTAGGTAAATTATTAGATGAGAAAAAGAAAAAAAAACTTCCAAACTCAAAAGGAAGAGGCAAAATTATCTGTATACAGATTTCATAATCCTATATTTTAAAAACTCTAAATATACCAAAAAACTTTTAGGACTAATATATTAATTTATAAATGTTGCAAAATATAAAACCAACACTCAAATATCAATTGTAATAAAATAAAAATGAACAATATAAAAAGAAAATCAAGTACACAACCTCACTTGCAATGGTATTAAATTAGATAAAAGACTTAGTAATAAATTTAACCAATGTACTGGAGGACTTGTATTCTACCAACTATAAATGGTGCTGAAAAAAATTAAAGAAGATGAAAATAAATGAAAAGATATTTTATGTTCATGGATTGGAAGACAATATTGTTAAGATGTCAATACCACCCAACCAGTCCACAGTTTTAATACAATCTATATTAAAATCCTAATGGTACTTTTTGTAGAAATAAAAACTATCTTAAGTTCATGAGAAATATCAATATCTTAATGACCCTCAAATATTAAAAACCACAAGAGCAAAAAATAAAAACTTGATTAGAACTAATTAGAAAATCTCATATCTGACTTAAACATATTAAAAAAATTATAAAACTATAATAATCAAAATAGTGTGGTGATGGAATAAGGACAGATCTATAGCTAATAGAATATAGTAGAAATCCCCCAAATAAATCTTTACACAGATGAAAAATTATCTTAAGTCAACATGCCAAAACCAGTCAATGGCTGGAGATAGTATCTTTAATAAATAATATTGAGTAAACTTGATACATATATGTAAAAGAATAAACTCATACTGTTATCCTACCTGGCATATAAAAAATTAACTCAAAATAAATTAAAGACCTAAATGTAATATCTACAATTACCAAACTCCTAGAAGAAAGCACCAGGAAAATCTTTCATGACATTGGATTTTGCAATGATATCTTGGATATAATCATCAGTAAAGGCCACAAAAGCAAAAATAGGTAAATAAGACTATACAAAACTTGAAAACTTCTGCATATAATAGGAAATAATCAAAAGAATGAAAAGAAAACCAATGGGTGGATAAACATATTTATAAGTTGTACACCTGATAAGGTGTCAACATCCAGAACATATAAATGACTTCTATTACTCAACAACAAAAGCCAAGTAATCTGATTTAAAAATGGACATCAAAACATGAATACACATATCTATAGATAATATACAAATGACCAAAAAAGAGATGCTAAATATCACTAATCATTATAGAAATATAAATCAAAATTACAGTAAATACCTGACACATAATAGGGCATATATTATAAACAAGCAAATAAACCAAAGAATAAAAAAATGAAACCAAACTAAATAATAATAATAAGTGCTGGTGAGGATGTAGAGAAATTGGAACCCTTGTACTGTTGAGAAAGTGAAATGGTAAAACTGCTATGGAAAACAATATGGCTGTTCTAAGGAAGGAAGGAAGGAAGGAATTAAGGAAGGAGGGAAAGATAGAAGGATTACCATATGATCTACCACACCCACTTCTGACATACATCCAAAATATTAGAAAGCAGGTGTCTGGGGATATATCTTAGTGGTAGAGTGATTTTCTGACATGTACAAGGCCCTGGGGTTCATCTCTTGCACCATAAAATAATAAATAAATAAATAAATAAATAAATAATCAATCTTCAAGAAATATGTGCACACTCACATCCTTAACACTATTACTCATGGTGGTCAAAAGGCAGAATCATCCCAGATGTCTATGAATGGATGAAAAGATAAAATGAGCCTTGAGGAAGTTTTATTATGTGAGGCAAGACAATGGCAAAATGCAAATACTCCATGCTTCCACTTACATGCAGATCTAGAGTAATTGCGTTCATAAAGACAGAAAGTACGATAATAGTCTTGAGGGGCTGGGGAGGGGGGTATATGGGGAGTGTTGGATTGGCACAGAGTTTCTGTCTTGTGGGATATGGAGTTCTGGAGACTGGTGTCACCACTATCTGAACCCATTAACACTAACACTGCTCAATTAAAAAAATAGTGTATATTAAGGACTCATTATTTCTGGTAGTATGTGTGGTAATTAAAAAGTGACTTTACAATCCAACGATCACCTTCTTTAGAAATTTAGATTATCACATGGTTACTTGCAAACTTTTTTCTTCTTCTCTTTCTTACAGGAGATATTGTCATAAGATATAAGAAAAGCTAGAACAAATTCATGGAGATAAACAAAGGAAAAGACCCCCCCCAAAAAAAAATTAACATCACTAAATATCTACTCTGACAGGTTACAGAGAAATTAGGTTGACCAACATAATCAAGGAAACTTTAACTTTGTGTGCATATATTTTCTAGAAGGAAAAACACGAAAAGAAATTGCACTTATAACTCTGATATGTGACACCATTAAGTTATTTTTAAAAACTCACCACCAAAAATAATAGTTTGCATATACATCACCACTCTGTTTCAAATCAAATAAATGCACCTAGTGACCACTGATAAACACCTGATAGTGTCCTCAAAAGTTTTCTTTGAAATCTGCACCAACTTTTAAGAAACCATTTTCTGTCTGCTGGCCAGAGGTACATATTATTAAGCATACCAAAACAAAATTATTTACAGTGTCCTCTATGTGCTTTTTTGATACCCCATGGAGTTTGATACAATGGTTCATTGCTCTGCTTTTTACAAGATAATAACTTTACAAGGAATACTGGGGGAGATAAATGGAATCCTACATAGATTTTCATGAGCATTGTCTCTGGCTGATTGCAACGCATATTTGTCTTTTTATGTACTCGTATTTCAAATAAATGTCTTACCTTATTTACCCATACTTGTGATTAGCAGAGCCCTTATAATCTTAATTGACTATTTCATTTTCCCCTCCAATTCTAAGCAGTGAGTTTAGGAGCAAAGTAGAAAAAAAAAGTATGAGAAAACTAACAGAGAGACACAAAAAGTGTTATATATGCTCTTTTCGATATTTTAGGCGCTTATTTTCATTCTGCTCAGCATGGGTTGGTCTCATTTGCTCTGAAGCAGCGGCCTCTGAAGAGATCTGACAGTACCAAAGAGAAAGGACATTTTTTAAAAAGTACATATTACTGTTTTCATACTTTTGACAAGCTGTAGAAGCTGAAAAGAAAATCTGCAGATTGGTGCTGAAGCAAAGAGAATATGCTTAGTCAAGGCTTCCAAGAGAACACCTGATGGGTCAGGATGAAACATCAATTCATATGACCGCTTTTGAAGGCAAAGCCATTTTATTTCTTTACATCGAGACCAAATGGATAGTGGGCACAGGGTTTTGCCACTCTCTCTGTTTGCCTTAGAGATTCTTCAGACCCGCTGGCTTTCTGGGGCTGCAGTATTATCCTGAACCTTTGTGACTATGACCATCCCACCACACACTTGACTTTCTGCAAGCTCTGAGTCAGCACTTATGTAATCCTCAAATCATGTGCCCCTGTGTGATCTACAGACATGACTGCCAGCAGGCTTTTAAAATGATGCATTGGGGAATTTTACTATCATGAAATCATTATAGAAAGTTTGAACACTATAAAAATGCATGACGAAGAACACTTGAATAGCTGAAAAGACCACGGTAACCATGAAAATACAGGACCTTACATTTGGGTGACTTGTCCAATACAGGGCTGTAAGTGTTACACATTTAAAATCTTATACCATGTGACTGGAATATATGAATATGTATACATCTGCAAGCACACACACACACACACACACACACACACACACACACACACACACACCTACCTATGACTTCATAGTCTCTAAATTCTGAGATTGCTATGCCCCTAAATAATTTCCCCATGCCTTCTCCGCACCAGCAACACCACTGCCCTGTCATTGCTGTGAGGCAATCAAATGCTTGCCAAGTACAATCTGTCACTTCCAGACCACGCTGGACCTTGACCCTGCATTATGGCAACACCCCCAAATGCATTGAAAGAGCCAGGAGGCAGCACAGAGGAGAGCTGCCTTCTAAAACAAAGGAACAACTTCATTGGTCTGGTCAATGAGAAAGAAAGAAACTCTTGTGTTAAGTCACTGAAATTCTCAGAGTGACTGCAGAAGCTGGTGTTACCCTAATACTGTACAGTTTCATAAATTCATTCTGTATTCATGTATTATATTCAGAGATGAGGATAGAATGAGCAGAAGCAGAGATCAATAAAAGGGTAAACCTGCTCATGTTATGGCCCTTAGTTCAATTCATGAAATTTTAAAACTGCTATTTTGTTCACTAAGAAATTCTTCTAGCAATCAGCGAATTGCAAATCAAACTTACCCTTGGATTTCACTAATTCCAACTAAAATGGCAATCATTCAAAACGCAAACAACAAAAAATGCTGGCAAGGATGTGGAAAAGTAGGAACTCGAATACATTGTTGGTGGGTTTGCAAATTAGGCAACCACTTTGAAAACATTATGGAGGATCCTAAGAAGAATGGGAATGAGCCTACCTTGTGATCCAGCAATCCCACTTCTGGGTATCTACCCAAAAGAATGGTAACCAAACAAAAAACTATATGCAATTGCCAAACTATGGCACCGGCCAAGATTTCCATCAACAGGTGAATAGATTACAAAACAATGGGATATGTGCACAAAGGAATTTTACTCAGCCATAAAGAAGAACATTTGTGGGGTAAGGAAAGGAACTGGAGAACATTATGCTAAGTGATATTAGTCAGTCACAAAAAGTAAAAAATCAGATGCTCTCCCTAATATATGAAAGGTGGGCAGATAAAGGGTCATAGAGAAACTCTAGGCCAGGAAGGAGAAACCAGAGATGAACAAATAAAGTGATAAAACTGAGGGTAATTGGAGGCAGAAGAGGGAAATTCCCTAATATGCTTGAGGTACATTCCCAAGCATATCAAAGTAAACCACTAAGTCAAACATGAGAAGAAGGGAGAGAGGGGATGTGGTGGGAATTGGGGAAGGGCTAAATGAGTGATGTGTGCATGTGTGCCTCTACCATCTTGTACCCCATTAAGATGTATGACTAAATTAAAATTAAAAAAATTAAAATGATCACCATTAAAGGTTTGATAGTGAATATGATATTGTTCCTCGTTTTTCAAAAAATATGAGGGAATGACATTCCCATTGACAACTAAACAATAGGTTCATCAATTGGGGCTTTAAATCAATGAGAAATTTATACTTCCTACCTAACATGTATATATGACAGATAAAAACATGAAACATTATATAAATATTAAACAATAAAAACATACATATACTTAAGCAACTGAATGTGTGGGAACTTGATATGGACAAGCCCTGTGCCAGGTATTATATATAGGCCTGTTTTTAAATGCAGTATTTTGTATTTTCCCAGAAAAATCTAATTTTCCCTGAACACATAAAGTGGCTAGGAGATTAGAGTCTCACATTAAATATAGCCATACAAGTTAGAAAACTTATTAGCAGTCTTTGTATTAGAATTAGTCTATACAAATCCCAGACATGAAACAGGAACTAGTATATAATTACTATTTTTATTTTAGTAATTTCTTTTCAATAAATTATATAACTGTACAGAAGAGAAATTGCCATAGATGTACCAGGACCCTATGGTAAGTGAATATTCCTTATACTAAAATAAATTTCTGACTTCCACAAGTGAAATTATAAGTGAAAATTAAAAACATAGATTACCCACTACTATACATGGTACAAATATCTCTTAGAATAGCCCTGTTTGGGGAATCATTTTTTTTCAATGGAGAATAATATGTACCCTCACCAAAAGCAAAAGCAAGCGAATAAGTACAGTGTATTCATCCAAATTGGATAGTAACCACAATTAGCTTTAATCCAATCAAAAAATTAATAAGACCGTAATAATAGTCCTATAAAAAGTTCATGTATACCCTCGCCCTATGGTCTCTGAGAGTAAAGTGTCAATATATGTTCAGTACTTAATAATAAACTGAAAATTCATAGTTTGCAATTAGAATGACTCAGCCAAGTCAACATTCTTCTTTCAGTCACTTGGTTTCAGAGATTTAGGAAATAAAGCTATGTGCTCTCTACAGAACAGACCTGCCAAAACCATTCGGCTAAGTTTTTCCAGTTATCTTTCCTGTTTTTCTTTTTGCTGCTCTGTAGTAGAATCCGTAGGTTCTGTAACAGTTTTCAAAGTCCAAGATAATCTCGATCTCACTTTAGTTCTTCTTTCTCAAGAGTATTTCATGGCAGAAAGGATCATTTTTGATGTCTACCATTACTGGAACTTTTTTCTCCATAAAAGTTAAGTTTATCATCGGGCCATTGTTAAATCTACCTAAAATATAGTGACTTTCTCCCTTATAATTTTTTTTTCTTGGATGGTACTAGAGATTGAACCCAGGGGCAATCTACCTCCAACATACAAACCTAGTCCTTCCTAGTTTCTGTTTTGAAGCATGGTCCTCTTTGTTTGAAAACAGAACTGACAGTCTCGCTGTGTTTCTGGTGCTATCATCAGATCTGTGATCCTCCTTTCTCAGCTTCTCAAGTACAGGGATTCTGAGCCATTCCCAGTACTTATCTAGTTTTATGTCCCACAAATCCTAGTCTTAAAAAGGCAGTACCCCACAGACATGGGCATGGTTTATAATTTCACTAAAAAAGATGTATTTTAAGAAGCTGTATGTCAATACATCAAGGCTGGTGCATGTTTCTCTATATGACTTTGAACTTTACTATAATGTAAAATTACAGGATAAGGGCTAAAGTGATGTGTGTATGTATGTTTCTACCATCTTGTACTCCATTAAGATGTATGGCTATGCCAGGCGTGGTGGCTCACGCTTGTAATACCTACGCTTGGGAGGTGGAGACAGGAGGATAGTGCAGGTTTGAAGCCAGCCTTGCTGGTTTAAGAGACCCTGTTTCCAAATAAAAAAGTATAAAATAGGTCTGGGAGTGTAGACCAGAGGTAGAAGGGTTTCCAACAACCCCAGTCAGGACCACCAAAAACAAAAGAAAGAAAGAAAGAAAGAAAGAAAGAAAGAAAGAAAGAAAGAAAGAAAGAAAGAAAGAAGAAAGAAAGAGAAAGAAAAGATGTATGACTATAACGCACCAATAAAAAAGTATAAAAAAGCCGCATTTTAAAAGTATTCAACGATGCCCCTCAACCCAGCATACAAGGCAGTGATGAAGTTGCCCCTACTTAACACAGAAGTTGAAAGGCTGTTGAGTTTAGAATTTTGTTCCCTATTTAATAGTTTGAAAATTAGGCAGGAACTACTCAATTTAACTTCCATCACTGGGCTTGTAAAGAATAATTTCCAATTTGCCTGTGTTAGGATGGCCACATGTATTATCAGCCTAGGGAAAGAAAATGTATTCTACACAGCAATAGTTCGACTACAGTATTTTTCAATTAAAATGACCCATGAGCCAACGTGATAGAAAGACACTACATGTGTTTTACATACTTTCTTGGACAATTGGTTTAATGGCCACAAGAAATTCGACAATAAAGAAATGTCTTAAACCTGATGAATGCAGGATTTCCCATTGTCACATGAGTATATGACAATGTAAGAAATAGGAGCTGGTAGGATTAGAAAGGCTATTTTGAGAAATGATCACATACTGCCTTAAACCTCATTATTAGTATTTCTGCCATTTATATGTAATGCCTATTTGTTCTGTAGGAAAGATCCACTTATTTTTGTCTTACCCTGGGAAGTACCCCAAAACAAAGTGCCCCTACATTTGGCTTACTGCCATAGTCTTAAAACACCCAATACAGGGCTGCCTCACCAAAAAGGTAATTTTGAAAGAATAAGTGAGATGATAATTAAATAATTAACAATGGATGGGGGGTGAAAAGCAAAATGAGAGGCAAAATGTACTCTTAGCCGATGAGCCTGATCTTCTTATTTAATCAGTGTTATAAAACAGATACTGAATAAATTAAATTAAACTTAAAGTGAATCATGCATGAATATTAAAATTCTAGATGCAGAATTTTGCTTCAGAGGAGCATACCATTCAGAAAAAGTTTCGGAGAATTTTAATGTGATAGAAGAATAAAAGTATGTGGCAGAAAGATAGAATGCAATGCTAGTTTAAAACAGAGCACACAGCTGCATAAGATACATATGTTTAGGGTTTGATGCAATAAAATTCTAAATTAAAATGTAGTAAAGTGTTGAATGTGGTGGAATTATTATGAATTAATTTTCTTGTTTCAACCTGCCTACTTAATAAAAGAATTCTTTCTCCCAAATCCCTGACAGATGGTAACCCAAATTCTGTTTGGGCACTTCCAGTAACAGAAATTTCTACCTGGCAAAACAGGCATCGCCCTGTTCGAGGGTTATGATTGTAAAAAGAAAGCAACAAACACACACACACACACACACACACACACGCATACACACACTTCTCTGATTTTTCACACACTGGTTTACTCAATAATTATTTGATTTTTAAACATATTTCATTGGTGCATTACAATTCCACATAATAGAGAGGTTCAAAGTCATATGAACAAACACACACAGGTCTTGGGGTGTTTCCCTTAAGGTCCCACTCTGCTATCCACCCTCCCATACATACTGATATATTGGTAGAGAGATCTCCGGATATGGACACAGCATCATTTAAATCGTATTTTTTATCTTTTCTTCCTTTTCTCCTCATCTCCATCCTCACATTTATCCCCTTCAACTATCCTACTGGTCAGTCACTCTCTTCATCTATCTAAAGTACCTTCTTAATCTTAGTTTCTACATCCAAGAGAAGAAGAATGTAACTGGTATGTGCCTTGAAGATTTTGCTATAAGGAAAATCTTCACAAGGAGAATTTTTAAAAAGCAGAATTAGAATTTTTAAAAAGCAGAGTTATATCTTTGCACAGTTGTTGTTCCATATGTATCACTCTTTCCTTCCTCTATTTGTTACAGTAATTCTTTTTTTTTTTTTTTTTGCAGTACTGGGGATGGAACCAAGGCGCGTTCTACATCCAAGCTACACCCCCAGCCCTATTTTTTATTCTTTATTTTGAAACAGGATCTCACTGAGTTGCAAAGGGCCTCACTAAGTAGCTAAGGTGGTCTGTGAACTTGTATCCTCCTATCTCAGCCTCCCAAGCATGCACCACCATGAGCAGCTTGGTTACTTTAACTGGCGAGACCACACATTCCCTCTTTACTTAGGCCTGTTTGTGCTCTGTTTCTGTCACTGGCCATTTCAGTGAACCATGACTAATCCTGAGACAGTTATAGCTCGAGTAGTCACAGACAGATGGATCTAGACTGATGAAGAAAAAGAGAGGAGAAGGTACTGGGGTCTCTGCTTGAAACGGGTATCATAAGAATAAAACACCACCATTGCTGCTCTCAGAGTTCTCTGAGTTTGGCCTGTACATCTATCAATTATAACAAAAAATAGTCCCCAGAACTAAACATATTACCCATCAGCTCCAAGTTTATGGAAAATGCAGCCCAAAGGCACTTTGTCAACAGTGATGGATTGCATTTTAATCTCCTACACATATCACTGAAAGACAGCCACGCTCCCACTGTGTGAGGCCCCCGCCTGGTTCACTCAGGCACAGCACAGTATCTTTGCCCGAGCGCGTAACAGGTTAGTCCCCAAGGGCAGTGAATCCATTTCAAGTGCATCTGTTTGTGGTGTGTGAAGTCATCTGCATAATGTGTGAATTTAAACATCAACTTGGTGGCTTCTACTGTGCAACCCTAAAAAAGACAGATGTGCTGTTCCCTCCCGTTTGGTCCCACCTTTCTTTGCTTCTTCCTCCAGGGATGGAGATAATAAATATTCACTTCGGCTTTGCCCTGGCATTCCACTGCCTTCAAAAATGCCAGAAAGGTCAACGGAACAAGCTACTTCATATAAATAATGTCAGACCTCATTGAACACAGCTCACATGCTCATGTGTAGTGAGCTTTTCTGAATGTCTCAAAGTCTTGACACAGAAGGAAATCTATCAAGAAGAAAGTGGAAATCACATCTTCACTTTGGCAACAAAACTCAGTATCCCTTATGCAGAATTCAAGTCAGTTATAAGTGTCTTGGCCCATTGCTCTTCTCTGATGCTGTCCCACAAGCAAGGAGCCGACAAGCTTCCTAGTCTAACTGTCTCCATGGGCCCACAGATTAAGAAAATGTTCCTCCTCCACTTTCTCTGGTAAAATCTACTCGTGGTTTGTTCCTTTGTTTTTCTGTTGGGTAACAAGCTAACCTGGAAAATTAACTCAAGCTTAGGTGATTCAACTCAATTTTAACTATAACTTATAGTTATCATATATATGTATATATTCTCATGTACACGTGCTCTCTATATTCTCATACATATACCTGAGTATATATATGTATATGCATATGTAACATATATGTATATATATAGATACGTATGTGTGTATATTCTTCATTCCTTCTAACTTATCACAGAGATCTCCAATATTGTTTTCGCAAAGTGGTAAAATGATGCAAACTGAACTGGGATAATATATTGGAGATCCACTGTATGCCCTACTACCTAGACTCTTTTTTAATACACTTTTATTGGTGCATTGTGGTCTCACATCATAATATAATCTAGAATGATAGGGACATACATGCACACAACACGTGCTGAGTTCCCTCCCACTATCCTGTTCTCTCCACACTCCCTCCTTCTCCCCATACATGATATCAAGATTGGCATTGATAATTTTTCTTAGGTATACTTGTTGTCAATTGAAATGTTTGCTTCGTTAACGCTACCTTCTCTCTCCCCTAGACAACCTCCCTCACTGGGCTTTCTCTTCCTTTATCTGGAGTCCCCCTTGTATACTGATTTCTCAGAGAGAACATATGGCTCTTTATTTTCTGTGACTGGCTATTCTCACTTAGCATAACGTTCTCTAGATCCATCCATTTCTCTGAAAATGACATACTTGTGTTCTTTATTGCTGAGTACAATTTCACTGTGTATATATCCCGTAATTTTGTAATCCTTTCACCTGTTGATGGACATCTTGGGCAGTTCCTTGATTTGGCTATTGTAAATTGTACTTCTATAAACATAGATATGCATGTAACCCTATAATATTTTTATTTCAATTCTTTTGGAAATAGAATAGAATACAGTAGTGGTATAGCTGGATCATATGGTGAATCCATTCCCTGTTTCCTGAGGAAAGTGCCCACATACTGATCAAATGGTAGCTGTACTAATTTGCAATCCACCAGCGGTGTAGAAGACTTTCTATTTTCCGCATCCTCACCAGCATTTATTTTTGTTTGTATTCTTGATGATTTTCATTCTATTTGGGATTAGATGGAATCTCAGTTTTGATTTACATTTCCTTGATTTCTAGTGGCAATACACATTTTTCATAGTTTTATTGGCCATTTGTATTTCTTCTTTTGTAAAACGTCTAATTGATTCAATTTTTCATTTCTTGGTTGGGTTATTTGAGTTTTTTTAGTGTTAAGTTTAAGTTTTTTGTATGTTCTAGATATTAGTCTTCTATCAAAGGAGTAGCTGGCAAAGATCTCCCATTGCTTCTAGCAAAAAGAGAAAAATAAGTTCTGCATGTTAGACTGTAAATGTTACCATCTGAGTTGAAATTATTGAATTTCGGTGACTAAAATGAAAATATTAAATAATACTTTTGGCATATAAAATCAAAATGAAAGATTTAGGGGAATATTTTAAATGTAAGCAAAG
The DNA here is from genome assembly GCF_963383645.1 of Muscardinus avellanarius. Taxonomy (NCBI): domain Eukaryota; kingdom Metazoa; phylum Chordata; class Mammalia; order Rodentia; family Gliridae; genus Muscardinus; species Muscardinus avellanarius. The sequence goes on from NC_137793.1 coordinate 13,807,178, forward strand.
TGTTTTATATCTCTTATCTATGGCTCTTAACTATGAGCCAAAGTTGAAAGCTTTGAGCAAGAAGTTAAACATATTCTTATACTGAAAATTCAGGCCTGGAACCGTTCTTTTTTAGTGGTATGATTTGGAGCTGATCATTTATTTCTTTTTTTTAATAGCTTCATCTGTAAAATAATATGCCCAATTTGCAAAGTAGTTGGGAAGATTAGCCAAAATGACATATAAACAGCGCTTCTCATAGAACCTGACTAAATTCTTGTGTTCTCACATTTACCTAGGATTTGAAAGACTTTGTATATTCATAACACCAGAAAACTATTAACTGAAACTAGGTGATCTATAAACACAGGTTAAAATTTCCTGAAGAACCAAAAGGGCTGGGTATGTCACCTCAATTTCAATGTATCTGAACAATGCTCCATATACCTTATGCAAGAGAGTAATTGACCCATTGAATCATTGGAAAAAAATCATCACTGTCCCTCCTCTAGGGTTCTTTATTCTTCTTCAAGAACCAGTATGGTTTGAAGGCAAAATGGAAGAGACTGTAGAAAGTGGAATAGAGAACCTGGGTTGGCACAAATAATCTGAATTGTTTGCTTTTAGTTATATTTTTCTTTACTTTCTTCTAAGACTGGTGGACGCTAAGACTCTTAATAACTTCAAGAAACCCTATAAGCCACACATTGATGCGTGCATTGGGTTTCTGTGCTAGGAGTAGATTTTCGGCACAGGGGACTTTAACTTCATCTTTTCTTAAAGAAGGTTATACCATTTCTCTCATTGTGGTTTTATTCTTCTTTACCTATGGCTCATTGTCTCACTTTAATTGTGCCATTTGGGTGAGAAATGACTGTATAAATATGCTTTTACAGTTAAAAAGAGACTTATAAAATCTTTAGTTTGGAAAAAAGTTATTTCTTTCTATTTTAGGATTTTTGACTTTTGACTACAGAATTTTTAAAGGAAATCTCTCAGTTGTAAAAAACGGCTTTATTTTTCACATAAGAGTTATCTTTTTATTATCCCCACATGTTAAAATCAATTTCTCTTCTAATTCATTCAGTATTCATAGCACCTATCAAAAAGCTCCTTTCCAGCCTAAATCAATTGTTTATTTGTTTCATTGTTACCAATTTTGTGTAGTTCCATTTCACAACTAAATAGATTTATATCCTGACTACCCAGTAAGCAATAGGTGTCATTTCAACTGGGGAAAAAATCAAATGTACCAAGCTCGTGAATCAGAAATATGTTCATGGTTTATTACAAAGTTCATTATTTTGTTTCATTATGCTAAGTGCCTAAACTTTGATTTTTGGGTCAAGAGATAAAAATATTACTGGAGACCCAAAATGCTTCGGAAAGCAGGGCATTTTGAAATTTAAGCTTATCATCCTGTAAGGACTGAAACCACAGACTCTAGGAAACTGCCACTATTGTTGAAAGAAATGGATTAATTTCATTAGAATGGATGGCTGCTTAGTAACACAGCTTTAAGTAAGAGATGTTCTAATCACAGTTTCTTCTATGCAGAGATGATAAGCCCAGTTTCAACGTTAAGTATCCAACATATAATAACATGAGTTCAAGCGTACATACAAAGATCCTTGATATTCACTTTAGCCTCTTTTTGTAGCAATTGTGAAAAAGGCAAGCATAAATAAGGCATATGCTAATAGATAACATTAATATTCTTTGTCAAGCACTTTATATAAATTCTGCCACTTAATTTAATGTTCATGAATAGCCTTATTTTTTATTTGTTTATTTTATTGTACATGGTACTGGGGATTGAGCCCAGGGACATTCTACCTCTAAACTATACTCTCAGCCTTTTAATTTTTTTTTGTTTAAAATAGGGCCTCCCTCATATACATAATGTGCATTCACAAACAAATCAAAGCCAGTCACTAAGCCAAACATGAGAATGAGGGGGAGAGGGAATGGTGTGGGAATTGGGGAAGGGCTAAATGAGTAACGTGTGCATATGTGCATCATGTACTCTATTCAGATGTATGACTACAATGCACCAATAAATTTTTTAAAAAAATCTTTAAAAAATAAAATTAAGTCTCACTAGGTTGCTGAAAGTATCGCTGAAACTGTGAACCTGCGATCCTCCTGCCTCAGCCTTCCAAGTAGTGGGATTACAGTCATGTATCACTTTGTTCAGTTCATCCTTCTTTCTTTAATATAACAAAATCAAAGGTCAAACAGAGTAAATGGGTTTGTCAATGTTCCACAGACAGGAAATAGCAAACCTTGAATTCACACCCAAACAAAGAGACTAAGGTGGGCAGTCTTCTTCACAGGGACAGAGTGTTCGTGAAATTACTCATCACACCCAGCAAATACATCACATCATAAGTGCAGATAGTATTTCAGCTACATATACTTTTGTTCATCTATACCAAGTTAGATAACTCTATTGAGGTGTTTACATAGTGAAGGCGCTCTCCTTTCAGAAGAAAAGATAATACTAACCCCCCAGAAGGTTGGAACTAGGCTAAAAGTCTTCACTTCTATTAACCAAACATCCTTAGGTTGACTGTGGTCACTGGATGACTAGAGGAATACAAGTTCCTTCTGCGTTTATGAGGCGTCCTGTGTATACAGACTTAGAACCTAAGCTAAATCAAATGTTTCTTGAAAGGATACCAATGAGTCCCATATTATGGTTCATAGAGCAAGAGCTAAAGAAAATGGCTTTTGCAATAAGAAAACCCAGTGTTTATTCAATAAGCATGGAAGGTGATCAATAGACTTCAGAGAAAACAAAATCTGCACCCCCCCCCCAAATCAATGCTTTCAGAGGCTTTGGGGAAAATACTGTCTTGGCTACAAATGTATTCAGTTCTATAACTATTTAAGTCATTTTCTCTGTATTGTGTGTACCTAGGAGTTTCTGATCAAGTTCACAAACAAATTATCTCATTCTGTCTTGGATTTCACATGCCAGGTCTAAAAGAAATTAAAAAAAATACAAATTGTAGGTCTTGCATTTTGGAAAATATAATCAACATAAATCTCTAAAACAAAATAAAAAGCCCAGAGAAGTCATGTGTAGAAACACTTTAGTTTAGAGACAGACAAAATGAGTTCATAAGAGTGACTTATAGCTTATAAAAACTGCAGTGCAAACTTGGGTAGATCACTTAGGCACCTCCTAATTTTTTTTATCGATTATAAAATAGAGTTGATCAACTCTACCTGGTAGAATCTTTATGAGATTTAATTGAGATATTTCCTTAAAAGTGTTTACCGCAACAGCAAGCAGTATTGTGTTCAGTAAGCATCCAGAATTACTACTTTCTTCAGTAAGCCTTCAGAATTACTACTTTCTGCTCAATCTGCAAATTTTATACTATTAAAACATAAATCAATTTTACAGAAGAGTAAATGGAGTAAACAGTGAGTGAGTAACTTAACTGGAATCTCAGAGCCATTCGTAGCACATGCTACATAGTGAGTCACAACAAATTCTAATAGAGGCAATAGAACCTAAAATAAATATGTGTTTCCTGGTGAACATTTTCTTCAAAACATTCTCAAACCATGCCTATAAAGAAAGTTATCTTTCTCGTGTGTTTATTGTTCCTACCTTATTTCTAATAAACATCATGTTTTTTTTTTTTTTAAATTTCCCCTGGATCTTTCTGAAAACAGCAATCTGGCTGCCATCTATTGAGAACTTTAACTTTCTTCCTCATTCTAAAACTCAATTGCAAGCTGTGAGGATTCTTAAAAGGTATCACAAGTACATTGCTCCTTCCTTCTTCAGTAAATAAATCTTTATAAAAAGAAAACGAGGAGCTGGGCATAGTTGGTGCATGCTTGTAATCCCAGTACAACTCAGCAAATATTAGTACAACTACTATGGAGATCAGTTTGAAGGTGCCTCATAAGGGTAGGAATGAAACTACCATGTGAACCAGCGATGCCACTCCTGGGTATCTTTCCAAATGAAATAAGATCAAAATATTGTAATGGTGCCTGCACATTAATGTTTATAGCACCACAATTTCCAACAGCCAAACTATGGAACCAACTGAGGTGTCACTCAACAGGTGAATGGGTTATGAAACTGTGATATATTCATACAATGGGCTGGGTTTTACTTAGCCAGTAAGAACAAAATTATGTCATTTGCAGGCAAATGGACGGAACTAGAGAATATTATGCTAAGTGATTTGGCTGGTCTCAGAAAATGAAGGGTCACATGTTTTCTATGGAGAAATTGTGAAATGAGAGAGATTTCATATAAGTGCAGAGATATACTAGTAGAATAGTGGAAGCCGATTTGGAAGAAGGAAGAAAAGACTTAGTGAAGGAAAGAGTTCAAACAGTACTATGTACACGTATAAAACTGTCAATAACAATTTCAATGTCATGAGTGGGGGAGGAAAGAGGGTGGGGTCTGCTGCTCCATATACATATGTTTCTATCACATCAAACCTCAATATGATGTATGGTTATAATACACCAACAAAAGTACACTTAAAAATTACAATGGCATTTTTGATGAAAATTACATTGTATTTTCAGATCAATCTGGGAGAACTGAGGGCTAGAAAGAACACTGACATCACGACAACAAGTAGATGGGCGTGTTGGTAATCTCAGCATTTGGGAGGCTGAAACTAGAGGATCCGGGTTTGTGGCCAGCCTCAGCAATTTAGTGAGGCCCTTTGCAACTCAGCGAGACCCTGTTTCAAAATAAAGAATAAGAAATAAGTCAGGCGTGGTGGCACATACTTGCAATACCAGCATTTGGGAAGATGAGACAGGAGGATTGCAGTTTGTGGCCAGCCTCAGCTATTTAGTGAGGCCTTTTGCAACTCAGTGAGATGCTGTTTCAAAATAAAGAATAAAAAAATAGGGCTGGGAGTACCTCAGTGGTAGAATGCCCTGCGTTCCATCCCTAATGCCACAAAAAAATAAGTGTTTATAAAATTATCCAGGTTCAATTTTATTCAATGTCTCTCCTTCCATAAATAGCTATGCATATTTTAAAATATCCATCTACTGTCTTTAGTAGAGTATTCCTGATACAGAGCAAAACTATCAATTTGTGTACCCTTATGTAGTATCTCACCACTTTAGCATAACATCTTTAAGTATTTTTATAAATTACAATATATTTTACTTAAAATTTATACATATAGTATACCCTAACATATTTGTTAATAATGCTGATACATTTTGGTTTATAAAACCATATTTGATGTAATAGATCCTTCTCTAAATATACTATTAAATATATACCTATCATTATAATAAAGAATGCTATCTAGTAAGATCTCCAACCACCAATGCTTATGGCAGCCAGGCATTTCAAATACTGTGGTGGTGAATTAAAACATAACAAAAACATTACATGAATTACTAGACTGCCCATGATCATCTAGAATTATGTTTTACAACGTAAAAGTAGGAATTTGGGAATGCTAGTAGATTATCTTATAGGTGAGGAGTTATTATAAAAGTTGACCTAAGTTATCCTCTACCAGACTAGTGTCAATATGAAATGTAAATCTTTGGGGTTTTCATACATATATGGATGTATGAAGAAGCAGAAACTGTCAATGACTTTCCAAGGAAAGCAGAATATTGCTCTATATAATCAACTTGCTATTTCCCTAGCCTTGAAATTACACTTAGTATCTTTTATTTTTTCTTAAAAATTGAATTAAATTTTCTGTCTAGAGAAAGCTCAAATCAGTAAGAAGATACACTACTGACATTTGTCATAATGCCTCTTCAAACAGAATATATTCCATTACTTAGAAATTCTATATGCATATGAGTAGTAAAAACTTTAAAAATCATGTATAAAAAGTCCTTCTTAGTGGTTCGAGCTTTCTAAATCTGTTTTCTAGTCGCCTGATACTTGAAATTTTAATTGTATTTTATTTTAGAAAATATTTGCTTAAAGTGGTTGTTGATGTAAAAAACAACAACACATGATACTAAGTCATATATTAACATGAACGAAAGTGATAATATTCATGTTTATAAACTTTAAAATTTAATTCATAAGTTACTTGACTTCTGTGTGAGTGTTAAATTATTCAAACATTGTTATTGTAGGTCAACTTCCCCCTGCACTTTGTTTTTCAGAACTAGGATGAAATCCAGGACCTTACACATTCTAGACAAGTGCTCTACCACTCAGCTACATGCCAAGCCTTTTTTAGTATTTTTATTTAGAATAAGGGTCTTGCTAAGTTGCCCAGGCTGGCATCTAACTTGCAGTTCTCCTGCCTCATTCAACCTTCTGTGTAACTTGGATTATAGCCATGTGCCAGAACATGCAGAGGTAAACTTTTTTTAAAATTTGCCCTACTTCATATACTTAAAAAAACTATTGTTTATGCTATTTAGTTATTTGAACCCTGAGGATTTGTTTAAAAATAAAATAATATAGAAAGAAATACCAATTATTATCCCATAAAATACTATAGAAAAAGAACAAATAGATATAGTAAAATTATTTGAAAATTATTTTCAAATGGAGTGGTTAATTTTTGTTTTGTTTTTTTCGCTCATTTTAAAAGATAGTTTGTGGTTTACTTTTCTTTTGAAAAAGTTGAAGATAGTTGCCCTCAATCAACCTGCATTTCCTCTTTAGAAAGAGACCCTTGAGAAATTAAATGTCAACTTCTCAAATAATAGACTCTATACTCCAGAGACTCAATGATATTCAAGGCTCAATGATTATAATTGTAGTCATAAATGAAAATTTTCTCTGAGAGTACTTCTGAAATTTCAACCATGCTACTAGTTAAAGTCAGGGTCAACTCCAAAAAAGAATATGCTAGTGCAAACAAAGCTGTGTCAGACTCCTTACATTTGACAGCACACACGAGAGGGATTTCTCAGTTCCATTACCTTAAATGTTGAATGATGAACTAAAAATCAAAATTAGGATAAATCGAAGCAGATAAGCTGGGCACATTTCCTTTGATCCACTACTGTAATTTTTCATATTATTGTTTCTGCAACCAAGCAGGATTTCATGTCTCCATCACTAATTAGACACAGGAGAAGTTGTGAACATTATTACAGCCTTTATCAAAAAGTTGAGGCTGATAGGCCATTGGCACAGGCTACCCAATTGCCTCAGGAGGGCTATGGTGGACACCACAGTAAAATTCCAAGAATCATGGGAGAGATCACTGACTTTTCCTTACTAGCTATCCAAACTGGACTAGTTATATAACCTCTCTAGTTTTTTTTTTCTATTTGTAAAATAGTTGCCATAATAATCCTTAGAAAATTGCTAGACATATCAAAGAAATTAATCATTTAAAATCTCCAAACAAGTATAGCATATATAGTAGCTCCTCATCACATATTAATTTTTCAATTTACTTTATTTCCAATTAATGTTATTTTTCTCAAAGCTAAAGAGATTTATTGATTTCCTTATAAAATGTTTCTGCAATAATTGTAGAAAACAGAAAATAATAAAGGGGAAATTGATCAACCATAATACAGCCACTGTCAAATTCTGTCTCTTATAACCTTCCAGAAAAAATATATATTTTATGATCATATTACACATACTGCTTTGTTTTTGTTCTTTTAATTAAAAATATATCTTAAATATATTTTAAACATCATCATTTTATTGTCCACAAATGTCCCCTCAATTTTAGATTCTATCAATGATCTTTCATTGGATAAATGTATTTTTTTCTTTTTACATTTGTTTCTACTAGCTTTGGAAATGTTACAATAGGCATCCTTAAATATTACATCTTTATTCATTTAGAAAAATGTTCCCTTAGTGAATAATTTTGGTCATATCTATTATCATTATCACTTGATTGAACTATTATATCATAATGACTATAGTCCTCATCAGACCCATGCCCCTCAGTTTCTTTTGGCCTATTTTTTAATTCAAAATATGCATAACTCAAAAATACCCAACATTACTGGAGAGACATCCCTCATGTTAGAGGTTTTGTACCTTATATGCAATGCCTAGAAACTGAGCTTGAAGTTATTGAATATCCGGAAATAAATTCTAATTTATGAAGCCCATGCCTGCTGCTTCTGGCTACATTGCTTCAAGCTCACAGATTCAAAACAGCATCTCCTCTTTAAATACATAAGACAGCAGGGTCTCTTAGAAATGGTTTGCATAACATCCTTGTAAGTTCTTGCAAAACCTGATCACTGAAGCTTGCTGTAGGACCAAATGTGGTGGACACAGCCCAGGAAGTGATGGTCCTTAGCGCTGCTCAGCAAAAAAGCCCATGACTGCCGAAGTGTTCTAGTCTACAGGCAGAGTCTAACAGCTCAGCAGAGCAGAATTATGAGATTCCACAGAGAATCCAATTTAAATGCACTCCCCCTTTTTAAAACCATGACTAGAATTTTCCAGGATGGATGGGTGGAATCCATCTGGTCTGAGATGCTGGTGTAAAACCATCAGTGTCTGATGTCTGAGATAGTATTAGAAAGACAAGATTCCTATATGACACTCTTTTCAAAAAACTCCTGTCCTTTTATGGCTCAAGGTCCTCTAACTACAGCATACATGGTGAATCTTGTCACATCTTTTGAGATACTTGGTTGGACAGAGAACTCATGGAAGGTGACAAGCAACTTCTTTCATCCCATCTCCAGCTAAGCTGTTACCCTTTCTACAACCCTGACCCAACTCAAAACAAACCCAGCGTCTCTTCTGCTCTTGGGCTCTTGCCCACATAACTTGATGGGTGAATTATTTTTTTTTCTCTTATTTGGGTTTCTTGGTCAAATTCAGATTATTGAATTTTTTTCTTATGCCTTTAATGTGAAATGTTGGGATATTTCATAGGGAACCACTCAGAAATAATGCACTCTAGGAACTAAAACGTGTATAGATAGCTTCACCCACAACTTTCATCGTAAATCTACCACAAACTTGGGCAGTTGGGAAAATAATTTTTCAATGGTTGGAATTTACATGGCTTCACATGGGTGTTGAGCATGATTTCTAAACAACAGAAATACAGAAAGAAAAAGATTATTGAAGTGGATGCCTTAAAAGATACCATGACTGATTCTTAGAAGAATTCAAATAGAAAAAATAATGTATTTGTCATGTAATTCTTCCAACTCTTGAACATCATTGAAGAATTGCTACTTTTCCTTTAATAATGAGTTGAGGTTCTGGGCGGGGGTCGCGGGCTGGGCACGCCAGATGGGGCCCGGGTCGCGGGACTCTGGGCCCCAGGCAGAACTGCGAGTAGCACGCCAGACCCCTGGAGAAACCAGGCCCAGTAAGACGCTGGGTTCTGGGCGGGGGTCGCGGGCTGGGCACGCCAGAGGGGGCCCGGGTCGCGGGACTCTGGGCCCCGGCCGAACTGCGCGTAGCACGCCAGACCCCTGGAGAAACCAGGCCCAGTAAGACGCTGGGTCCTGGGCGGGGGTCGCGGGCGGGGCACGCCAGATGGGGCCCGGGTCGCGGGACTCTGGGCCCCAGGCCGAACTGCGCATAGCACGCCAGACCCCTGGAGAAACCAGACCCAGTAAGACGCTGGGTTCTGGGCGGGGGTCGCGGGCTGGGCACGCCAGATGGGGCCCGGGTCGCGGGACTCTGGGCCCCAGGCCGAACTGCGCATAGCACGCCAGACCCCTGGAGAAACCAGGCCCAGTAAGATGCTGGGTTCTGGGCGGGGGTCGAGCACAGGGCACGCCAGCTGGGGCCCGGATCGCGGGACTCTGGGTCCCGGCCGAACTGCGAGTAGCACGTCAGACCCCTGGAGAAACCGGGCCCAGAACAGAAAAAGATAAAGAAAAACATCGGAGAGGTGGTAAGAAAGCCGTCATGGATGCCAGGACACTGGAGATGCAGAAAAAACTTATCTAAATGCACTGGAACTTATGGAAAAATTCGCCGTGAAAGAGGACTGCTATTTCTCTATATTGTTAAGAATCTCAGACATCACATATAAGGAGAGAGTTTAGCGGAGACCAAGGAGAAATGCGGTGTTGAAAGAGTTCTTCGCTATGGTGGTGGAGACTTGTATTCAGGAGAAGCAGAAACTGGATCTTACCAACTTTATTTTTTTGGAGAAATTACACCAAATGTCGAATGCTACCATCACGCATGCTTCGGAACACTGGACAACATTCAGAGTGGAAAAAGAGCCTGAGAAGGATTTGAAACGGTGGAGGCAGTGGCAATGCCAGTGGCCAATATTCGGGGGAGGCAGAGATCTGATACATTACAACTGGAACCTTTGAAATAATAACCACAGAGACAGTGATCGGAACCTGCTGAGGGGTTAGGCGGGCGCTGGGGCCAGTGGCCGACATCGGAGCTTGCTGTGAGGCAAGGCCACTACTGAGGCCTCCGTGGCCGGGATTGGAACCTGCAGAGGGGTTAGACCGATGCTGGGGCCAGCGAGGCCGGCATTGGAGCCTGCCATGATGCAAGGCTTGTGCTAGGGCCTCCGAGGTCGGGTCCGGAACTTGCTGAGGGGTTAGGCCGGTGCTAGGGTCAGCGAGGCCGGCATCGGAGCCTGCCGTGAGGCAAGGCCAGTGTTGGGGCCCCCGAGGACGGGACCGGAGCATGCTGAGGGGTTAGGCCGGTGCTGGGGCCAGCGAGGCTGGCATCAGAGCCTGCCATGAGGCAAGGCCGGTACTTGGGCCTCCGAGGCCAGGATAAGAGCCTGCCGAGGGGTTAGGCCGGTGCTGGGGCCACCAAGGCCGGCATCGGAGCCTGCCTTGAGGCAAGGCCGGTACTGGGGCCTCTGAGGCCAGGATAAGAGCCTGCCGAGGGGTTAGGCTGGTGCTGGGGCTAGCGAGGCCGGCATCGGAGCCTGCCATGAGGCAAGGCCGGTACTGGGACCTCCGAGGCCGGGATAAGAGCCTGCCAAGGGGTTAGGCCGGTGCTGGGGCCAGCGAGGCCGGCATCGGAGCCTGCCGAGGGGTTAGGCCGGTGCTGGGGCCAGCGAGGCCGGCATCGGAGTCTGCCGTGAGGCAAGGCCGGTACTGGGGCCTCCGAGGCCAGGATAAGAGCCTGCTGAGGGGTTAGGCCGGTGCTGGGGCCAGCGAGGCCGGCATCGGAGCCTGCCTTGATGCAAAGCCAGTGCTGGGGCCTCCAAATCCGGGATCGGAGCCTGCCAAGGGGTTAGGCCGGTGCTGGGGCCAGCGAGGCCGGCATTGGAGCCTGCCTTGAGGCAAGGCCGTACTGGGGCCTCTGAGGCCGGGATCGGAGCCTGCCGAGGGGTTAGGCCGCTGCTGGGGCCAGTGAGGCCGGCATCGGAGCCTGCCGTGAGGCAGGGCCGGTACTGGGGCCTCCGAGGCCAGGATAAGAGCCTGCCGAGGGGTTAGGCCGGTGCTGGGGCCAGCGAGGCCGGCATCGGAGCCTGCCTTGAGGCAAGGCCGGTACTGGGGCCTCGAGGCCAGGATAAGAGCTTGCCGAGGGGTTAGGCCGGTGCTGGGCCCAACGAGGCCGGCAGCGGAGCCTGCCGTGAGGCATGACCAGTGCTGGGGCCTCCGAGGCCAGGATCGGAGCCTGCCGTGAGGCAAGGCCGGTACTGGGGCCTCCGAGGCCAGGATAAGAGCCTGCTGAGGGGTTAGGCTGGTGCTGGGGCCAGCGAGGCCAGCATCGGAGCCTGCCGTGAGGCAAGGCCGGTACTGGGGCCTCCGAGGCCAGGATAAGAGCCTGCCGAGGGGTTAGGCCGGTGCTGGGGCCAGAGAGGCTGGCATCGGAGCCTGCCTTGAGGCATGACCAGTGCTGGGGCCTCCGAGGCCGGGATCGGAGCCTGCCGAGGTGTTAGGCCGGTGCTGGGACCAGTGAGGCCGGCATCGGAGCCTGCCTTGAGGCAAGGCCGGTACTGGGGCCTCAGAGGCCGGGATCGGAGCCTGCCGAGGGGTTAGGCCGCTGCTGGGGCCAGAGAGGCTGGCATCGGAGCCTGCCGTGAGGCAAGGCCGGTACTGGGGCCTCCAGGCCAGGATAAGAGCTTGCCGAGGGGTTAGGCCGGTGCTGGGGCCAACGAGGCCGGCAGCGGAGCCTGCCGTGAGGCATGACCAGTGCTGGGGCCTCCGAGGCCGGGATCGGAGCATGCCGAGGGGTTAGGCTGGTGCTGGGGCCAGCGAGGCCGGCATCGGAGCCTGCCGTGAGGCAAAGCCGGTACTGGGGCCTCCGAGGCCAGGATAAGAGCCTGCCGAGGGGTTAGGCCGGTGCTGGGGCCAGAGAGGCTGGCATCGGAGCCTGCCTTGAGGCATGACCAGTGCTGGGGCCTCCGAGGCCGGGATCGGAGCCTGCCGAGGGGTTAGGCCGGTGCTGGGGCCAGCGAGGCCGGCATCGGGGCCTGCTGTGAGGCAAGGCCGGTACTGGGGCCTCCGAGGCCAGGATAAGAGCCTGCTGAGGGGTTAGGCCGGTGCTGGGGCCAGCGAGGCCGGCATCGGAGCCTGCCTTGAGGCATGACCAGTGCTGGGGCCTCTGAGCCCGGGATCGGAGCCTGCCGAGGGGTTAGGCCGGTGCTGGGGCCAGCGAGGCCGGCATCGGAGCCTGCCTTGAGGCAAGGCCGGTACTGGGGCCTCAGAGGCCGGGATCGGAGCCTGCCGAGGGGTTAGGCCGCTGCTGGGGCCAGTGAGGCCGGCATCGGAGCCTGCCGTGAGGCAAGGCCGGTACTGGGGCCTCCGAGGCCAGGATAAGAGCCTGCCGAGGGGTTAGGCCGGTGCTGGAGCCAGCGAGGCCGGCATCGGAGCCTGCCTTGAGGCAAGGCCGGTACTGGGGCCTCGAGGCCAGGATAAGAGCCTGCCGAGGGGTTAGGCCGCTGCTGGGGCCAGCGAGGCCGGCATTGGAGCCTGCCGTGAGGCAAGGCCGGTACTGGGGCCTCCGAGGCCAGGATAAGAGCCTGCTGAGGGGTTAGGCCGGTGCTGGGGCCAGCGAGGCCGGCATCGGAGCCTCCCTTGAGGCATGACCAGTGCTGGGGCCTCCGAGGCCGGGATCGGAGCCTGCCAAGGGGTTAGGCCGGTGCTGGGGCCAGCGAGGCCGGCATCGGAGCCTGCCGTGAGGCAAGGCCGGTACTGGGGCCTCCGAGGCCAGGATAAGAGCCTGCCGAGGGGTTAGGCCAGTGCTGGGGCCAGTGAGGCCGGCATCGGAGCCTGCCTTGAGGCAAGGCCGGTACTCTTGCCTCTAGGCCAGGATAAGAGCCTGCCGAGGGGTTAGGCCGGTGCTGGGGCCAGCGAGGCTGGCAGCGGAGCCTGCCGTGAGGCATGACCAGTGCTGGGGCCTCCGAGGCCGGGATCAGAGCATGCCGAGGGGTTAGGCCGGTGCTGGGGCCAGCGAGGCCGGCATCGGAGCCTGCCGTGAGGCAAGGCCGGTACTGGGGCCTCAGAGGCCAGGATATGAGCCTGCCTAGGGGTTAGGCCGGTGCTGGGGCCAGCGAGGCCGGCATCGGAGCCTGCCTTGAGGCATGACCAGTGCTGGGGCCTCCGAGGCCGGGATCGGAGCCTTCCTTGGGATTAGGCCGGTGCTGGGGCCAGCGAGGCCGGCATCGGAGCCTGCCTTGAGGCAAGGCCGGTACTGGGGCCTCTGAGGCCAGGATAAGAGCCTGCCAAGGGGTTAAGCCGGTGCTGGGGCCAGTGAGGCCGTCATCGGAGCCTGCTGTGAGACATTACCAGTGTTGGGGCCTCCAAGGTCGGGACCAAAGCCAGCTTAGGGGTTTGACCGGTTCAGGGGCCAGCGAGACCAGAACTGGGTCCTCCCATGAGGCAAGGCCGCTGCTTGAGCCAGCGAGGTCTGGATGAGTCCACTGAGTAGCCAGGCCACTACTGGGACCATCAAGAGTGGGATTGGTACTTGCAACGCAGCATGCACAGAGAAATATCGCAGAAAATATAAATCAGACGCTTCTCTTAATCAGCAATAACTAGGAGGAAAAGGGCAACAGGAAGAGGTTGAGCTATAGAAAGGGCCCTATAGTGAAGCAACTAATGTGACCAATCAGAGGGTATGTAATACTGGAGGACGGAGCCTCTTTAAAACGCAGGAGGTACATAAACAAATGTATCAAAGTAAATCACCAAAGAAGTGTGGGACGGAGGGGGGGGGAGGGAATGGGACGGGGGCTGGAGGAGGGCTAATTGGATGATGTGTGCTTGTATATCCTCTCAAGTCTTGTACTCCAATGTGATTGATATATGACTACAATGCACCAATTTAAAAAATAAATTAATTAAAAAAAATAAATAATGAGTTGAATATTTTCAGACTATTTTTATTGTATTTCAGAATGGCATTAATACCATTGTGTTTTTAAACGAATTGTGGACTAAAAATATCTTATCTCTGTATTGCCCTTGACTCCAATAGACTGAATTAGTAATGACCTTGCATTCTGATCCTTACAAAGAACTATCTATAAAATCAGCACAGTAATCCATTAGATTCTTCTTGCAAGTAGCCTTTTTCATAGGTTATACATTAACCCTTTCATCCCATACTAACTTAGCACTTACTATATTTTAGAAATAAATCAAAATAGGGAAATGACTCTCAGTTGTTTCTCTTAATTGAGAGAGAAGGCATGTATCATTTCCTATTGCCAAAATCATGAGCAGTAATTGGGGACAAATATGGAAAGAGAAAACTGGAATTCAAAATGACCTTGAGCAAGTCATTCTCCTCCCTGAATTGCATTCCTTATTCTGTAAAATAAGAGGGATAAATTAGACTAATCTACTATGGACCCTTTCCAGCTCTGAAAGTTCCTAGCATCTCTCCAAAATTTTTAAGAGTTCAAGATACAGAAACATAGCTGAAATTAATAAAATACATAGAATGTAACTATCTCTCAATAATGGCATGATAAGCTTCTCTCTGGATGGTATTAACACCAACCCTACTAACGATTATGGGTCCTTTTGAAAATAATCAACTAAACAAATTTAAAGTAGAACAAATATAGTTTTTCTAGTAGTACAAGAACCACCCAAGGGAGTATTTCCAAGGTATTTATCACAGGGCCCACTGGATTGACGGAGTCAAAGAGAAGCAGGAAAAGCTTGAGTGATTTGTTTTCATGAACCAGGGTAGCCAGGAATGCTCATGACCACCTTGCTTATCCTTGTTAATAATTGCTTTCAGAGAATGTACTATATTTTTAGTCCTTCATATTCCAAAATGAAAAAAAAAATTGACTTCATGGTTCAAATACCAAGCCTACTAGCTAGAAAATCCATTTACAGATGGAAAGGTTTACTTTGGCTTGTGTTTCATAGGTTTAAGTCCATGGTTGATTGGCTCTGTTGCTTGTGAGCGTGTGGCAAAGCCATCATGTCAGGGAGCATGTGGCAGAGAAAACTATTCACTCTATATTGGTTAGAAAGAAAAGAAGAAGAGAGAGCTGAAGTCCCAAGATTCACTTCAAGGGCGTGTTCTCCAATGACCTTTCTCTCAAGACCCCACCTTCTAAAGGCCCCATCTCCCATCTCCCAATATCGCCTGAACTGATGACCAAGCCTTTATCACACAAACTTCTGGGGGATAATTAAGATCAAATCGTAAAATGTGTATAAAGTCCTTCTTTTTAGGTAATCTCTAATAGGTATTGGTTAATTAATTGTTTTTATTTGATTGTTTTTTGTTGCTGCTGTTTTAGTTTTGTTTCTTTTTCTTCTCTTAATTTTTAAACCTCCCTCCTTTTGTAGTACTGGGGATTGAGCCCAGGGACATTCTAATTCTAAACTATATCCCCAGCCCTTTTTTCTTTGGCTTTATTTTTCTTTGTTTTGAAATAGGGTCTCAGTAGGTGTCTGAGAGTCTCAATAAATTGCTGAGGTGGTTCTCGAACTGACGATTACTGATTTGGGGATTAGAGGTTTTCAGTAGTATGTTTATATAACCCTCTTTAAAGTAATATCTGATCTACTAGTATGGGTTGTCCTTCAGCCTTCAACAATTATAGACTCTTACACACATATTCTTTTTAGAATAAAAGTGAAAATCTAGTTAATTAAAGGAAAATAGTTATGTGATTTCCATTTTAAGCTTTATGCTATGAAAAAAATGCATCCAATCATGTCAGTTAAAATTTCCCCAAATATAAACTTAAATTACTATTTCCAGTCAAATTTTTCTTGATATTCATTGCTAGATATGTATCATATAATTAATAGAATGTTTCAAATAATAAACTTTCAGTATATGGTAAAATCCCTGAAAATATTTCTAATAAATGGTACTGTAGAAAACAAATACATTGTAAATTCATGGAACAGAATTTAAAACTATCTTGAAGTCAAAAACAAAACAAAGACCTATGCACATATATGAGATATTTTTTTAAAAAAAGTCTTTACTTCACAATGATCTCTTTTATGCCAAGTCTTTGTTGAATAAAAATGTGCTGTGAGTGGTAGTCAAAGGATGAGAAAATAATTTGCCTTTAGCAATGTGGAATTAATTACCGTTCAATCTCAGATCTTTGAACAGACAGTTGTGATTTTCCATTTTTCACTGTAAATTGCACTAGCCTTTTCAGTTTCTGCAACTGTTAACTATGCTATTTTCCCTTTGACAGTTTAAAGGATAGTGACCTAATTATGTTTTTATTTTTCAATGTTAATGGCACAGTTGTGGAGGCCTACCAGCTTTAGTGTTTGGTCTTAAGTTACTGCTGTACTTTTTCAATATTACACAAAATTTCCTGACCTATTTTCCAAGAAAAACCCAGTGAAACTCACTTGACATTGAACCTGATTTTCTTTAAGGTGTATTATGTATCTATGTGTATTTTTTTATTTTTTATTTTTTGGTGGTACTGGGGTTCCTGAAAGCCCTTCTACCTCCAGTCTACACTCCCAGACCTATTTTATATTTTTGAAACAGGGTCTCTTAAGCCAGGGCGGCTGGCTTCGAACCAGCGCAATCCTCCTGTCTCTGCCTCCCAAGCGTGGGGATTACAAGCATGCGCCACCACACCCGGCTCTATGTGTATTTAAATCTGGGCATTTCTCTATTTCATTCTTTCCACAGAAAAATAAGCTATAGTAATATAAGTTTTTAAAAACTATAAAATAACAATATTATTTGACTTACATTATTTTATACATAAATATAAAATGAAGTAAATATTAATTTATATATTTATATAATTATAATTGCATAAATATTTACAAATTTCATATGAAATTTATACTATCTTTTATAAAATACTATATGTATTATATATTTATAAAAATGGTTCTATGTTTCTATTATTTGATGAAAACAATATAACTTTAATATAATAATAGAGAAAACATGATCCATATCAGCATACAAAACAAGATAAAACTAAATTATTTTGTGTAAAGAATTTTACTACACTATAAATTTAGATGTATTCTAATGTAAATAATAAATAAAAAATAAATTATTTAAAATACCAGTACTTTCATTACTTAACATAATCACCATAAAGAGAGTCAGTTGGTTTATTAGAATAAATATGAAACATATAGATGTGTGTGAAAATACATAGACTTCATGTGTAGATCAAAAGCTATATTGGATAAGCAACATGAAGTTAAAATATATTTCTTATCAAGTCTAGATATTAGGACCAGTGATAAACAAAAATGATGAGCCGGGCATGGTGGCGCATGCTTGTAATCCCTGCGCTTGGGAGGCTGAGACAGGAGGATCGCACAGGTTTGAAGCCAGCCTCAGCTACTTAGTGAGGCTTTCAGCAACTTAGTGAGACCCTGTTTCCAAATGAAATATAAAAAAGGAAAAAAAAAAGATGAAACAAGATAAAATATATGAAACAACTGTACTCATGTATTCAAAAGTAGTAGACATTAGATAACACAAGGCTGAGATCCTTGGACCAAAGAAAGCACAAGAAGTAAGGCTCACAGTCTCCAAGATCTCTTACCTAGGAGTCCTGCCCAAACCACAACAAAGAAAAGTATATTGCCTTACATAGGGAGTAAAAGGTTGGTTGGGCAGAATAGACAGAGCTCAAGATTTGAAGCTAATTAGGCAGCTAGAATTTATGGGGACGAATACAGGCACCAAGATAGAGTTCTGGAGAGTAAGATTTTACATAGAAAAGAAATGCCAGGACATTCCATAGGCTTTTCTACTGAAATCCAGGTAAATACTGAACACTAATGAACTGGGAATAACTTTGTAAGGCCTTGCAAAAAAATATCTTCTGGAGTTCTATAAGCTGAGTGAGAATTCACAAATTATTCTGTGTTTTCAGACACTGAATTTCTACCAGGCCAGAGAACTAAGATGTCAGAGAAACTGCTAGACTATAGAAAGTAGAAACATTATTGATGAATAAGAAAAATAGTCGTCAAAAAAGGACAAGTGAACTCTTCCTTGTTTCTGCATATTATCTATTTCTAAAAATTGTGTTACTCTTAGAGATTTCAAAACAGCTATATATATATGTATATTTAAATATATTCAAAGAAAAAAAGCTATGTATAATAAGGCAACAGATGGGGAATTTCAGCTGAGAGAAAAACTATTTAAAAGAAGTAAAGCAGAAATTCCAAAATTTAATGAGAGAAGCAGAGGTAACTAAAACAATCTTCAATAAATATGGAGGGAAAAATGAAAAAAGAAACAAGAAAATATAGGACATATGGTTCAGAGATAGCAATATGGTTGATTTAAACACCTCCCATCTGTCAATAATTAAATCTAAGAAGCAAATGGACTATACATTCCATTTATCAGACAGAGATGTTCAAAATGTATTGGAAGGGAAGACCCAAGTGTAAGCTGTCCATAAGAGAAACATTTTTAATTTATAGATTTAGAAATGTATAAAACAATAAAGGTAAAATAGAAGAAAAATTATTTTCTCTATTTGAAATATTTCATTTTATAATTACCAAAGATTCTAGTAAACAAGAAAGGCATATCAGGGTCTTCCTAAAATGAAAAGAAATAAAAAAATAGCCAAAACATTCGGATTTTGGACTTCATCTTAACAACTTTCAACCTCCATGTTCTTGTTCATTTTTAAAATTAAAGTTTTAATACTATTTCATTTCCTTAGTTCAAGAGAATTTGGTAATGACATCCACTTTCTTTTTGTGTAAGGAACATAAAAATTTCTTTAGAGATCTTTTCAGTTTTTTCCAGATTTTTTTCTTACCTACTTATCTAGTTATGTATTTCACTGTACTTATCAATATAAGCTTTATATACTTTAAAAATAATTGTAAGGTTTAATATTATTTTGTTATTTTAAGACTAGAACAAAGGTCGTTAGTTCAGTCACAGAGAGGAATTTTGCTGGTTATTTGTATAGGAAGACTAGATTTATCTGGAATCTTTCTGCATAGACTCAAAGTTGCCATAAGAAATTACATTTTTAAATAAAAATTATATTTTATAAATAATAGTGCATATGTCTTGAAAAAATAACCTAGAACTTAAATTAGGCAGAATCCTGTTGAAAACATCAATTCTGTATCTATCTAGGTGTCAAAATTGATAATAGATATCTTCTGATAATATTTATCTGTTTATGATACCTCACTTATTTTTCACATTATAAATAATACTATTATAGTATTAATCATAGAAATATTTAAACTGATCATATTGAAACTGACAAATAAACTTCTAGATAAGGAATATGACTAATTAAAGATAATCACAATGATAAAAGTATCAACCTATTAAAGACATGAATAAAATCTAAAACCAAAGTATTGATATATATATATATATATGTGGAAAAACTGACAGATCTAAAGAGAAAAGTAGACAAAATCCACAACTTTCCTAAATTGCAAAGACCCTTTCAGTAGCTGACAAAAAAAGTAAACCAAAGAATCCAGAAGGAAAATAAAGATATAAATATTTTACAAACCAAATACCCTAATTAATATTTGTACATCTCCATACTCAGAAACAGAAAAAATACACTTATTTTCTAGTGCATATGGAGTTCTCATAGAGATAAGTTCATGACTCACTTGCTAGGACATTGAATGAGCCCAATATAAAGACTGGTATCGATCCCGGCCTCAGAGGCCCCAGCACCGGCCTTGCCTCACAGCAGGCTCGGATCCCGGCCTCGCTGGCCCCCGGCACCGGCCTAACCCCTCAGCAGGCTCTGATCCCAGAGGTACATAAACAAATGTATCAAAGTTAATCACCAAACAAGCATGGGATCGAGGGAGGGGGAGGGAATGGGATGGGGGCTAGATGAGGGCTAATTGGATGATGTGTACTTGTATATCCTCTCAAGTCTTGTATTCCAATGTGATATATGATTACAATACACCAATAAAAATAAAAAAAAAGACTGGTATCATATATCATATATGGTGTCCTCTCTAGCACAACATTGGATTTGTGTTGTGTCTGTATTAATGTATTATTTTAAATTTTACTGTGTATTACACAAATAAAATTCTAAAATATAAATGAAAACTCTGAGTAAACCTGTAATATTTAAAATTAAGTGAAAATATTCTCTTAATGTAGTATGACGGTGTGCATCTATGATCCCAATACTTGGAGGTGGAGACAGGAGGATCGAGGCTAGCCTCAGCAATTGAGCAAGACCCTGTTTCAAAATTAAAAAAAAATGAAAAAGGGAAAAAGGGTTGTGGGTATAGTTTGGAGGTAAAATGTCCCTGGGTTCAATCCCTAGTCCAAAAATTTTTTTAAATCTTAAATAATTTATGGATTACATAGGAATTTGTCTTTGTGTGTGTGTGTGTGTGTGTGTGTGTGTGTGTGTGTGTGTGTGTGTTTTACTGGGAATGAAACCCAGAGGTTTTCTATCTCCAGGCAACCTGCCTAGCACTATTTTTTTTTTAATTTGGAAACAGGATCTCCCTAAGTTGCTGAGAGCCTCACTAAGTTCCTGAGGCTGTCCTCCAACCTATGATCCTCCTGTCTCAGCCTCCCAAATGCTGGGATTACAAGTGTATCCTAGCATGCCCAGCTATATGAAATGTAAGAATATTAAAATATTTTAAACTGAATGATAAATAAAAATAAAACATTTCAAATTTTGTGCAATGTAGTCAAAACAGTAGTTCTAGGCTATGTTATAGATTTATATGCCTATTTTAGCATTAAAAGGGTAAAATTAACAATCCAGGGTTTACTTTAAGAACTAGGAAAAGAAATAGAATTTAAGTAAACTTAGAAAAATGGAAATAAGAAATATGAAAGTAAACCAAACAAAATGTAAGACAACTAAGAAAATAAATAATACAAAAACCAGATTCTTTGAAGATATCAGTAATTTTGCTAATGATGAGAGGGAGGAAGACAGAGAAAAGAATTCATACTACCAATATCTAAAGAGAGAGAATATCACCAGAGTTCAGAGCACTTGCAGGAAGATGGAAGGAACTAGGGACCATTATGTTAAGTGAGATTAGTCAAGCACAGAAAGAGAAGGGATATATGTTTTCTCTAATATGCCCAAGCTAAGGAGTAGTGGTAATACCAGAGGGACTCCAGACGATGGGGGGGAAATATCAGCAAAGCTTGAATGGAAGGAGAGGAGAGGAAGAAGGCTGAGGTTGTTCAATGGAGGAGCTACATATGAATATGTGTAATAGCATAAATACAACGTGGTTAACCTGGACACTCTCTATTGGGGGGGAGGGGAAGGGAGGGGGAAGGGCATGAAGCACAATGTAAATGTACACCACTCTCAATATGTTCCATTTATAAAAAATAAAAAATAAATAAATAAAATTCTATTGCACTGATAAATGTCCATACATTTTACAAATCAGATGAAAGAGTACAAAATCATTTAGGGTGACAACAACTCACTGATACAAGTAGCTAAAATAAGTATAATTAAAAAAAATTTACATACAGAAAGCCTTATGGCACCAGATTGCCTTGCATGTGAGTTCTATTAAAGTTAAAGAAAAAAGTTATTAATTCTAGACAAATGTCTTTAAGAAATAAATAAGAAGTTAACATTCTTCTTTTTTTTGAGGCTAGTATAATGCTTATACCAGAAAGAAATATTAGTGGCAAATAAAATTACATGTCTATTTTCCACATTAACAAGATATAAAAGTCTTTAATAAAATGTTAGCAAATAAAATCTAATAACATATTTAAAAAATAGCACAGCATAATTAAAGAGAGGTTATCCCAGGTATGTCAATGTACCGTAAGATTTCAAAATCAATTAATATATTTCCCCTATTCATTAAGAGAACAGAATAGAAAAATAAATGATCACATCAATAATTGCAGAAAAAGCATATGGCAAAATCAATACTAATTCATGATTGTAAAAAATTCACAAAAAAGAGAACTTTCTTATCTCAATAAAAGGCAGCTAAAATGGCAAAGTATATTTAATATTTGGTAATATTCTTATTATCTTTTTTTTTTTTGGTGGTACTGGGGTTCCTGGAAGCCCTTCTACCTACGGGCTACATTCCCAGACCTATTTTTTAATACCTTTTATTTGGAAACAGGGTCTCTTAAGCCAGCGCGGCTGTCTTCGAACCTGTGTGATCCTTCTGTCTCTGACTCCCAAACGCGGGAATTTCAAGCCTGTGCCACCACACCCGGCTTATTTTCTTTTAAATTAGAAATTAAATTAGTGTACTATACTTCAACTTCTATTCAATATTTTTATATTAACAGCAAAATAATAAAAAGTAAATAAATTTTAAAATTAAAAAGAAAATGTAAAGTGTATTTATTCACAACTGATATGATTGAGTACATAGAAATTTCTAAAAAAAAAAAAATCTACAAATAAAAGTACTAGCCGGGCGTGGTGGCGCATGCTTGTAATCCCCGCACATGGGAGGCAGAGACAGGAGGATCCCACAAAGTCGAAGCCAGCCGTGCTGGCTTAAGAGATCCTGTTTCCAAATAAAATAGTATAAAAATAGGTCTGGGAGTGTAGCCCGGAGGTAGAAGGGTTTCCAGGAACCCCAGTACCACCACCAAAAAAGAAAAAAGTACTAGGAATACTAAAGAAATTCAGAAAGCTCACAGAATGTGAGGCTAACTATACACCTGGAAAATAAATAGTTATGCCATTTCTAAGAACATAAAAGTACAAAATACTTTAACAAATCACAAACAACATCTCTACACATTCATGAGATAAAGAGCTACTCAAGTAAGGAGTATGGATGCTCAAAGTTTGAAGACAAAATATTGTTAAGATGTCAATTTTCCTTAAATTGATCTAAGAATTCAACATGAATAAAAAAAATCTCCCATCAGGTATCTTTGTAGAACATGATAATATTTTTCTACAACTTATAAGAGCCTTCCTTAAACCTAAAATAATTGGAACAAGTATGAAGAAGAACCCCATTGAAGGCTTTTGGTCACCTGATTTCTAGTCTTATGTATCAGCAAATCATTCTCTATGAGTTGTTTTGATAAATAAAATTTTAGTGAAACAAACATAGCTTTAGTCATTCAATTACACATTATCTATAGCTAGTTTGTACTGTAATGGCAGAGATGGGAAAGACCTCATGGCCTGCAAGCCTAAAATATTTACTATTTTTATTGCTAAGAAAAAGTTCACACACTTTTTCTAAAACCTCAGCAATCAGTATGGTGGCATTGCATAAAAGGCAGTAATGTAACTGCCTAGAATCCAGAAATAGACTCACACTTAAGTATTTTCTTTTCTTACCCAGAGGCATTTGACCTCCGAGCTACACCCCCTGCCCATTTTTTATTCTTTATTTTTTGAAACAGGGTCTCACTAAGTTAAGGAGGCCTCACTAAGTAGCTGAGACTGTCCGAGACCCACTATCCTCCGGTCTCAGCCTCCCAAATGCTGGGATTATAGTGTGTGCCACCACGCCCAGCTAAGTATTTTCATTTTTAATAAAAGCACTACAGCAATCAAATGTGAAAGGGTTAATCTTTTATTTTTTATCTTTTAGTTTTATAAAATGTAATTTTATTTTCTGTTACTCTGCTGTTACATACGGCATAACATTTTCACAAGGTGTTTTGGGGACTACAGTCAAGGATTAGAAACACCTGATAGTGGTCCAACGCTCTAAAGAACAATCACTAGACAAACTCCACACCCACCCTCTCACATGTGCATGAATCTGCATGGAAAAGTACTAATGTTTTAGACTTGTGTACTCTTATTCCCCTTTCTAGTGTATTAAGAAATGACATGCACTTTAATTTGCCAAAAGCAACGCTTGTATTCTGGCAGCAACGTGCTCCTTCTATCATACAGTAAAGTGAATACCAGACCTACAAAGGCAGGAGGGTTCGTCTTTAAACAAATAATGTTGGTAAACTAGTTACTCATATAGATAAAAAAAGAACCTTGATTTCCCACCACAGTCCACAGAGAAAAGTCAATTCAAGTTGGTTTGGTATATAAACCAAATAAGAAAAACAATACCTATAACCCTTGGAGAAAACACAGGAGAGTTTCTTGGTAGCCTATGAATAGGTTTTTCAACAGGACACAGAAATCAGTAATTGGATAAGAAAACCCTGAGATATTGAACTCCATAAAAATATTTAAGTTTTCTACTCATTAAAAGATTATTAAATCTCAAATGAAGAGGCATTCTATACCTGGCTAAAGTACTTTAAAATTGTTAAGGTCATAAAAAAACAAGGAAAACCCGAGAAATTGTCATTGAAAGAGACTAGGTCATCATAAAAATCAAACAGAATGAACTATCCTGGAAAAATGGAAATAAAAAAAGAAACCTGTATACTATTTAATAGTACTGTAACTATGTTAATGTCTTAATTTTAATAAATGTACCGTGGTTATATAAGATGTTCCTATTAGAGGAAGCTCGGCAAAGGGTATTTGGGAACTCTTTGTACGATCATTGCAGCGTGTCTGTAAATCTAAAATTATTCTGAAATAAAAGTACCTGAGAAAAATAAAAGGGTGTTATGAAAGGGAGTAGGCAAGTCACAGACCAAGGGAAAAATATATTTTTAAATGTGTGTCTGTGTCTGTGTGTGTCTTATAGGGGACTATATCCAGAATGTATACGTAACTGCTACAATTAAATAATAAGCTGACACACGACTCGATTAAGTATGAACACAAACCTATAATAGTCACTTCACAACAGCAAATATGCAAACTGGCCAATAACCCCATGAAAAAATTGCTTAACGGCATTAGTCATCAAAAAGGCAAATTAAAAGCCCAATTAGACACCACTACACCCTCAACAGAATGCCTAAATTTAAAAAGAGCTATAACAAGCCAGGCGTGGTGGCGCACGCTTGTAATCCCAGCATTCAGGAGGCTGAGACCTGGAGGATTGCGGTTCGCGGACAGCCTCAGCTACTTAGTGAGGCCTCTGCAACTCAGTGAGACCCGGTTTCAAAATAAAGAATAAAAATTAGGGCTGGGGGTGTAGCTCAGAGGTAGAATGCCCCTGGGTTCCATCCCCAGACCCCAAAATAAATAAATAAATAAATAAATAGCTATAACAACTGTTAGTAAAAATGTAGAGCAATCCGAATTTCAATAAATGCTGGTGAAATTGTAAAATAAATTAACCACTTCAAAGAATAGTTTGGCCAGGACATATTGATATATAAAGAAATATATCTATATCAAGACCTAGGAATCTCGATATTATTAGGTATTTCTTCAAGGAAAATGAAAACATAGGTAAAACAAAAGTCTTTAAAAATATTCAAGTAAAGTTTAATATAAATACCATTTTGAGTATCAATGATTAAATAAAAGGAGCCTTTTGCCGGGCGTGGTGGCGCACGCTTGTAATCCCCGCGCTTGGGAGGCAGAGACAGGAGGATCGTGCAGGTTCGAAGCCAGCCACGCGCGCTGGCTTAGGAAACCCTGTTTCCAAATCAAAATGTAAAAATAGGTCTGGGAGTGTAGCCCGGAGGTAGAAGGGCTTCCAGGAACCCCAGTACCACCAAAAAAAAAAAAAAAAAAAGTAAAAATAGATCTGGGAGTGTAGTCCAGAGATAGAAAGGCTTCCAGGAACCCCAGTACCACCAAATAAATAAATAAATAAATAAATACATACATACATACATACATACATACATACATACATAAATAGGAGCCTTTTTTGTATTACTAAGTACCTACTCTATCTTGGGCACTGGTAGTGGATTTCCAAGTGTGCGCATATTTATCCTACATTAAAACGCTCTGTAGCAGCTGGGCGTGGAAGCGCACACCTATAATCTCAGTCCTTGAGAGGCTGACACAGGAATTGGAGGTTCAAGGACAGCTTCACCAACATACTGAGATTCTCAGTAACCTAGAGAGACCGTAATGCACAACAAAAATATTAAAAGGGCTGAGAAGATACCCGAGAGAAATGCCCCTGAATTCAATTCCTTGTGCCACTAAAACAGACATATAGCAACAACAAAACCTATGCGACTCTATATCCTACGCACTCATTCCTGTATTCCACACTTATATATTAAGAAACTGAGGTTTGCTAAGCGATATTTTAGACAGTGGGACCATAAGAAACTAGCTGTCAAGTTCCCTGTTCTTATCAACTTACATTTTAGATGAGGAGAAAGGTGATCAATTAAGACAACATTAATAGAGACTTTTATCACCATTTTACACATGAGGCTTGAGAGAGGGGGAATGGAATTTGAATTCAATTTTTTTGCCCTATGACTCAGAATGCTTGGATGCAACACTATGCGATAGCAAAAAAAGAGTAACAGTCCATGTCTCTGAGTACAGGGGTCCTCCTCTCAAGTTGTCTCTTTAATAAGGAGATGGATAAGCTAGATGTGGAAGGACATGCTTTTAATTTCAGTACATGAAAGGCTGGGATAGAAGGAATTCAGGCTCAAGGCCAGCCCAAGAAATTTAGGTTGACCTTGTTACACAAAATTTTTTTTTTTAAATGGCTGAGTGTGTATTTTGGAGATAGAATGCCATAGTTTCAAATCCGTGTGTGTGTGTGTGTTTGTGTGTGTGTAAAAGAGAAAGACAGACAGACAGAGACAGACAGAGAGAGTAAATAGATGAGCACAAATATTAAAGAAAAACGACATATGTAATCTTAATTAATTTTATAATAGGAAAAATAGACTCTTTGGGTTTCTAAAGGGGACCTAAAACTGAGTCTGTTGTTTTTACGAGGAAGAAACAAGTGAGCAAAGACCCCAAAGGATACAATTGGCTAGACAAAATAAGAAGAACAGTTTTTTTCCTGACACAGATTCATAATAGTGTAGGCCAAATTTCTCTCCATATTCTTAAATTAGTTTCACGTGTCATTTAGATAGTCATCTTTGTTCATGATTTTATAATCATAAAATGTTCTGCTAATATTAGACATATAAGGCATGAAAATCTGCAAGCCAACATCGTGTAAATATGGTAGAATTAATTTGCCAGAACAACCTAATTGTCTCTAAGCTATTCTCTCTTTCGGAGAAGCTTTGTAGCTCCTTTTTAACTAGTGATGCTTAATCCCATTATGAATGGCTATATAAACAAATGAAGCAACACTACATAAATGAGTGCTGGGTGCTTCTTTTTTCATTCATTTTAAATTAGCCTCAAACTAAAAGAGGTGAAGCACAGCATGTAAAATTTACTCTCTGATTAAAGTACCCAAACAACCAATAAGTTAGGATATACAAAACATCTTTTAAATATGAGGGTATATAGCTCAATGGTAGAGAGTGTGTTTAGCAGGTTCAAGGTTATGGATTCAATATTAGTGCCAAAAGAAGAAAGGGAAAAAAGGAAGGGAAAGAGGGAGAGAGGGAGGGAGGAAGGAAGGAAAGGAGAAAGGAAAGAAAGAGAGAAAGAAACATCCTCTAGATTTTACTTGCCCTAGTCATAAACCAATGTGTAAATCCATAAATTCTTCCTTCAATTTTAAAACTCAGTTTTAATACTTTGCAAACTAGGCGCGTGCTGCTTCTTTTGCCTTCTGACAAGCATCTCTCTTCATTTTCCTTCTGTGTAAGAAAAACCAGCTCAGGCATCACATTCTCTGAAAAATCTTAACTACAGAAGTTCTTCAGTTTCATGCAATCCCACATATTGATTCACCTTTAGTTTCCTGTGCCTTTGGGGTCTTGTTGAGAACGTTTTTATTTATTTAGTTAGTTAGTTAGTTAGTTAGTTAGTTATTTTGGTGTACTGGGGTTCTTGAATGCCCTTCTACCTCCAGGCTACACTCCCAGACCTATTTTATACTTTTTATTTTTGGAAACAGGGTCTCTTAAACCAGCACGACTGGCTTCGAACCTATGAGATCCTCCTGTCTCTGCCTCCCAAGGGCGGGGATTACAAGCGTGCGCCAGCATACCTGGTGTTGAGAAAGTTTTTATCTGTGCCTATGTGTTGCAGTGTTGGACCTATGCCCTCTTCAAGGAGCCTCAAAGTTTCTGGTCTAATTTCTAAGTCTTTGATACATCTTGAATTGACTCTTGTACAGGGTTTTAAAATGGGATTTATTTCCATTTTTGCATATGTTTAACCAGTTTTGTCAACAGCATTTGTTGAACAGGCTTTTTTTCAGTGTATGTTTTTGGCCTCTTTGTAAAAAATCAACTGGTTGCAAGTGTGTGGATTTGTTTCTGAGTCTTCTATTCTGCTCCACTGGTCTATGTATCTGTTTTTGTACCAGTACCATGTTGTTTTTTATTACTATGCTTTGAAGTATAGTTTAAAAAGCCAGGTATTGTGATTCCTCCTGCATGGCTTGTGTTGCTGAGAACTACTTTGACTATTCTGATTTTTTGTTGTTGTAGTTACAAATGAATTTAATAACTGATTTTTCTAAGTCTGTGAGGAATTATCTTGGTAATTTAATAAGTATTGCGATGAATCTCTAGATCACCTTTGGAAGTATGGCCATTTTGATATTTATTCTGCCTATCCATGAACATGGAAGATTTTTCCATCTTCTAAGGTCTTCTTCAAATTCTTTTTTCAATGTTTTATCATTTTCTTTGTAGAGGTCTTTTACCTCCTTGGTTAAGTTTATTTCTAAGTATTTTATTTTTTGTGGGAAATTCTGAGTGGAAGTGTTTTCTGTATTTCTTTTTCAATGGATTTATGGTTGGTGTACAGAAAAGCTTCTGATTTTTTAAGATTGATTTTTTATCCAGATACTTTTATAAATTTGTTGATCAGTTCTATAAGCCCTTTGGTTGAATTTGTTGGGTCTTCAAAGTATAGTATATCACCTCACCCAAGAGCTAGCAGAATGGAAGAAGATTTTTGCCACCTACTACTCCGAGAGTGGACTAATATCTACAATCTACAGAGAACTCAAGAAACTCAGCACTAAGAAAACAAATAACCCAATCAAAAAATGGGCAAGTGAATTAAATAGACACTTTATGAAAGAAGAAATTCATGTGGCCAACAAATGCATGAAAAAAATGTTCAACATCATTAGCAAAAAGAGAGGTGCAAATCAAAACTACCCTGAAATTTCACCTAACTCTGACAGGAATGGCAATCATTCAAAACACAAATAACAATAAATGCTGGTGAGGATGTGGAGAAGTGGGAACTCCAAAACATTTTTGATGGGATTGCAAATTAGTGCAACCACTTTGGAAAAGAGTATGGAGGATCCTCAGAAAAATAGAAATGAACCTATCATATGATCCAACAATACCACTTCTGGGTATCTACCCAAAAGAAAGGAAACCAAACTACCAAACTAACACATGCATATCTATGTTGATAGCTGCACAATTCACCATAGCCAAACTATGGAACAAGCCAAGATGTCCATCAACAGATGAATTTATTACAAAACTTTGGAATTTTAAGCAGCCATAAAGAAAAACACAATTATGCCATTTACAGGAAAATGGATGGAAATGAAGGACATTATGCTAAGTGAGATTAGTCAGTCACAAAAAAATAAGAAATTGGATGCTCTCCCTAATATGTGAAAGCTAGGGATAAATGGGTCATAGGAGAAACTCTAGATGAAGAAGGAGATCCTATAGATGAGCAAATAAGGCAACCTGAGGGTATGGAAGGGGGGAAGGGGAAAATTCTCTAATGTACATGATGTACTTTAACAAACATATCAAAGTCAATCAAGCCAAGCATGAGAAGGAGGGAAGGGGAAGGAATGGGGCAGGAATTAGGTACGGGCTAATTGGGTGGTGTGTGTTATGTATGTCTCCACTATCTTGTATCCCATTAAGATATATGACTACAATGCACCAATAAAAAATTTAAAAATAAAAGTCTTAACTAACATCCTTAAATAATCACTATGCTTTTAACATCAAAACTTCATACCTTACAAAGATGCTGACACTGCATTAAAAGCATTATGTTATATTATGCATTTATTTACATGTATAACATTATAACACTGCCTCCTAAATATTTCTCAAAACTCTCTTCAAATCACCTCCCCCAGGAGTCATACTCAGGATATTTAATATTCAGAGTGGTAAACAAATTGACTGATGAGAATAGAGTGGCCTTATACAATCTGTTCAGCTCTCCTGGATGACCCTGAGCCTGCCCTTCTAGCCCCCTGCATCTGTCCTGGGGGAATCCCATTGTCTCTGTTCCACATCTTGTTTTGTTAACTCCTGTTTTGTCTCTTCATTTCCCTCTTCATACACATGATCTTTCTACAAAATTATTTTTTACCATTTCCACTTCAGGGAATTCTTTTTTTTTTAACAAAAAGAAAAGTTATCTCAAACTAATATATGCATATCTATGTTCATAGCTGTACAATTCACCATTGTCAAATTATGGAACCAGCCAAGATGTTCATCAATAGATGAATGGATTACAAAACTATGGGATATATACACAATGAAATTTTACTCATCATAAAGAAAAACACAATTATGTCATTTAAAGGGAAATGGATGGAACTGGAGGACATTATGCTAAGTGAGATTAGTCAGTCACACAAAAAAAGAAATTGGATGCTCTACCTAATATGTTGAAGCTAAGGAGAAAATGGGCAATATAAGGAACTCTAGATGAAGAAGGAGATTCAATAGATGAGCAAACAAGGCAACCTGAGGGGACGGGAGGGGGGAAGAGGGAAATTCCTAATGCACATGATGTACTTTAAGAAACATATCAATATCAATCAAGCCAAATATGAGAAGGGGTGAGGAGAAGGGAATGGGTGGGAGCAGGGTAAATGCTAATTGGGTGATGTGCACATGTATGTCTCCACCATCTTGCATTTCATTAAGATGTATGAATACAATGCACCAATAAAAAAAATCAAAACAGAGAAGTTATCCCACTACAACTTTTAAAACTTCTATTTTACAATAGTAGTTGTGGTTTTAATATTCAAGCCTGAATTTCTACTACAGCCTTCAAGAGAATGGATGGGGCTTTTATTTGCATATCTATGAGTGTATTCAAATAACATTATTGCTGGCATTTAGAGTCTACTTTTTAGAAAATCATTATAAAAACTCATTAGTACTGTGTACATGCAAACCACATTATTCTATGAGACTACAATGCACCAATAAAAGTATATTTAAAAAGTAGGCAAGGAGAAAAAATTATTTTAAGATGATTCAACTATCTCATATTTTTAATATTCTAACTGCAACTCTTTTTTCATCCAGTAATATTTTATCCATAGTTTAGGTTCAGATTTATGATCTTTTGCCAGGCATGGTGGCACATGCTTGTAATCCCTGTGTTTGGGAGGCGGAGACAGGAGGATCACGCAGGTTCAAAGCCAGCCACACTGACTTAAGAAACCCTGTTTCCAAAGAAAAATATAAAAATAGGTCTGGGAGTGTAGCCCGGAGGTAGAAGCGTTTCCAGGAACCCCAGTACCAAAAAAAAAAAAAAAAAAAAAAAATTATGATCAAGATAATGACATGCAGTTTATGGTAAAAAAAAAAAAAAGACAAAAAAAACCCAACATGACACTAACAGCATTTTAACTATTTGTACCCATTCTGTTCATTCACCATTCACCACTCCATAATTTTATAGAAAAATAAGTTTGTCTTCAAAGATGGAAAAGCATAGCAGTATCACATTTGTAGAAAATGCATCATTTAACATAATGTTCTTCAGGTCTTTCCATCTTGCAAATTACATGATTTTGTTCTTTATTGTGGAGTAGAATTCCATTGTGTGTATTTTCCATAATTTTGCAATCCATTCATCTGTTGATGGAGACCTAGGTCGGTTCCATATTTTGGCTATTATAAATTGTGCTGCTATGAACATAGGTATGCATATGTTACTGTAGTTCTCTGATTTCAAACCCTTTGGAAAGATACCCAGGAGTGGTATAGCTGGATCATATGGTGGCTCCATTCCCAGCTTTCTTAGGAATCTCCACACAGATCTCCATAGCGGCTGAACTAGTTTGCTCTCCCACCAACAGTGTAAAAGGGTTCCTCTTTCCCCACATCCTCGCCAGCATTTGTTGTTATTTGATTTCTTTATGCTTGTCACTCTGATTGGGGTTAGATGGAATCTCAGTGTAGTTTTGATTTGCATCTCCCTGATGGCTAATGATGTTGAACATCTTTTCATGTATCTATTATTCATTCGTATCTCTTCTTTTGTTTAATGTGAATTCAATTCAGTTGCCCATTTCTCAATTGTTTTTTTGTTTTGCTAGTATATAGCCTGAAACAGAAGGGGCATATGTTTTGCTCAAGCAAGGGAATATTAGAGATAAAAGAGGGACTCCATATAACGCAGAAGAAACCTCAGCAAAGCCAGAAAGGAGGGGTAGGGGAGAAAAAAGGCTGAGGTTAATCAATGAAATAGCTATATTTGAATAAGTGTATACATGTGAATATAACATTGTTAACGTGGACACTCAGTATTGGGAGGGAGGGAAAAGGGGAAGTGGGGGATCACCAAGTACTGTGTGAATATATTCCATTGTCAACATGGTCCACATTATGATGTGAGATTACAGTGTACCGATAAAAATTTTAAAATATTTAAAAAATAAAATACATCATTTTAGGCATAGTTCTCATGAATAGATTCACTTTGGTAGCATAGGTGACAGTCTCTTTCTACATCAAGATCCAGATAGGAAGGCTAAAAAGACAGATCAGAACACTTAATGTATCTTGCTCTTTTCTCCTCTAAATTGCATGGGACTGTTTTATTCTTATACCCAACAGTCTATCTGTATTTTATTAGCATCTTGCAATTGTACATCATAGTGAGGTTTAGCATGATACAACCGTACATGCACACAACTCTTGGAGTGCTTCACACCACATTTCTCCTCACTACCCCTTTCTCCCTCCTCATACATGCTATCAAAATTAGTAGTAATACCTTTATATATTGTTAAAACACCTGTAGCCTTCCTCAGTCTTACTTTTCCCCTACCCACCTCCCTCCCTGTTCACTATTCTCCTTGTGTCTCTCTTTATTCATCTGAAGTCACTTCTGTTTCCTATGTTCTCTCTAGCTTCACATGTAAGAAAAAACATACAACTCTTGACTTTCTAAAACTGGTTGAAAATTAATTATTAGCCTAATATTCTTTAGTTCCACTTTCCTGCATGTAACATAATTGTGTTATTCTTTATGGCTGAATAGAACTCCACTGTGTTTTCATTTTTCATCTGTTGATGGACACATGGATTGGCTCCGTATTTGGCTATGGTGAATTATGCTGCTATCAGAAGAGGCAACAGCGTCACTTTTTGCTAATAGAAACCAACCAAAAAGAAGATATTTCACAATAGTAAATATTTATGCCCCAAACCTCTGTAAAAATCTTATTTCCAAATAAGGTCACATTCTGAGATACTGGGAATGAGAACATAAACATATGAATTTCAAGTTACATAATTCAATCTGTACCAATGGTTAATATCAACAAGGAAATCTATTTCCATTTTTTTAAATCATTTAATAACATATTAAGTTTAGGTGAAGTTCTAATTTTCTGATCTCCTATAACCACATATTCATAAAACTCAATTAAAACTGACCATCAAAAATATAAAATTGACCATCAATAGAAATTGCAACAGAAATCACACACACTGGAAATGCTAACTAAAATGAATCTGGAGATGAGCTATAATATTACCAGAGTTTGGCTTCCGCATCATTTTGTTGCCTTTTCATAAACAAATTCATTTCAAAATTAGGCATTTTGGGCTACATTTCATTTGAAACAAGAAAGCAGATGTTTTCCATATAGTTGTACTCTTTCCATGCCAAAAATATCAGCTAAGTATGATTTCATTCCAGAACTTTACGATCACAGCTCCAGAGAGAACAGAGATATACTCAACACCTGACACTTCTGCTTAAACAATTACAAATATGTTTGCTGGTTATCCAACCAAGTTTGCACACTCTTCTCTACCTTTTTTCAAGACTAACCCTCTCCTATCCCCCATAGCCCAGCTTATATACCATCTCCTTGAGATGTCTATCCCTTATTATCAGTTCCTCATCTCCTAAGTTACTCTCCCACACATCTACCTGCTTAGCTTCTACACAGAATACTGTGTCACTTTCTTATTTACATGTTGACTTGACTATTATTTGTCTTCTGTGCTAGAATAAGCATCTTAAGAGAAAACATCTGGTCTGAGTTGTTCCTCTTTTTATCTCCTAGATAGAGTGTGTGCCCTAGAGCAAGTACTTATGAGTGTCTACCAAATTAATAAACAAGAATGAGACTTGTCTTTTTTCATTTCTTAGAAGTGTATACATATACATATATCCTTAAAGTATATACACTTAGAACACACACACACACACACACACACACACACACACACACACAGAGTTATTCTTATGATGTGGACTGCTCCAGATGGTTTTCTCATTACACATGTAATTAATATACACTAATTATAAAACTGCACAGTGGAGCCACAATCACAGTGAACTCATGGCCTTTAGACAACTCTACATGATTCTGAGGTCTCATATTCCTCAGCCAAGAGTAATGTGCACACACCACTTGACATAATCATCTTCAACCTTGGCATGAATTTGGGGTCCAACCAGTCTCTCTTATTTAAAGTATGTGTGGGCATAAGACACTGCCTTCCCTTTCCAGTGTCTATTTTCCTCACCTTAAATACATCTTACTCTCAGAATTGTTAATGACATTTTTGTTGTTGCTGTTGTTGTTGTTGTTGTTGTTGTACTTGGGATGGAACCATTCTACCTCAGGGCTACACTCCCAGACCTATTTTATATAGGTTTTTTTTTTTTTTTTTAATTTGGAAACAGGGTCTCTTAAGCCAGAAAGGCTGGCTTTGAATCTGTGATCCTCCAGTCTCAGTCTCCCAAGAACAGGGATTACAAGCATGTGCCACCAAGCCCAGCTGTTAATGACATTTAAATGAAAAAATGTATGTAAACCCAGGGTCTTAGCAGAGCAAGTGCTCATTAAGAAGTTGCTACAATACCATTCATCACTATTTGTCAATGCAGCCATACATAATAAAGACTCTATTTGTGTAGTTCACTTAATTTAAACTGCTACTAAGTTCATTTGAAATATAATTTAGATAGGGAGAAGGACTATGTTACATAAAATAAACTCAGTTTCTAGTTAATCTCTTCTTTAAGTGATAATATTGATCATTTCCAAATTAAAGCATTCACCAGATTTCCCTGAAATTGTATTTCACTGTTTGACTAATTATAAATGACAAGAAAATTCAAATTATATTTGAATTTAAAAAATAAAAGAAGCTGTTTTGTTTTCATCAATATGGGTCTATTATTAAAAATATGTTTCCTTCTACCCAGGAAAAATTTGCAAAGTGGATCTTTGTAATTTGGAAAATGAAGGAGTATATTACTGTATACAAGGATAGCAGAGAGAAACTCAATTCTACTAGAGATTTTTCTGTATTTTATTTTTCCTAAGCACTTTAATTAGCTGAAAAGAAAGAAAAGATATTTAAGTTCTGATATGCCTCACATATCTCATTAATTCTGCAGTGGATTTAAGTTCCTTTAAACGTCACTGATTTTTAATTACGATGCAAATGTATTAACTAAGCTTCTTAGAGCTAAAGGTTAGGAGCACATGTCGAAGAGCTGATAAAAGAATTTCTTTCTTTTATGTTAATAACAAAAATAATTTATGAACTCATACTCTGTGGCTGGGACTCTGTAAGATTATTTCTGATATAATAAAAAATTTAATTCTCAAATGGCTTCCCATTAGCATATTCATTTGGTAGGTAAGAAAACTTGTGCAGTTTCAGTCTACAGACTGAGCAATTCATATCAAAATCAGACATGGAGACTACAGGTAGATCAAGAAGGCAAGCAGTGTGCAGAGCTGCAAAGGTGTGCAAGACATCAGAGGCAGGTTTTACCTGGCTTGCTAAAGTCAACCAGATCCCACAGCAGCTTTTCTGCTTGCTGCATCATGGAGGTATGTCAAAGGCAGTTGTTTTGACTATAGACTTTCAAATGTTGCTTGCAGCCTTTGTGTCTTGATTCTATTATCCACCAGGGGAATAGGTTTGAGTATCCATCTCTCACACTCATTTTCCTCAATTGCAAGATAATTCCTGTCAGCAAATTTGCATGTAATAAGAGTTAAACAAAAAAAAAAATAGTATGACTATTGAGGAATCTTAACTCTTTGGCCATATATATTGGCCATC
This sequence comes from Muscardinus avellanarius, assembly GCF_963383645.1. NCBI lineage: Eukaryota > Metazoa > Chordata > Mammalia > Rodentia > Gliridae > Muscardinus > Muscardinus avellanarius. Next base: position 13,843,761 of record NC_137793.1, read on the forward strand.
AATATTTTAGCTAATATTTATTGAGTGTTCTGGTATATATATCTAAATCTATGCTAATGGCCTTATCTGGATTATTTTATGTTATGCTCACAATAGCCCTATGAGGTAGGTATCATTATCATTCTTGTTCTTTCGATGAAAAGACTATATAAATTGGCCTTAATCTTAGACTTAGTAAGTGATTACTTGAATCATAAACCCCTCTTATATACTGTGCATAGCATGGAATTTTTTTTTTTTTTTGGTTGTACTGGGGATGGGACCCAGAGGCTTTCTACCTCCGGGCTATACTCCCAGACCTTTTTTATATTTTATTTGGAAACAGGGTCTCACTATGTTGCTGAGAGCCTCACTAAGTAGCTTAGGCTGGCTTCGAACCCGTGTGATCCTCCTGTCTCAGCCTCCCAAGCACAGGGATTACAAGCATGCGCCACCATGCCTGGCTGAAAAGGACACAATTTCATCACAGTAACTGCACACAATCAGATGTATGTCCTTATTATGGATGGAAATGAACATAAGAATGTCAATAAAACATCCCCAAAAATAAATAATTAAAAAGGGAACAAACTTGAACTTCTCATTTCATCACTTCAAGAGCAATGCTGCTCTTATAAGCCACTCATCTAAATAATTACATGTGCTGCAAAGAAACTGTACACTTGTTTTATGTCTTTTAGGGAATCCTCAATGTAAAGGACTTTATTACACTAAGTACTAATATCCAGCACTTTGCATCAAATGTTCATACTCAAAAACTGCAAATTTTTTTTACAAAAATTGTGATTGATTCATGCCCCAAAAATTACACAGCAAGGTGCAGGGGGCTGCTAATACTAACCTGGGTGATCGAGTTGAAGCTCTTGCCCAAAGAACTGAAAAATACAGGTTCTCAAGTCTATTGGTTTCCAGTTCTGCCTATGTCTGAACTTTAGTTTCTGGCTATAATCCATCCTTGCCTTAAGAGAATTAATAAGCACCTCATTTTTGTCCGGTCCCTAAGGCAGCACCTATTGTCAATAGGCTTGTATGTCCTGCTGTATTCTGTGACTGAATTCTGATGACTGAGGAGCTCCCATTATATGAGTGTGTGTATTACCAGGACAGAAAGGGGCAAAAAGAAAGATATTATAGGGAACATCTATTAGGTATTTGAGACCCAAATATTTTTCAAAGACATCAATGACAAAGGCAAAATTGGGGAAAGATAAATAAGGTATGTGTGATTGTAATTAAAGTATCTCTGGAAGAAACAAAACCTTCTCTTTTACAATCTTTGCTGGTCTTTTATTAAGGATACTTAGAAAAGATCTCACGTCACCCTTAGAGAAGTAAGATCTGCCAATATGGAGGACTCTTGATCTTAAAGGGTACACTATACTCTTAGAGCCATGGTTAACTTAGATTTGAATTTTTCCTCTGAAAATTAATTTGTGCAACAAAGGATAAAATCATTACAAAGGCAATGTGAGTTAAGTTTAAGAGGACAAACTTTCACTTTGAGTTAGAAGCATGATAAATAACTACTGTCTTTACCAGTTACTTTGCTGAATTCAGTTAAAGGATATATAGATGATATCCATTGTAACCTTAAAATGATGTACAGTTGATATCCATTGTGGCCAGAGAGAAAATTTGAGGGGGGGACATTGGTGCAAACTCCCTCCCCAGGTACTCATGGTAAATTACCTAATACTGCCACAAGTGTAGTAACCCACTGCCTACATCACATTCTGTACTCAGGATGCCCAAAATGTGTCACAGTAATTCACAGGGCTGTGCTTTCAATTCCATAAAAATATAGCCGAAAGGGCCAAGACTAATAAAAGCATCCTGTCTAAATTTGGGGGAGAAAAATTGCAAGTTTTTGTAGAACAGCTCACAAGTGGCAAAGTTGGAACGTCTGACTTGGCTATGAGAAAGCACTGAGGTACATTTCAGAGAATGTCTTGAGTCAATTTTATCCACTTTGGGGGAAAAGCTTATTATTTTCTTAATACTGACATAAAATAAAAAGTATAGATATAAAAATAGTCATATTTCAGAATCCCTGAGTCAAAATAAAAGTCTAATGATTTTAAAAATAAATTATAAGAAAAATAATAACTCACTTTTGATCCATCTTTAAAGTGCAGCCTTATAGAAATCACTGTAAATATAAATAGTACCATCCCTTTCTGATATAACTTAACTGAAAAACAGATATTCAGGATTGAACTCTTAAGACTCCTAATGGTAAATTAAAATCGTTATGCTTCCTTGAATTTGTAATAGCTTACAGTAGACAGTACATTTGATTGTGACAACTGGAAATACATATCTCTTACTATCTATGACTCCATCATAAAACAGACTTTTAAAGGTAATTTTATTTATCCATACAATTATTCTTAGTGATTGAGAATACAAATGTTTGTAAACACTGCATCTTACCCAAGTCAAATCTTTTCAAAAAGTGCTCTAAATATATCCAAATACAAGGACAACATTTTCATTCATGCAGGGTGTCAGAAGAGACACTGATAAAGTCACCACTTGTGTTGAGAAGACATCTTAAAGTATACTCATTATTTTCAAACATAGGAAAAGACATATTACAAACTACAGTGTATTAAGTACATCAGAGCTCTGTGCCATACCTATAACACAAGCTATTGACTTAACTCCAATATTAGATTTTTAGTTCAAAGTGGAATTTATTAACTCAGAAACAAACGGCTGTGCAAAGCAATAGTGGCAGTTCCTTGGGAACCCACATAACAACAACTACCTCTGAGCTTTGTAAGGCTTATAGGTAGCTTCAGGGCAGGGTTTATGAAGTGGTAATGAACATTTTCCAATGGCCACTTCAGAAGCTGCAGAGAAAGGTTAGAGGTGGATGCCATTCCTCGGAAGCTGCTGTGCCCTCTAGCGTCTACTAGAGAAGAGATGAATAGGCAGGTGCGGCTCTTTTCTGGAGTCCAAGAGCCACAGCTGAACCAGTAATACTTTGGGAAGAAAATAGAAATCTGTCCACAAACACATATATATAGACTCGTAGACAGCACAGAGCACATGTTGCTATCTTTGTTTGAATTGTCTTAGAATTCAAAACTGCTTTGCTTAGGGGTACAGTGATTATATTTGAGCTACATTTAAGATATCACCTCTTGTTTGAACAAGAATGTGTTTTGCAGAAACATATCCGTTCATTTATAGAAAAAGCTCTCCTATAGAAAACTATCCTTCTGAGAATCATTCTCCCCCTAAAGATGGTCACAAAGATTGCTAATGTGGGGGATGGGGGAAATGGTGACACCTCCCACAAGCCTGTAAGATTTGACAAAAATACTTAAAAATAATTTATCATAGAAATTTAACGTTTTTATAAAATCTTATTGCATATGGGTCTTATGAAAGATTGACACTTAACTAAGACATAAAGACTATCAATAAATGGTTTACAACTGCTAAGGGAAATACAGAATAAAGGAACAAAACTAAAGGCAGAAAAAAAAATTCAGAGACCTTGTTTTATGAGAAATTAAAACAATAACATTCCGATTTAAAAAAACAAATGATGGTCTGGGGACAGTGACTCAAAAATGTAAATCTAGTACTTGGAAGGTTGAGACAGAAGGATCAAAATTTTCTAAGCCAGCCTCAGCAACTTAATGAGGTGCTCAGCAATTTAGTGAGACTCTGTTTCAAAATAAAAACTTAAGTAGGATTGGAGGTATAGCTCAGAGGTAAAATACCTGTGCCAGGTGTTCAATCCCCAGTAACAAAAAGAGAGGGGAGGGAAGGGGTAAAAAGGGGAGGGAGGGAGGGAGGGAGGGAGAGGACAGAGAGGGAGGGAGGGAGGGAGGGAGGGAGGGAGGGAGGGAGAGAGAGAGAGAGAGAGAGAGAGAGAGAGAGAGAGAGAGAGAGAGAGAGAGACTGAGATTTAAATTGAGCAAAGGCAAAAAAAAATAAAAGAAAGATAAAACCTAGAAAGTCATTCCTCAATTTGGTTTTTAAACTACATATTTTATGATTTATAAGCTAAGTCTTACCTATCATTCTAACAAGCAAAGCAAGGTCAGAGTGAAAAAGAAAATACATCTCATTTTCCTTTGTAATGGCTTCTAACACTGTGATCATCTTGATTTTATAGTTCTCTTTCTGTTGTTGGTATTTCCTCTTTAGCCAGTGTTGATCTTAAAGGTTGCACTGAGATGCTATGTAACAAGAGCCATAGTTACTTGCTCCTAGAATAATTTAACTTTGAAGGAAAAACAGAGGCATTTAAGGTAAGAGGAAAAAGTTGGTTCCAACTTTGAAAAAGAAATGACAACACCTTTCAACTGGACGTGGGATTATGTGAGTTGTATAATTAAGAAGTATTTCTATAGCCATCTGTAGTAGCAGGGTGATAGGAATGGTTTATATAAACTGGATGCCAAAGTACTTTTTTTGTATCACCCATAAGCTCAAAACCTAAGTGGTACTGAGTTATTTCATCATAAAATAAAATGATTCTAACTTGGTAAACTGAAAGATGCCCTTTCCTTTGCTACTTTTGTATGCTTTAATTTAACAAAGGGCACATCTCCATGAAACTATGAGTCACAAAATAAAGGATCCTATTTCTTATTTTAAATAAATAAAAATCTGTTCTTATTGTTCAAATTCCTGTGTGTCTGTGTTTGTTTTGCTGAAGATTTAACCCAGGTGCATTCATACTACCTCAAAGCTGAACCTCCACCTCGATTTATTCTTTTACGTGGAAACCGGATTCTCACTAAGTTGCAGAGGGCCTTGCTAATTGCTGGGGCTGGTTTTCAAATCTGCGATCCTCCTGTCTCAGCCTTCTGAGAATGGGATTATGAGTGTGTGCCACCATGCAGGGCTCTGTTCAAAAATCTTAATTTTCAGCTACTGGCTACGTGCTATTTCATCTTTTTCCCATAATTTCAGTAGGAATCATGTCCTTTTTGACCTAATGCAATAGCAACATTCATATATTTTAAAGCTGATTTTTAATGAATGCTTTGTATATAGAAAATATATCCTAAAAATACAGATTATTATCACATGTGATGTTCAATCAACTCTAAGAGGGAGATTTATTTCATTTCATAGCTGAAAATATTGAGGCTCTGAGATTACGTAACTTGCCTACATTCACAAGTCCTTGAGATAGAGATGCTGTCATCTGGGTTCAGACCATGCACAGTATAACTGGTTTATAAAAGTGCATATGTCTGATGACAGTACTCTGGCTAGCCTCAGAGAAGAAAGGTCTGTTTTTATAGTGTGGGCTCCAGGAATCCAGGAAAAGCATATTTGCCTTCATGAAATGAATGAAAAAAGGAGTGTGGCTAAGCTGCTTATCACTCCTTGCCATATGAGCCCTCTGTGATCAATAAACCTTGCCAAGCAATCAATAGCTGCTGCAATACTTTGCCTCAAAACACAGGCATAACAAATCAGATTTGCTGATTTTTAGGCTCGTCTGTGGGAGGCTAGTTTGTTGGCTATGACGAAGAACATTCATGATTTATGATACTTGATTAAATGTGTCAGTTCTTCAAACTTGGACAAATCTCCTGTGGATAAATAAGCTGGAGGACCATTGGTTGTACTGAATTCTCCATGTTATCCAAGATATCAAAATAAGATGATGCTTAGCAAGTCCTAGCTGCCCCGTTAGGATTAACGACTAGGTTCATCAACCCTTTCAAGGAATGCATTTGGTGCTTATTCCAAGGAGCTTATCAATGGTCACCAAAACCTTCAGCACTTTCCCTTAATGACTTTTTCTAAAAAAAAAGAAAACCTTTTTCTTCATTATACTTTCAATAATTAGTTTCCTAAATTAGCAAGCAGAGTACTGAAAAATAAGATCAGAATTCTAGCTAAATGTCCACAACTTGGTAACCATATGGCTGGGTAGTAAACACTTAACGGCCCTTGAATTATTTTATTTCACTGGCATCCTACTTCTGAGCTATACTTCATGACCCATTTTATGTTTATTTTGAAACAGGGTCTCACTAAGTAGTTGAAACTCAACTCAAACCTGCAATTCTCCTATCTCATCCTCCCAAGTACTGGGATTCCAGGCATGGACCACATCCCTGGCTTCTAAATTTATTATTATTATTATTATTATTATTATTATTATTAATTTTAATGAGGAAGGGAAGAAGACGAGCAAGAAAGGAAACAAATACTAAGTGTGCTCACTTTCCAGAAATGGTGGGCAGATCAAGTGAGATATACTAAGGCACTTTCAGAATTGTCAAGTGTGAAAACGTTAACATTTTATACCTTATAACATTTGTTGGAGGAATTTATAGTTAACCAGGAAACAGAACTGATAAAATGTAGTGCACTTGAAAAAGCGATAATTTCCAAGATGCTGAAAGACCATAATGAAACCCAGGGATGAAGGTTGAGATCTGAGGAATTTTGTAATGTCAAAGTCATCAAATCTCTTCATCAGCAGTAGGTAAATCAAACTGGGTGAAGGGAAGAACCATATCTCTTGAACATTTGTCTTTTATTCTGCTATTTTTCACACTGTGAGAATGACCTTGGCAACCATTTCCATATGAATCAGGGAAGACTTGAGCTGACTTTCTGGCATCACTATGCTGCACAATCCTTTCTTTTATTTTTTTTTTCTCTCTATTATAGAAGTCAAATGGAAGGTATAGGAGCAAATATTAGGGCATTTGCATTTCCCTAGGTGAAATCCTGTGCTATTTTCAGAAAAAAAAATGTGTCATTTTCAGTACTTGCACCTTGGGTCTCTGTCTTTTGAAGACCAAGTTCTCCTTGGTCTGATGTACACCAAATGCCCCCCTAGGTATTATCACACATGTAAGATTGAACACATAAGATTCTAAAACAAAACTACCTCAGAAAGAGCTTAAAGTCCAGAGTCCTGTTGTGCATTTACCTCTCAAAAAAAAAAAAAAATTCACCTCACACACAAGAACAGATATTAGCATACAGAAATATCAGCATCTAAAAATTCTACTGCAGACTCCTGCAGACAGAACACCTTGGGAGGATTAGACTGCTAAGGAATTGGCAAAGTACTTATTCCACGAAACAACTACAAAATATCCAGTTAGAAAGAAGCACATTTTCTGATAAACAACATAACTATTATCGGCCCTTTTTAAAAACCTAATAGCAATTCTCTTTTCTTCCTTGCTTTTTTATGCAACTGAAGTTGCACATTTAGAAATTTTAAAAACCTGTGCTTTTTAATTCAAAGATTTTTAGTATCTCTGAACTGTAAGAATATATTAATGAGATTTTTTCCACTTATAGAAATAGAACTAGAGCCCAGAGAAGAAAAAGAGGAGGAGAGAGAGAGAGAGAGAGAGAGAGAGAGAGAGAGAGAGAGAGAGACTGCTGATTGACTTATTCAAGGTCACACGCCAGTGAGTAGATGTGACAGATTTAGAATTTAGGTCTCCTGAAACTTATCCCAGTGCCTCTGTACTAACAGCTTCTATGAGCACTTTAAAGTCTCACATGCTCTTAAAACATTTTCTCCTTGATATGGTGTACATTCTATGTAAACTGTCTGTCAGAAGTCCTGTCTAATCATGCAAAGCTAAATTTATGTGCATTTGATATTATTCATAGATATTATTTAATCAAGATGCATTATACACAAAAAACCTTAATAAACCTCCTACATATATATTAAATCATTAGATTTTGGAAATAATCTTTGGGATTCAGACCATTCTTATTGTATTGATGATAAAGTTGGTGATTTAACAAATTGATTAATTTGAACTATATTACATAGCTAACAAGTAGCAGAGCTATGATTCCATGGCTGAGATCTTTAATTGCTATGAAATAATACCAGCATTCATGAAAAAAATTAAGAAAAGAGGATGGCCCTTACAAGTTTTCAAAAGTAAGCCTGCTTGAATTAATTTTAAGGAAGAAAACTGCATATCTACTTAGTAGAGAAGTAATAACCAAAGGCATTTAGTTCTGATCTGGCAATAAAATCAAGGTGTGTTGTGGTCTGTTCTTTAAATACGATTCTGCCAATTTAAAAGACATTCAATATTAAAAGACCTTCAAGAATTGCAGTTAAAACTTTGCTTTCTTGATCTGAAGGCTTAAATTACTGCATTGCTAGTTTTCTTGCTTTTCTTATGTTTGAAATATTACGGTAGATTCGCTCACTGCTAAGTCACAACAATTAATCCACATTTTAAATACAAACTAGTAGTCTTGCTTAGCTCCGCTCACTGATTGAGTTTTTAATCCTAGCCATAATTTCGGTGTATGAACTTCTGAAATGAACACTGTCTGCCTCAGGATGTAAAGTTGGATCTGCTGGCTAACAAATAAGGGGCAGGTTTGAAGAGTTCTGCATAGACTCCAGTCACCTCTATTGATATGCAGATTCTTATGTAACTGTAAAACTCCTGTGATAATGCGGTACAAAGGCTTACTAAACATATTCTTAAGGGAACCAACATTGAGTAAAAACTGCTGGTTCAATGCAAACCATGACAACTTCTGAACAAAACTGTAATTTAGTGGTTCCATGACTTCTTAAAAGCAAGAAGCACTAATAGAAGGAATTATAGGTAATTCTAATATTAATTTAATTCATTTCTTATGTAACCACTCTGAGTCAGATCATTTTGGGGCTGAACCTGACTGTGTGGTTGGGATATGCAAGAACACAGAACTGGCTTTAACTTCCTGAAGTGTAGTCTTAAAGGCTATAGGATTAGTTTTATAGCAGTATAAAACTTTGAAGGATAAAGCATATAAAATATTTTATTGGTTCTAATTCTTATATTAATCAAAACATTAGCCTGCTCAAATGAATTCCATTCGTTAATTGGTCATCAAACTTTGTAATTTTACTACAAAGCAAATTTGAAAATAAGGTACAATCCTCTTCTTGGTTTACCTCAAAGACAATGATGACGGTAAACTATATTTTAGAACTCTTTTACTTATGGTAGTATTATATCTGTGCTTTTTATGAAAATATTCAGAACCCTGACTTAATTGTCCAAAAAAAAAGCCTCTCTTGATACATCAAACCAGAAGCCTGAAATTGGTACAGTATAGCACACTGATACTTTAATACAAAACCATCCATCTAGTAGAGACATTTTCTTTTGAAAAGGAAAATGTAAATTCAATAAACTCATGCCAAACAGTATGCAAAGCACATTTTTCTACCCAATTTAATAGTTTGTCCAGGCTAACCCTTGTAGTGTTTTTATTTCACATTATATTCCAGCCTACTAATGTGTATTAAATCATTTAACCTAGAGGTGATAAGCTCTATTAAACAGAAAAGAAGTAACTGTTTCATACTCAGTATGTGTGTGTGTGTGTGTGTGTGTGTGTGTGTGTGTGTGTGTGTGTGTACTACACTTAGCTAGTTACCACAATAGCTTTTCTCCTACAATTTCTGGTCTTTTGCATTCTTCTAGAAAGCACAATTGACTTAATTAAAAGTAAAAATACAATTCAACTAGGAATTCTAAATCTCTTAAGATGGATGTATTTTCTATAAACTTAAGCAATACATTTTGAGATACTTGATAGAAATCTTGAACTTTGTGTACAACTGAACCATGAGAGTCAAAATTGTTCAGTAAAGTAGATGGGCCAAGTCAGTATATTCGAAATGGTCAAATTAGCAATCACCTAGAACTACCATGACAGAAGAGAGCTTTGATAGTTCTCAGTATTACTGTACTCAGTCTCTCACTAGAATTCATGTTGTGGCTTAGTACTGAATCCAGCCATGTCAACAGAGCTATATGAGGCTATACGGATCAGCTATAGGAGATAATACTCACACACAGTATGCCAATTACACTGCTTTATCTTCTAACTTCTCTCAACACAAATTATTTGCTCTTCACAATTTGAAATTAAGTCATCCATACTTCAAGGAGTGAGCAAGAGAGCTTAGAAATAGTACCACGCAGCCGAGCACGCTTGTATTTCCAGCATTTGGGAGGCTGAGACAGGAGAATCGCAGTTCGCAGATGGCCTCAGCTACTTAGTGAAGGCCGAGACTCTGTTTCAAAATTAAAAAATAAAAATAAAAATAAAAATAAAATAGGGTGTGGGGTGTAGCTCTGAGGTATAATGCTCTTGGGTTCAATCCCAGTACCAGCAAAAAGAGGAAGGAAGGAAGGAAGGAAGGAAGGAAGGAAGGAAGGAAGGGAGGAAGGAAGGACATTTAATGCCTTTGCTTACGACATTCAAAAATTTCTTAATTCCATAAGGTTTATGAGGTGCAAAATATAAATAAGGTAAATTAACCAAGGACTACTGTTTGAATCCAAATTTTATGGGATAAAGTCAAAGGCTTCAGAGGAAGCTTTAGCATGTTCAGTGGTAATTCATTTTTATTTTCATGGGCCTAGTATATAGAAGAAGATTAAAATTAAAATAAAACAGTCACTTTACACAAGTTTAAATTGATTCAGAACATAATAAAATTGAAAGAAGTGCATAACGTCTCCACATTGATCTTTCAAGGATGTCAGTGACACGTAAGGCACTTCATTCATATGCTGACATGGAAATGGTAGTCAGAACTGTGACTTTAGATGACAGGTGTTCTCAGATTGTTATTTGACATTTGTTCATTTGGTCTCCGATCAAAAACTGATCATTAGATATAAAAATCCCATTCACAATAATCATTAGAAACTGTAAAGTACCAAGAATAAATTTTAAAAGAATTATGTAGAACCAGTGGGAATAAATTGCACAAGAAATGTGCAAGACCTACATGGAGAAAACTATAAAATTTTACTGAAAAACATAAAAGAATATGTATAGAGAGACATATTATATTCTTTAATAGAGAGAACCAATACTCTTAAGAAGTACATTGTCTTTGTATCACTCAATGAATTTCAAAAGAATTTAGGATTTATACAAAAATCGTGTTAGCATTTTTAACTTACCAAGATTCAAATATTTCATGATTGTCTATTTCATAGTGATCAAGTATTAATAAGTATAAAAATAATAGAAGCTTTTGTCTTATATTTAAAATCAGTGAATAAAACTATTGATACTGAGACAAAAATATAGAGGAGTACTAACAAAGCAATTACAAAGTAGAAATATAGACACAAAGGCTTAAGCCATTTCATATATGAAAAATAATTTTGCAAGCCGGGCATGGTGGTGCACATTTGTAATCCCAGCATTAGAAAGGCTGAGACAGGAGGATCACAGGGTTTGCAGACAGCCTCAGCTACTTAGTGAGGCCCTCCGCAACTTAGTGAGACCCTGTTTCAAAAAAAAGAATAAAATATTGGGCAGGGAATGTAGCTTGGAGGTAGAATGCCCCTGGGTTCCATTCCCAGCCCCACAAAAAAAAAAAAAAAGAATGTTGCAAATCATTCATAACAGGATAAATTATTTCATTAAACTTATTGTGACAACTATCTTATTACCTGCCTATGTATGTTTCTGCTTTAGAACTTACCACAAAATACATTTCAAGTGGATTAGCTTTATATATGAAAAATTTTAAAAAATACTGAAAGAACATCTGAATATCTCTTTTCTAAAGATCTTAGTGTAGACATATGTTTTCACATGATCTTGAAAAACATCACAATTACTATTATACACAAATGCTAATTATCCGTTGTTTGTGCTTTTTGAGAGAGAGACTATCTCATTAAAATTGCAAGTGTGATAGGAAGGGCTGATGTTTTCTTAGTTCTAAAATTGTTCTATACAGTTTAATCAAAATCTAATTTTGTTCTTAATTCTCAGGATGAGGATATGCTTCTTTCATAGCAGAATTTTTTATTTTGAGCAAGAAGTGAATTATTTGATTTACAATAACCAAGAAAAACCTAAATTATAATTTCCTATTTTTCAGCACATCCTAATGATGTTGGAATAGTGACAATTATTGGTTAAATTGATATATAAATGCCTTAAACTGCTCCTGCCACATTACAGACTTTATTCTTTACATTTTATTTATTGTATTTGTGTGGATGTTCCATAAATCATTTGGGAATATGAAATATGGACAATTAACCTTCATCCCGAGAGATTAAGAGGACATACTAAATATTTTTAAACTTTTTTTAATTAACTTTAGAAGAACATGAAATCAATGATATGGGGAAAAATTAGGCTCCAATTCCAGTTTCAGCACTTTCCAGGAGTAGCATAAAGAGGACTGTCTTATCTTGGTTTTAGTAGGTTTTATCTTCACAGAAATCTTTCAACCCTTAGTCTACCTATCTGTAAAATCTGACAATACTTCTTATTTCATAGTTTTAGGGAATAAAATCATTAATTATTTTAAAATTTCATTTTATCTCATAGCAGTTTCTTAAGAAATAATGAATTTTAATAGAAGTAAGAACTACATATATTCTAATTATATGTCAGGGCTAAAATACAATTTTTCGAATCTGTTGTTTTTCATTGCATCTTTCAAAATAAAATGTTTGTTTATAAACTACAAAATTCTTAAAAGAAGAGAGAGAAACCACACTTACTTTGCTGGTTTTGAGTTTATATCATCTAAGTTCAAAAGTATAAGGATTGGGGGTATAGCTCAGATAGAGTATGTACATGACATGCCTTACGTCCTGGGTTCAATCCGGAGCACACCTCCCTGCATCATGTATAAATATATACTCCCTGCTTATCTCTTACGTGCAGTTCCTTGTTGAATGCTTTTAACATTCTTTAGTTTAAAAAAATGGAACACAGCTAAAATGTATAAAATAAGTCTTCTATTTCTCAAATACTGAAGACACATGAGCCACAGATGTTAATCATTCCCACCATCCCTCTCTATCATCTCTAGGACCTATTCTCTCTCCATCTCTCTAGGATCCATTTAGGCCTCACATTAAAGTCCAATGGCATAAGCAGAGTTTGGTCTAAACTTCAGTACACCAGGAACTAAAACAATAACAACAAAACAGGAAACATGGAGCTCTGGAATTATGGCTACTTTTTAAGGATATGAATAATTAAGAGGTATTTGATCCAAATATGGGTATCTTATTAGCAGAACATTTGCCACTTTGACTAAAGCAGTATCATTAAAGAGAGGGAGATACATTAATCAACAAATTTCTACCTAAGTGGATTTTCTGATGGTGGTGATCTGATCCAGTGATAAAATACCAAGACAAAGTAGCTTTAAAACATTTTTCTCAAAACTGGCTTGTAAGTAAATAAGAAGAATCTTATGGTCTCTTAGAAAATATCTCAGTTGAGATGCTAGGATGAGAGTTGATCTTTCCCAATAAACAGTGAATAAAATATTTATCTGTAATGTTCAAAAGAAACTGATAAACTGATTTCATTGTATTGCTTACAGAACAGAATTCAGCCTCTAAAACCTGAAGCCTAAGATAAAGCAGCCAAAATGTATCTGAAGAATATAAAGACACTCTTTTGTTTGTCTTGTGGTCTACTGTATTAGATAGATCTTTCATCTGTAAATTTGGCCAGAAGTTAAAATACTTATTTTAAAAAATATATATGTCATTCTCCAGTGGATTCTATTAAAAAAAATGGTTTGCCACACAGGCATATGAATGGGATTCAAGTAAACATTTAGAAGCATTCTTCCAATGAATGAGCTAGATGCAAATGTGCACAGCCTAGCAGACCAGTCCCCACAGCATGGGAAGTGTGATGGCTTAACGGTGTGAAGATGTTTAGAACCCATCAAAGAACACTACAAGCTACATTTAACACACTAACGCACAGTCATTTGGCCAAGGAAACAGAAATATTTACAAAATAAATGTTGAAGTTTATTTGTTTGAAAAAAGGCAATAGAAAAACACTAAATTTATTTTTTTTGGGTCATGGTGGCTTCCAGGATGCGTACACAGAAATAGTGATTAGATTTTATAATCTAACAGTTGACATTCTCACACTCATTGTTAAAACTTTTTGCACCATCTCTGCTATTTACTTAAGGTATTTCTTTAGCTTTGGCCATAAATTGCAACTATTTCTTGAAATATTTCTTTTTTGTGGTTTCTAACTGATCAAAAGTCAATACCCTCACAAAAACTAATAATCTTCAAAGAGGAATTCTGCAATCTGTTTAAAAGCCAGCTGTCCAATTGCACAGATCTTTGCCAATCTAGTTAACTTGCAGTCCCAGAAAGCAAGTAAAATTTAATACTTATTTTAAAACAAACACTTCTGCCTGAGACGGATAAACAGAACACTCTCTGAAACATCACTCTGTGTGGATTGAGAGGTTGGAAGGTAAGAAAACATGTGACTACATTCGTAAAAAACATTAGCAATCAGGGAGATGCAAATCAAAACTACATTGAGATTCTATCTAACCCCAATCGGAGTGGCAAGCATAAAGAAGTCAAGTAACAATAAATGTTGGTGAGGACGTGGGGAAAGAGGAACTCTTCTACACTGTTGGTGAGAGGGCAACTAATTCAGCTGCTATGGAGATCAGTGTGGAGGGTCCTTAGAAAACTGGAAAAGGATCCACCATATGATCCAGCCAGACCACTACTGGTATCTTTCCAAAGGGGTTATAACCAGAAAACTACAGTAATATATGCATGCTCATGATCACAGCGGCACAATTTGCAATAGCCTAACTATGGAACCAACCTAGGTGTCTATCAACAGTGAATGGATTACAAAATTATGGGAAATCCACACATGGAATTCTACTCGGCAATAAAGAAGAACAAAATGACGTCATTTGTAGGAAGATGAAAAGACCTGGAGAATATTCTGTTCAATGAGATTAGTCAACACAGAGAAGGGACATAAGCTTTCTCTAATAGGCTTGATCTAGAGAATATTTGGGATACCAGAGTGTCTCCAGCTAATGGCGGAGTTCTCAGTGGAGCCAGGGAGGGAAGGAAGGGGAGAAGGAGGCTGAGGTTCATTCACAGAAATGCTACCTGGGACTAGTGTATACATGTGAATATACCATTGTCAATCTGGACACTTGGTTTTGGGAGGGAAATATTTGGGGAGGCAGTGGGGGGGCCAAACATGGTGAATGTACGCCACTATTAACATGATCTACATTATGATGTGGGACTATAATGCACCAACAATATTTTTTTTTAAAAAATCAAACACTTATTTTTATTTTATTATATATATATATATATATATATATATATATATATATATATATATACATATACATATACATAATTTTTTTGGTGGTACTGGGGTTCCTGGAAGCCCTTCTACATCCGGGCTATACTCCCAAACCTATTTTATATATTTTTTTTTATTTGGAAACAGGGTCTCGTCAGCCAGCAAAGCTGGATCCTAACCAGTGCAATCCTCCTGTCTCCAACTCTCAAGTGCGGGGATTACAAGTGTGCGCCAGCACGCCCGGCTAAAAATCAAACACTTCAAAATCATCTCCATAAAGTCCTACTATCCAATATTTTCTATTAGTAGAATAATATGCAGAGTAAAATATACTTGAATTTTTTTATCATTTTTACTAGAGTTTTATTTTCATTTTAAGTGAAATAATCTAAACCAGCATCCGAGTAAATATAAGATGAAAATATTAAACTTTATTTTTTCTCAAATCCTTTTCAAATTTCTATTTGTAATATGTTTGATAATACATCACATAGTAGTACACAAATAAACAAAAAACTATATATAAGTAGCCTGAAGTCTAAGTCTTAATAATAATGTTTACTAGCATGCAACCGTGGACAAAGTTAACTGCTCAAAACTTAGTTATTTGCACAGATTTTTTCAATTACAAAGTTATCATGATGTTTAATTTAGTTAAAACATAGCATCCATATTGATAATAGGTATTAAACACATGGAAAAAGCTCAATAAAGATGAGCTCTTACTAGGAACACATACAGGCATGGATCTCTGGGAGGTCAATGGGTCAATGTGAAGAACTATCAAGGTGAGGCTCCCTGAGTGCTATGGGCAGATTTACCTCTATCATCTGCTCTTCATTATGATGTATGATTACAATGCACCAATAAAAAGATTATGAATTATCATTCATAATTTTGGTTCAAAAATCATGAATTTCTGTGTAACACACTTTAGGTACATAAGCATTCATATGCATGTATATGTAAGTATGCATGCACATATGCAACATCTCTGCATGTGTATATTTGTGTTTACATATACACATGTATATATTAATGTGTATATACATATACATGGATGAGTTACTTATAAAAGAAGCGCATCTATTAATAAAATGATTATGGTCTAGTAAAAAATAAATGTTAGAGCTAATTTTTTTTTGTGTGTGTGGTACTAGGGATAGAACCAGTGGTATTCTACCTCCGAGCTACACTCCCAGTCCTATTTCTTATTTTTTTTATTTTTTGAAACAGGGTCTCACTGAGTTGCAAAGGGTCTCATTAAGCTGAGACAGTCCATGAACCACGATCCTCCAGTCTCTGCCTCCTGAATGCTGGGATTACAAGCGTGTGCCACCACTCTTGGCTAATAGACCTAATTTTTACACCAAGTGCATGTGCATGAAACTGGCACTTTGGAATGAAATTTTAACAGTTTTAATTTACAGGAAAAGGTTCAAAACTCCAACAATTACCCAAAGTCTAATCCTCCTTACCTATATGAAATGATCGGGTTAAAATAACATGTTCCTGCCAAGATACACTGTGACTTCCCCAAAGCAGCAGGATCAAGAGTCCATAGACCAAAACCTCCAAAACTGTGCGCAAAATAAACCTTTCCTCCTTTTAAGTTGATTAGCCCAGGTTATTTTTTACAGTATCTGAAAACTGGTGAACCCAAGAATCACATAAAAGTCTATGGGTAAAGACTTTTTAAATTTTTGATTGATAATTTTGTACCCATCGGGCACTCAATTATTCATCTGTATGGTAACAACCTTAAAATACTCAAATAGTCATGTTTCATGTTTAAACATACTTTAGGAATTATAATTAGTTAGCTATAATTTATAGATTGTGATTTCAGTGACATTTTAAGATGTGAAATTGAGTAATACTTCCATTACTAAATGAATATCCATATTTAAAACCAGGGGAGGATATCAAAATCATTTAGTATATACATTATTCTAATGTGTCTACTAAAGTGTCAATATTTGCTTATATATTTAGATCTCTTAAACTAGGTGAGGCAGCTGTTTTCTATTTATTCATATGCTTTCTAGTATTTTCTATTTATTTACATTGTGCTAAGTGTTATTCCTCCCCCACTACACAAGTTTCATTCAATCTTTCTAAATATAGAAAGATGAGTATTTTCATCACTGCATCAAAAATTAGTGTGAATATTTTAAATGACATTTTTAAAAAATAAAATCAGAGCCAGAAAATGGTTTTCATCTTCCTTGGGCATAGCCATAGTAAGTCCCCCTTGCCTTCACCTTTGTTTGAAGATGCTGAAAATTCATCATAATATAGCATCTACCTAAGAATTCTAATGTCTATGCTGCATAGCTCTCAGTGGTAGGTAATTAACTCCACATAAGGACCCCGCTGTTCCTATCGACTTATTAGCTGTGTATCTTAGAAATTATATAATCTCTCTAGTCCTTAGCTTACAGATTTATAAAAGGGATACTATTTCCTAGTTCAAAGGATTTGGGGGAACATTAAGTGAGATGATCATACACACCCTAAAGTTTTGTCTTTGTGACATGACTACTTTTGATGTGCAATGACTTTCTTCCTATATTGTATGGCCTTCGCCATTCTCCTACAGAGCTGTTCTTACTTTTTATCCATTTAAATTGTACTGTTCCCTCATTCTCAATTCAAGTTCGCCTTCTTGATTAAATTCTCCTCTATAAATCCCAGTTGTTCAATACCCTTGACTCTTTTATTGATGCAAAAGCACTAATTACATGTAGAGACTGATCAGATGTCCAGTTCTGTTATAAGTGAATATATTAACTTATATATTTACTATAAATTAATATTCCCAACAAAGTGACCTTCTCTGACAGTACATGAACCAGTGTCACCCAAAAAGCTTTCCAACATGCAGAGTCCCCAAACCCATTCTAGGCATAATCAGTTCGGAGCATAGATTCTGAAAACATGATGGTTCTCTTGCACAAAAAAAGTTTTAGAATTGCTGTAAAAATATAATTCTCAGCATTTCATTCCAAACTCTCTACCTAAGGAATATATCACTTTCCCCTCCTATCTCTGAAACATTTCTGACTCTATCTTCCCCACACTTCTCCCCTTAGGCAACTGTGATTAATTCTTCTTGATTCTAGAGAGAGGCTTAACTCTGGTGTAAAAAGGATTTCAAAATCTTCTACGATACCAGCTCATTGTACAGTGCAAGTTCAGGTAGCACTTGACACACAGATTGTCTGGTAGCCTCACATAGCCTGACGGTCCTTCAGCTGCTCCCTCAACAAACTCAAGCCATGTTAGCTGAGCATCTAATAATTGGCAAACATGGTCTCCGCACTGGTGATGCCTGCAAACTTTGTCCTCGAAACCTCTGATCTTCCTCAGTGGTTCACTCATACATCACTTTGCTAAGATTCACGTAGATTCACTTAAGAACTTCATTAATTTAATTGTTGCTATTGTGTTAAGAGAATTTATTTCATCTTAAATTGCCCAAAGAATTACTTCTAAGATAAGACCTCTTGGCAGGAAAATGTGCAGTAGGTGCCAAATTATAGAGCAGGGAAACGAAACTTGGCAGAACAAACACCAGTAGGATGTTAACAAAGAGAACACCAGCAAAAGCCAATCGGCTGAACACCTCCTCCATAGTTTTTCATATAAACTGTGACAGGTTAATATAAACCCATTTAACTCCTTGTGTAATGAGATATATACTTTGAAAATAAAGTCCACAATGGAAGCAACATAGGAATCTTGTGTTTGTATCTTTTAAGACTCACAGCCATCTAATTCCTTCTTTATCCTTTAAAAAATGGTTTGCTCCAAATATTTTATGTGATCCAAAAATATAATAATTTTTGGAAAATATGAGTAATATTGGAATACCATAAAGTAAAGAGTAGCCACATATATATATATATATATATACATATATACATACAAGTTAAAATAACATATAAGCCTTAAAATAGATTTCAATTTATATACTGTGTAAATTCAGCTCTCTATTTTGCATGTATCTTGCTTAAAATTATTAACAGAACATAAGTAAAAGTGAATAATGTATTCGTTTATTTTCAAATAATCAATTGGTAGAATCATAGCTAATAATCTACAAAGTGACTTTAACGGATTGCTTTAAGAAATAAGACAATAAATACAAAAGAAATTGTGACTAACTTTCTATGTTTGCATTTGTGTGTAATATCAGGAAAAATATAGAAAAATACATTCCAAGTTTACATTAGTGGTAGTTGTGTATGCATTTTTTAAAAATGAAACTGTAGGGCTGGGGATGTAAAATGACAGAGCACTTTTCTAGTATGTGCAAGGTCCCTGGTTTGATTCCCAGCAACACACACACACACACACACACACACACACACACACACACACACACTATAATACATACTCCTGATCTACTAAATTAAAGTGCATAGTATAAGCCAGGAATATTGGCCCATGCCTGTATCCCTAATACTTGGATTGTTTGAGACCAGCCTCAGCAACTTAGCAAGATCCTTTTTACTTTTTCCTTTTTAATTTTTTTTTTGAGGGGGGCGGTTCTGAGGATGGAACCCAGAGGCATTTGACCTCTGAACTACAGCCCCTGCCCAATTTCTTATTCATTTTTTTTGTTTTGTTTTTTTCGTGGTACTGGGGTGCCTGGAAAACCCTTCTAACTTAGGGCTACACTCCTAGACCTATGCTATATTTTTTTTTTAATTTGGAAACAGGGTCTCTTAAGACAGCGAGGCTGGCTTTGAACCTGAGTGATCCTCCTGTCTCCGTCTTGCAAGCATGGGGATTACAAGTGTGCGCCACCATGCCTGGCGGCTAGATCCTTTTTCGAAAACAAAAAATAAAAAGGACTTGATGTGAAGCTCAGATGTCAAATGCTCCTGTATTCAATCCCCAGTACTACACACATACACACACACACACACACAGATGTGCACACACACGCACACTACAATAATCTACAGTATAAGTAAGTGCAATATATAAAACACGAATACCAACATATAGAAGAACTAAAATGTAATACAGGCAAATTAAAACAATTTTAGTGAAGTGATAAGGATGTGGATGTTTATTAGTATTTTAAAATTGTTTTTCCCACAATATAGCACTAAACATAAATGAAAATGATAATTAAGCACAAACACCATTACTCAATAGGAACCTCTCCTCTTTACTTGCTTGAAGATGAAAGCACAACACCAGTCTTTACCCCTACATCAATGGTTTCCAAAGGAGACAAGCTTGTCCCCCATGTCACATCTGGCAATTTCTAGAGACAGGTTTGGTTTTCCTAAATTTGGAGGTGCCTCTGGCATCTGGTAGTAAAGGTCAGGGATGCTACTAAACAGTTAAAAATCTACAAGGCAGCCCTCTACGACAAAATGTCAATAGTGCCAAGGTTAAAAAACCCTGCTGCAGAATTATCAGCCAATGCCCATCCAAAATTCAGTCCTTCTTTCCCCTCCTCCTCAGAAACACTTGCTCTAAACACTCTGACTTATGTTCTCATAAGAATTCCCATGGGTATTTAATCGTCTTGGTGGGGAGAGAGCTAACACATACAAGATGCATTTGTTAAAATACAAAACTGAAGATGCTTCCCTCGCCTGCTTTATCTCGCTGGCCAAGCCTACAGTCGGGTCTTCATTTCATGCTGCAGTCAAGCAAAATCATTGTTGAGTGCCCACAATGTACCAAAAATATGGAATTTGCTCCAAGAGTTAGCCAAGAGAAATAGATGTCAAGATCATCCCATGTCGTTGTTGTTTAAAAATGGATGAAACAATACATCAGAGGAAAATTTAACTTTAAGACAATTATTTGTAGAACTAACATAACGGGAAATTCTGATATTCATTCTCAATAGATAAAAAGTTCAATCCAAAGTATAGTCAATAAAGTTTTTAAAAAGGAATGGGTGTGTTATTTTTACAAGGGCCGGCCCAACCATAGCTTAAAACCAGCACAGAGACAATGTTCTTGAGAATAAATCAGGCAATGATTCATTATGATTATGTATCATAAATTGTTGACCTAGATGGTTAACTGATGGATTTTGCCAAAGCACTAGAAAAAATTATTAGACAGTAAATGGTACCCATTGTTAATGAAATCATAGCACCAGCAACATACTCAGCTCCTCAAGATCTTACCTAAAGTTTCCATCATTGCTTCATCTAAATTGTGCTAAATAGATCAAATATAAAACACAAGTTTCTCAAGGTCATATACATCTTGTATTTAATACACACTGATGTAATCATTTTAATAAAATGAAGATATTTTGAAGATAGGGAGAAGGGCATCAGTAGCATCTCATAAAAGGCTCTTTAATTCAGTCTACTGACTGTTTCCAAAGCAACAAGAATAACCACAGAACAGGGTCCTCCTGAAGCCTATCTGATAAAAGAATGAGGCTTTGCCACATTTCAAAGCAGAGTGTGACCACATCTTCAGAACAAGGGCAGGCTTCTAGGGTATTCACTCGTTACCTATAGGACCTTGAACAAGTCACTTAACCTCTCTGGGCCTTAGGTTCCCCTTTGATGAATAAGTTCATTATAGCAGTATCAGTTTTTATAGGAGATTTGACTAAGGTAAAGAGCAGGAACACAATATGTGCATAAATTAAGAACTCAATGAGCAGTAGCTATAATTATTTTATTATATTAATTTGATGATGATGATGATGATAGATAGATAGATAGATAGATAGATACTACAGAGTCCTGTTCAAGTAGAGAAGAAGAAAGAGACAGAGAAAAAGAAGTAAAAAATAGCTTGTCAAATTGGGTAGGAGCATTTTGTTTCTAAGTATCCTTTGTTTATGATTAAGTCTGTGTGTGGCAACTGAGTGCTCATAAAACCTCCTTATGTCCAGGCTTCCCAAGTGACTTCACTTTCCTCTTCTCTACAACAGGTTATCTTTACCCCCTGTATCTCAACAGAAAGCATCTCCCATGGCACAGAAAACACAGGGCTTCTGGCAAGAAAGCTCGAGCCTCTCGTCCTGCTATTCTACCCCATCCTCCCTCTGTATCTTCAACCTGCTCCATTCTAAAGGTTATTTCTCCTCCAAATTACACAACACCTTGCAACTACTTCCCTCTCCCCAGTTTCCTTTAGATTCAAACTGTTCAAAAGTCTAATCCCTAACAAGTAGACTCCTATAGCTAGATTTTTACCAATGTGCTCCTGTTTCTGTATCTGATTTCAAGTGCCTTCTGTGGCACCTGTCACAGACGACCACTTTCTACTCTTTTGAATCCTTGTGTGCTCTCTCTTCTAAGCCATCATTATCTCGAGTCTTTCATATGCTCACTCTAGACTTGCTACTTGCTGCTTATTTCTTTTGTGGGATTCTTTTCAGTCGTCCACCACTTAAATTCTAGTGCTCACCAGATCTCCATTTCTAACTATCTTCTCACTTTCCCTTCTTAATTTTACCTGTTCTTACAGTCATGAGTACCACTTTATATGCTGAATGCTCAAGGCCATTTCTCTTGTCATGGAGTTGTCCTTCCCTGTAGACCTATATTTTCCAATCACATACTGGTTATCTCTACTTAGAGGTTCCCTGTCTATAAAATAATCAACATTTCCCAAACTCAATTTCCTGCCTGCCCACTTAACTGGGTTATTCTAGTCTGCACCACCTTTTCTGTCTTCCCCATTTCAACAAATGACACCATGGGAAGCTTGGGATTCACACAAATCCTACCACTTGTGCTTTATAAGGACCCTAATGTTTTGTCTTCTCCATCCGATCCTATCTTAGTTCATTGACACTTCCTGGAGTCTGGCAGTAGGATTTCATCTTCTCACCCGACTAGGTCTTGCTCCATGTCAGTCCTCCTGCCACACTTCAGATCATCTTTTAGAGGTTTGAATCTGTTCCTGAGATTCTCCTACAGACATCTTTTCATGAGTCTCTACTGCCTTTAGTAAAAACCTGAAATTCTTGAATAAGACATAAAAACAGTCTTCATAATGTGATTACTGCCTATGACTTCAATATTACCTCTATCCCTCATTCCCATGGCCTTGTGATCTTCTAAATCTACTTCCAAATACTTAACATGATTTACTTTTTTAGGTCATATACTTCTATATACCGTTTTCCCGATGGGAACATTTATACACAGATCTCTAACCACAGCCTGTGCCGAGTCAACATCTCCATAATCCATCAATATTCTTTCTTCCTCCTCTGTTCTCTGTACTCCTTCTTTCAAGCATGTACCATTCTACTCTGGTATTTTAAACGGTGAATGCCTTGAATCTGAGCATTATGAATTCATGCTCTATTTTTCCACATTCATAATATAGTATGTAGTTAATAATAATAATAATAATAATAATAGTAATAAATCACTGCTATGAAAACAAAATCTCTACTATTTGTGGAACCTCAAATAGCTGGAAGAGACTTGTCTAAATATAAGTCATAATATTCACTTGTCTAAATATAAATGCTAAGCATGGTAGTGAAAGATAGAACAACTGTGTAAATATAAGGCAACTTGAAATAGCAAATAGCAAATGGCTGGTGAAGTTCACTAGTGACAAAGGAACGCATGGGAGACAGACAATTAGCATACTTATAACTACTTGGCTGCTCAGAAAAGGTTTTAAAGGAAAGATAAGACTTAAGCTAAGCAAAAGTTCAGTAAACACCTGAAATAGATCTGGAGAATAGTTGCTACCTAGATATTATTATGCTTTACAAGGTCAGGGGATGGGCTGATCTTATTTACCACTCTGTCCATGATGTCCTACCCATCCCTGGCTCATAGTGGCTGCTAAAAAAGTATTTGTTGAGTAGAATTTTAAACTGTGCAGCTGGTGATGCAAGTAACATCTGTTTTTTTTTTTTTTAAAGCAGTACTTTTCTCCATTTGCCATTCCATAAAAAGGTAATTTGTGTATGTGTTTACTAGAACTCTTTCCTCAAAAGTGAAATATTGCTTTGCTCGTTGGTTGGCAAACGTGTTGTTTCAAGATGGAGAAAAATCTGCTTTAAATAAAGAGTAAGCTATTTTGGTCCATAATCCTCGGAGCCAAATTTGAATCTTAAAATGCACTTTTCATCAAAGAATCTTAACAAAAAGATTCCTGCCAATTTAACCAAGACATCTAAAAATATTTCACTCCAAAGCCAAGCTTCCTGCTCAGAAGCATTCTAATAGAGATCACTTTCTTCCAAAGGTCTTTGCGGGGTGACAGTCACCTGAGTCACATGGCTTAGATACCAGCTTCGCCTTCCCCAAAACTGACGACCACGTGCCATTTAGAAATTCTCATTTTTCTCCAGTTTTTCTGTATTTTCAAGATTTTCTGGTACTTCTTTATACCCAACAGATTTACTACTACAAACTAAATGGGAGATCCATTCAACTTTGAGATAGAAGTTAGCTTAACATGTCTCAAACTACAAACCAAATGGGAAATTCATTCAACTTTGAAATGAAAGGTATAGCTTAATATGTCTCATCTCAACCACCAGGAAATCAAGACCTAATAAGACGCAATAAAAACCAAAGCACAGTTAGGGCAGCAACAAGAGTGAACATTGGATATCTTGAGTTCAAACCTGGTATTCAGTCTGCAATAATTTATATTCATAATGTGCCAGCACATTCACATATATTGTTTTATTTTTTTATTAGTAGTCACCTAAGATAGGTAGAATGGGGACTACTACTCTCCTTTAACAAGTATTTAACAGATATTGTTTATAGAGATCCTCAGTGTGACTAAGCATCGGACATACAACTACTATCCAAGACTCTTGATTTAGTTCAGGGTCTTCCCACCATTATCACTTGTAAGAAGCATCATATTGGCATGATCATTTATTCCTTCACTACAACAAGTCATTGGCAATTTAAATGGTCTAGTGCCTAAAATATTTCAAAGGAAACCATGCTATAATAAAAGAAAGTCACCACTACCAGAAGTTGCAGTCGCAGGTATAATCAAGGAGAAATAGGCACCTTAAGTCAATTTTTAGAAATGTATACAAGGGACAATATACCACAGATATCTCTGTTTTCTGAAAGGAAGAGGGCACAGGTGAAGGAATTATTCATCAGTTGCTTCGAAGCAAATAATTTTATGTAAAAATAAAGCAATAGCAGCATATATAACCAAATATTCTTGGGAGCATTAATTTTAGGTCATTTAGTTGCTAGCTGAAATAAATGTTAAGCTTTCAACAAGTCAGAATGTGGCTGGACAAATTCATGAGTGTTAGCATTAGGCTAAGAAAGGAAACTAGCTTGGAATTTTTAACACTTGGTTCTAATCATTAATGCTGCAATGCTGTCCCATTTACAACCTGATGTTTATTTTTACACTCTCTGCACCCCATGATCTTTTCAGCAACAGTAAATAGCTTTAAATAATGACACCTAGACTCAGCTGGATCTATCTTTTGGCTTGCAGGTCTTGGCACTGTGTATCCTTCAGACACCTCTCCAAAATGTCTCATGAAGCAAGAAATAAATAACAATTTGGAATGGAAAAGCAAACAAAAAATCTACCACCCTGAGCCATTTTTATATACGTCTAAGTTCCTGACTAAGCTATTGCAGTAACTTGTAGTCACACATGATTGTCTCCTTGGAGTTTACATTTTTCTCAATTTTTCAAAAAAAAACCCCTCATTTTAGTTATGCTCTAAACAAGCAGCTGGTAAAATAAAACCTGAGATGAGGAAAACAACAAAAAATACAGAAAGATGGAAAAACGCCTGACTCAATCACGTGTAGAACGCATAGCCACATTTGACTTCTACATTACTTTGTGTTAAGCAGCACAATTACTATTCAAGAAGCTGAAATTTATGAGGCACCCAGACTAGAAGGGCTTCTATCTTTATGCTGAAACTCAAAATATAAACTGATGAAATACCTCTCGAATTCCACAAAAGTCAATGTCTGTTTATCTGAGAAATTGGGTTCTTAAGAAAGAAGCATTATCTATCCACACAGTGGAATCTCATAAAATATGATTCTGAATCATCTGATATTGTTTGCCTTTCATCTATGTTTATACCTTATGTGATAAACACTTCCACAATAAATAAAATACAAAAAAAATTGGTGCCATTGAAACATTACTGAAATAGTTGAATATTCCCTGGAGTTTTCATAGACTCTTGTGATAGCCATACTATCACTTATTTTTGGATTATGAATACGAATTATGCTGACTCTCCTAAGTTTCCTCTTTGTCTGAATTCTGGGACTATAGAAACTTGTATGACATTGACAACATATTCCACAACCTAGTACACTTTATCCCTCTTGAGGGAATTAACACGCATCCTAACGTTCAAGTCCTGACAGATGGCTTAAAAGTGTTTTCTTGAGACCTTCTCCACTATAACACCTTCCTCAATTACTCATCCACTTCCTAAACAAAACCATGCCATAACACAATATTCGGAAATGTACTGTGTGCTATCAGTTTTGAAAGTGACACTGGAATCTTACATCAAAGTGCAGCCTATCTAGAAAGGCTTTTCCAAAGGGGAATACTTTAAAAGCAAAGAGTAAAAAGTCACTGGAGAAATGCCCCACGTAAGTGGGGGAAATCTGGGACACTTGTCATGGTCATGAGTGTCTGCAGTGCTCCAACATGGGCAGCAGGGGGCGCTCCTGCATGAAGCAAACCCCCCACAAGTGCTTCCAGTTTGGAGAACACAGAAGATTTTTTTTTTTTTTTTTCACTTAGAGCTTGCCCCAAGTCCACGGAGGTAGCCACTAAAGAGTGTAGCTGTCAATAAATAAACTGCACACGCTCAGGACACATGGTAAGTAACGGCGCAGAAGTGACCAGTGATACTACATGAGACAGAGCCTGCTTTGGGGAAACTGAGTGGTGAATTTTTAGTTTATTTATTTTGGTGAGAAAAAAGGGTTAAATTAGGTGGCCAGCCATGGGACTGGAGCAAGAGCTTGCCATGAAGTATACATAGGTCCTTTCCAGGAGCAACAAGTGGGCATCAGTATTCCACGGTCATTTATTTAGCCTCCTTGTACTACAAATTGGTTTGTGGGTTATATTCTGAGCGAAATAGTTTTTCTGTTAAATTAAAAACTCTTTTCTTTACTCCTGACTTAACCTCAACTTAGAAAATCACTCGATCAACTGAATTTTCTCTGGAACCTTAGAAAATGTGGCTCCTGCAGGGGTCTCTAGCATGTGGCTGCCTTTTATAAGACAATGTATAGTGCATTTTTTTTTTCCCTTAACTCTACACCAAGACTCAAGTATCAGAACCAAAAAAAAAAAAAATAGTTCGTGAGCTACTAAAGCTGACGCCATAATCTCAAACATAGAGAACCTCAAGGCAAAATTCCCTAAATTCCCCCCACACATTTCACTCACACATACCCCAACCCCAGTGGCTGGCTCTCCAAAAGTAAGGTACGGCAGTGACGCGTCCATAAACCTCAGTACTCACCATATTGACTTCAGAAACCATATCAATGCTGGCAATGTCAATGTTCATTCCCACAGCCACAGGGGGACCTGCAAAACCAAAGGGTCGGCCATGTGATTCCTCAGAATTTAATCATTCTTAACAAGAGTTGTCTCTGGGCATGGGACACCCTGCCCTAAACCCCTCTCTCTGGTGTGAATCCTCAAACTGCTTCAGTGCTCCTCTGAGGAAAAAAAAAAAAAAAAAAGAGCAGTAGATGCTCACTCTTCTAGGAATTGCTTTATTGAATATGCATACACGTGTGCTGACGGGGGAGAGGGATTCCAGCTGGGTCTACATATGAGACATCTCTGGCTGGGATTACACACAACTCACAGAAGCCTAAGAATCGCTCTAGCCCCCGGGTGGGGTTTATATATTGCTCTAAACCCCCCTCCTCATTCTTTCCCACACCCCTTCTATGTGTAGGTTTTAACTCTTTGAGTTCTCAAAGCATCGGGAGCAAGATTCAATAGGCATAGTTAATTTGAGGGCTGCAAAGAGACATCCCTTTTCTCCCTACCCGCTCCTTTCCCCCCTACCCTCTCAGCCTGTGGTCCTCCCCCTTTATCTCCATGCTCTGAGGCTTGGAGGGTTGGATAATATCCAGACATGAGCCACTTTAAATCATGGGCAAAGGAACTCTTCCAAAGTAGGCGGGCATAGGGGGGGGGGGGGTTAATGCCACCTCTCAACCAATTGCCTGCACATCCTGTCCTCAAAAGATGGTCAGGATGGCCTTCTTAGAGGCAGGTTCTCCGGGCACAGCATTAACTAAACTTAACGGGCTTGTATCTCAAGGGAGCAGGCAGTGAGGCAGAGCATTTATAACAGGGAAGCCTGAGGAAAGCATTCATCAGAACTGAGACCACGCCGAGAGGGTCTCTGGGAGAACTCTCAAGGACTGGAGAGGCACACACTGGTGTAAGTTTGCATCAGTTTATCACTCAGATAAAACAGTGACATTCCATAGAACGCATGCACCCAGGACTGAGAAGAAGGAAGAGAGGCACACAGAGCTGAAAAGACAGCTCCGGCTGTAGCTGGGCTGTTTCTTATTTGCAAGGAAACTCCATTACCTCCAAAATCTGGTCTCAGACGAATGTCATAGCCCTTCAGCAGCCTATCCACCGTCTCTTTAACCAGCGACATATTACTAGGGTCATTGACACTAAAGGAAGAAATGAAATAAACAAGACATCAGTAAAGAAGCGAGCACAGCGTCTTCGGCATCCCTGCTCCCGCGGAGGTATGCAGAAAGAGCTCTTCCAAGTGAGAAAAGAAAAAGACACTTACCTCTGCGCACAGACAGCAGCGATTATCAAGGGGAATGACCAGATCCCAAGGTAGCCCCTTTTCCGGACTCTCCACATCCCTTTAGTTTTAATGGGATTGAAGGTTTCAGTGAAGAGAGGAGATCCAACTTAGTCCGCCCAGTGCAGTAATTCTAATGCGAGGCGCATGCGCACGAAGTACCAAAACATCAAAGGGGCAGCGGCTGCCTGGGACCGAGCAGATTTCCTTGTTTAAAAAAAAAAAAAATTAAAGGGGAAAAAAGAAAAGCATATACATGCATAACATAGACATATCTGAATAAGATAAAAGAGTCATCCTACAGGAGCCTCTGGAGTAAAATCTCTTTGTCCTTATGTTAACAAAAACAACTCCAGCGGTTTTTAATTTTAAGTTTCCGTAGTTGCAGAAGGCAGTTTTGTACCTCGGAGGTTGTGGGGTTTTGGGTGTGTGTATGTTCCCGAGTGTGCGCGCGTGTGTATGTGTATGTGTGTGCCTATGTGTGTGCCTGTGTGTGTGTGTGTGTGTGTGTGTGTGTGTCCTCTTAAATATGCGAAACCAGATTAAGAATTTAGGGGCCAGCAGGTGTGGGGTGCAGTGGGAAGCTGGGTGCCTGGAAGCCCGCTTCTGGTTTCTGCAGGCAGGCAGGCAGGCAGGCAGGCAGGGGCGAGGAGTTTGAACTTTATTTCCTGGTGGAAGAGCATCCCCTGCCTGGGGTGACACTGGGGTGGGGGTAGGGTGCGCAGCGGGGCTGTGAGGGAGGAACAGAGTGAAGGGGGAGGGCGGCCAGAAACCCGATGGGAGGAGTCTCGAGCCACCCGGTGAATTTGGAGCACTGGGCGGGTGGAGAATAAGGAACGAAAAAAAAAAAAAAATTAAAGGAAGAAAGAGAAAAGAATCAAAAGAATAAAATCATGCTCAGCCTGTTTTAGGAGTCAAGGAGCAAGCTTATCGTCAGCACTCACGAGCGATTTCTTTCTCCTCCTCCTCACTCTCTGCCCCTATTCCCAGAAGAAGAAAACCTCAGGGTCCTGGTTCCTGGCTGCGTGACGCTCCAGACCCGAGAGTCCTGGCTATTTATAGCAGGAGGGGGAGGGGCGAGGGGAGCCGAAATCAAGGGCTGTCTCTCCAGGTTTGGGTCTGATTTTGCAGTGGGAAATTATCAGTGGGCAGGGTGGGGTTCGGATGAAGGAGAGACGGGGGGCAAGGAGGGATGGGGGGGGGGACAGGCGCCCCTGGCACAGGTGCAAGGACCAGAGGGGCGTGGGCAGCCGCACGCCACACGCCACGCGTGGTGCAGGAGGGTGGCCAGGTGGGACTCACCCTGGCTGGGGGGCACACCCCCTCAGATGCAGAAGCTCCCACGCGCACACGTGCCAGCCAGCACAGTCCCCACCGCCCCGTCCCTCCTTACCTGGCGGTCTTGCGCCCGCTGCACACTCTGACCACACACTCTGCTGATGCCCCTGGGCTCCCCAGCCCTGGCTGGGGAGCTTCACACCCAGCCGTTTTGGATACAAGCCGGAGAGGTTCCCAAAGAGCAAGCCAAAATAAAAGGGGACCGGAGATTGAGATCGTCCCGGGCACTGTGTTCTCTCCGGGTCTCCGGTCTCCGCGCCACCTCGCCCTGTCTTCCCCGGCACACCCTGGAGGAGGTTGCCTTTCTGCTCCTGCCGGAGGCTCTGCCCTGCTCACCACCAGGACCACAGGCACCAGGAAAAGGCAGTAGCTGGATCAGGCTGGGGAGAGAGGGAAAGGGATCCTGGATTCACAAAGACTGCTTCCTTCGCTCCAGGGAAAAGGACCACAGGCACCGCACCAAGAGGGGCTAGGAGGCTGGGGATTTCTGGTCCATCCTGAGGCAGGACTGCGGGCTCCGCTTGTAATCCTGATTTATCTTGGGAAGGGGGAGGAGGTAGGGCAGGTGTGCGGCAGCCTGCTACCTCTGCCCCCATCCCTTGCTGTAGAACAGGAAGAGCCCAGGTTTCAAACCTGCATTTTAGACCTCAGTGTTTGGCAACTCCTATTATTGACCCTTGTACCCTTAACCCAGAGCTTCTACTACCTGCAGGGACCACCGATCACTACATTTATTCCATTCTTACAATCCTAGCTTTTTTTAAAATTACCACAGCGTCCCCATTTTATGGATTGAAGTATTGGCGCACTGAAGCATAGGAACTTGCCCAAGGTCACTCAAAAGAAGAGTGAGAGGGAAACCAAGATTCACTTCACAGACAACCTAGATAATACACCCTCCGCGAGGCTGTCCTGAGAAGCCTAGTGCGTGGAGGTACCCCGCAGGTCCCAACAGCTTTTGGGCAAGGTCAGGTGCAGGCTCTGGGGTCCCCAGCAGGCTGTCTGCTTTGCGAGGCAGACTTGCAGGCTCTGCAGCACCAGGGGCTCTTCCTCTCCTGGCTCAAGCTGCAGCTTGACCCACATACCTTCAGATTACCTCTGCCCTCCCCACCTGGAGCACAGGGTCATTCAGGGGCAACTTAGGGAGCTGACTACTGGGCAAGTGTGGAGGGGTTGTAAAGAGGGCACCCCAAGAGTTTCCCTCTTCACACAGAGTCAAGCAGGAAGGGAGAGCTGTGAGCTTTCACCATTAAGCAAGTTTCTAGGTTAGAGAGACAGGTAAAACTCAGCGTTATGAATACAGGGCGCGCGCACGCGCGCGCACACACACACACATGCTTGCGCCTACACACCACATGCACACACGCGCGCGAACACACACACACCATCCACAGCCTGGCGCTGCAGCAGGCTCTTGAAGCCATCTAAAGATAACTCTGAAAGAAAGAGGGAGGGAAGGGGAGAGGGAATCTGTAAGTCTCCTATCTGCATTGACTCCGCTTGGCACTAACAGACTGGAGGTTAGGTCCTGGCAAATAGGTGATTTTCTTTTCTTCCTCTTTATTCTTATACACAGTGGAAATCTTTTACACGAGCTAGTTATAACAAAGAGAATAAACGGTTTTGATTATCAGCACTGTTCCCAGATTCACAAAGTAGATGGCTCAGGTAATCAAATGATGGAGCCCTGGAAAGTTCCTCTCACCCTGGAAAATCTCTCAGACCTTTTCTTCTGAGTACCACTCACATGGCGCTTTCTGCACCCAGCCTCCTCTACATAGGCCCACTTCAATTTGGGTTCAGAGAACAAAATTCAATAAGCAGAACAAACAGTCACAGATACTCTCACCAATCTAAAATGATTATAACGGCCCAATAAATGCTTAAAATATATGCCCAAAGATCTACTATGTACCAAAAATATTAAGAAAAAAGTTGAAGAATTAAATAAAACCAGCTTGCATTTCAACCAGCAAAATAGCATAAAAGAACGTGGTGTGAATGTTTGTATGCAGAGCTCAGCTCAAATATTTAATAACTTTTGTAACTTACGTGAGTCACTTAAACCAAGCCTCACTTTCCTTTTCTAGCAAAAAAAGAAGAAATAATGGTACCTTCCCCACCAGACTGTTGTGAGGTGATGTACATATACAGGTAGCATTTGGCATGTGATTAATAAATATGTCATGATTTAATTAAGTGGTACAATGAATGGAGAGGAAAGTAAACAAGGTTTAGTGACATTTATCTCTAAAGATTGAGTGGGCATAAATTTGGTATAATCATTACAGATTTGTCTGAGAAGAAAAGAACAAACATGTCAAGGAGGTCAAAGCAAGTTTTTTTTTTTTAAAGATGTATTAAAGACCTAACAGCAAGAAATTTTTTTAAAAATGAAAGAATATAAATTTTCTTTAGGTAGTAATATCTCGGGGATATTTCTTACCAATAACTATAACTAATATAAATATATTCCTTCTGGTTATAAAACCTAAGATGGATTTATGCCTAAAATGTGTCTTTATTGTGTAGCAGAGTCAACTCTGGATATCTCTCTGGAAGACTTTGCTGATAAGGCCACCTAGGAACACGCGAAATTGGAACAATCATGTGGAATTTGGAGATGTGTCAGTTGCTAGAGAATCCTCCAAGATTTCAAATGTACAATGAGCAGGCAAAATATAAGTGCATTTAAGATCTCATGCTTCAAAGCCATCTCTGAATATATACCATAAAAATGCAAAGTCAAAACAGGCATGAACCATCTGCCATTAATTTTCTCTGTGATATTCATTATCTGGCATATATACTTATCTATATGGTAAGCACCCACTCTTATCCAAAATTATTTGGCAAGCACTAGGGATAATGTGCTGAAAAGGCAGACATGGTCTTTATCCTTCCATAGTTTACACTTTAATGTGTGAAATAAGCTATGGGAGAAGTAATTGTGGATATAACATTTGAAGAGAGAAAAGAGAAGATATAGAATTTATTATTGGTGCATGTAATTCAGTCAGGGGAAACAATGTTCCAGATAGAGAAAAAACAATACCTGGCTGGCAGATGAGTTTTAATCACACTGGGGACAGACAGTAATGGTTGTAAAGGATTTGTCAGGAAGCAACTGCAAGCATCCAGGTAAGAGATGATGTTGTTCTAAATTAGGATAATGACCATGAGGATGAGCAGAAGTAACTACAGTAATGTGGAAGAACCAGCTAACCTAATGACAGATAGGTTATGGAGAAGGAGGGCTGAGGATTCCAGGAGGATGCCTTCATTTCTGGTTTGAGTAACTCAGTAGTAACAGGGGAAGAAATTTGAAAGAGATGGATGACACCATCAGACTTGTAATGTTGGGCACCTGATGGCAACTCAAGTTACCCTGGATGTTTTGCTCTGTGCACCTAAAACTCAGAAAATTAGAGATTGGCTGAGGCCAATGCAAAATTTTCATGTTCTGTACTGACCCTGTATTTTCCCTTTCTCCTTCTTTTCCGCCTTCTTCTCTTCCTGCTGCTGCTGCTGTTGTTGTTATTACTATTTTGCCTTATAATTTGTAACTAAATATAACCATATTTTAATTCTTTTATTTCCATCTTTCTGCATAGAAATACCATTTTGAAAAATGTGACCTTTCTTTGCTTTTCTTATTGGTATATTATAGAATCTAGTACCTAAGAGGATACCTGAGACCTATAGAGCCTGGAAGACACATAAGCTCTATTTTTGAGTGAATGAGTATATATCAGATGAACTAAAGACTGGAGGATCTAGAAGATAAATTTCTGGTAAAAAAAAAAGACTGTTACAGTCATCAGAAGGGTCAAGTTAGGATCAACCCCCAAGATAAGAAAAAAAAAACTAATGCAATATTATCAAAGCTAAGGAAAGAAAATATGGTAAAGAAGGACTAGTTAACTACCTTAAATTCTTTCAAGAGTTTTACAATTTTTGAATAGGTATTACATAGTCATGGTATGACATTCAAAAAATAAATCACTTTGCCCCTCTGCTACCATGATCTATCCCTAGGAACTTATACAATTCAATTTTGGGGGGATGGAATTAAGGTACTTTATATCTGATATCCTGTTGAACAGGTGTGGGATGTGTCCCCAGGTTCCAGGTAGACCTCCTTCTAACCTGGGTAAGTATTAGTGATGATGGTTTGGAAGGAGACTCTAACAGAATGCAGTTTACCTTTTTTGCTGAATCATTTAAGTATTTGCATTTATAATGATTTTTGAATGATTAATGGCTCTTTTGGCTTTGGATACTGATTGATGTCTTTTTCAATTGTGCACAGAAATGTCAGTAAAGGTAAGGAGTAGAGAGAAAGGCATAAATAACAGATAGAAAGGGAATATAGAATATGTATGTGTTTATTACTTTTTAGTACATCCAATATCTTTTTTTTTTTCAGGTCTGCAGATGAAACCCAGGGGCATTCCAGGGGCATTTGACCTCTGAGCTACACTCCCTGCCCTGTTTTTATTCTTTATTTTGAAACAGGGTCTCACTAACTTACAGAGGGCCCCACTAAGTAACTGAGGCTGTCCACAAACCACGATCCTCCGGTCTCAGCCTCCCAAATGCTTGGATTACAAGCCTGCACCACCACGTGTGGCTCTTCTAAGATCTTAAACACACCGCCTGCTAATAAAATTGCTAGGCACATGGCTTCTTAAATCTACTGTAATTTAAAAATAAGAACTGTTTTAAATAATCTTTCCATGTGTCTTATACATGAATGCATCTTTATTTTTATATTATAAAGGGTAAGCCTAGAGTACTTTAAAATTTATCAGATAAGTTTACCTGTATTCTATTCAAAAGTACCCTCTATTTTTCAGACAAACTTTCCTTCACAGATATTGGAAAATAAAATTCTAACAAATTGCTATAAATTCCATATAAAAGGCTTATGAATTAACAAGAATTTTACTCTGTGGAATTAGAAATGTGAATTGCATACTCCATATGAAAAAAGTTCAGTAAGTAATATTAACACTAAACCTGAGTTTCTATAAAAATTTTGGTCACAGTAAGCCTAATGAGACATAAATTACTTTAAATTATTCAATTTGAGGTATATTATTAGCAGGGCATGGTGGCTTATGCTTGTAATCCCAGCATTTGGGAGACTGAGATAGGAGGATCACAGTTCAGGGACAACCTCAACTACTTAGTGAGGCCCTTTGCAACTCAGTGTGACACTGTTTCAAAAAATAAAGGATAAAAAATAAGGCTGTGGGTATAGATCAGAGGTAGAATGCCCTGGATTCCATCTCCAGTACCGTCAAAACAACAACAACAACAAGAAGTATATTATTAGCTTGGAAAGCTGGGAAAGGAGAATCATAGATTTGAAGCCAGCCTCAGAAACTCAGACTCTCAGCAACCTAGCAAGACTGTTTCAAAATAATAAAACAAAATATGGCTGGTAGTGTTGCTTTGGAAGGAGAATTCTTCTTAATTCAATCTATAGAAAAGTGTGTGTCAGCAGGGTGTGGTGGTACATGCTTGTAATTCCAAAATTTGGGAGGCGGAGACAGGAGGATGGCAGTTTGTGGACAGCCTCAGCTACTTAGTGAGGCCATTTGCAACTCAGTGAGACCCTGTTTCAGAATAAAGAATAAAAAATAGGGCTGAGGGAGTAGTTCAGAGATAGAATGCCCCTGGGTTCCATCCCCAGTACCACAAAAATATAAAAATAAAAAAGTGTGCCTTAAAGTGCAAAATGAAATTACTGATTCTTCAATGGAGGTAAAATGTGTGAAAAATGCACATACTGGCTCTAATTTTGAGGAACTACAATGTTGAAATTAGTGAATGTTTACTATTTGTAAAATAGAATACTATGTAATTACATGCAATTCAATTTAATATGGGAAAGATACATCTAGTATATGTTATAGTATTTGTCAAGGGGTCTTCAAATTTAGAGGATTTGGGCATATGACAAAATAAAACTGTCCTAGGCATCTCCAGCCTCAGCCAAAGATAATGTTTCTACTTTGATGTATCTAAAGCAAATTGCTATTGTTGTTGTTGGCATTATTATTATTATTATTATTATTATTATTATTATTATTAATTACTACTACTACTACTACTACTACTACTACTACTACTACTATTATTGTTCTTAAATCCTTTTTGGAAGCCTCCCCTTTGCTAATTCAACAAGAAACAAAACTTTTGTGTTTTACTCTTCTTTTTGTTATTCCCCAACCTCAGAATAATCACCTAATTTGTATTAGTAACTCAATAATAACTTTAATTGCAATTATTCCTAGTTAGTACTTATTGAGTATTTGCTGATGACTTGCTTTCTCTGTGATGAACACCAACATTTCAATATTTATTGAACTCTTCCAAGCTTTTGTATATGTACTATTCAGTGCTCTTGGGGTTGCAAGTAACAGAACCCAAATTTAAAACTACTTAAGTCAATATTGGGCCTTATAACTTAAAAGTCGAGGGCATCCAGCTTCAAGTAGAGGGGGATTCAGGAGCTTAAGCTATTTTCTCTCCCAGTTCTGTCCTTTGTAAGTTGGCTACATTCTTATGCAGTGTCTCTTTCAAAGATAGCCACCAAGTGCTGTATTTTGGCAACTCTCAAGAGGACAAACAACTTCTTAAATCCAAAAATCCACGTTAAGATGCCCTATGGGGGCTTGGGTCATAGTTCTAGGTCTACCCATCATCTTCTTCTGATCCTGAAGCTGGGATAACCATGTCCAAACAATAAAGACTTCTGAGTGTTCAAGAAATGATTATCCAGAAAGGATCATTAACATTCTGTTACCAGAAAGAAGAGAAATGGATGTTGAATTGGCAGAAGCCACAGGTGATCATGATGGGCAGAATAGGTGTCAGTCTTAACCAGATATTTTTGATAAACCATTGTGATATAGGAACATGAATTTGGCTAGACGAGAAACCTAAACTTACCACTTTTATTTTAAATGAACACCTTTATCCAATAAGAAGGAGTGAATGAATGGGTGAATGAAAGAATTCACCATTAGGACATTTATGATTATCATATTCTTGTTGGATGAGAGCTTTTCCCATTTTATTCATTCACATAATCATATGTGAAACATTTTGAAAACTTTGAAAATAGGCCTGGCACAACTGAATAAACACAAGCACATATAGGAAGAAATTAATAGAAAACTTTAAAACATTATGAATAAGAATGGCAAAACAATAAAAAGCCCAATAACCGAATACTCAAGAACTTAAAACTACTCCTGAAAGATATTATAATTCTAATGTCAACTGCATCAACTCCACTTTTACATGATCTATATTTTTTGAATAAATAATTTTGAAGTAAATTATATAATTTTTTAAGTATTTATATAAAATGCCATATTAGTACTCATAGGATAGTAAACAGTTTTTCATATTTAACATTCAACTATGTCATAAATCCTCACCCTAACCTTTTTTTTTTTAAAGACAGAATGTAAACCCACAAGTGTTTACTGTGTGCTGGCCTAAATAGACCATTTAACACTTTTAAACATTTTTTCTCAAATTTGAAATAATGTATAACATAGTGATTATTTCTTTTTTATATACTTTTATTGATACAGTATAGTCTTAAGTCATTTCCTTCTTTCTTTCTTTCCTTCTCTCTTTTCTTCTCCCTTCCCTTCTTTTCTTTTCTTTTCTTTTCTTTTTCTTTTCTTTTCTTTTCTTTTTGTAGTCCTGGGGATTAAACCCAGGAGCATTCTACCTCCAAGCTACATTGCCAGCCTATTTTTTATTCTTTACTTTGAAACAGGATCTCACTAAGATAAGTAGCTGAGGCTGGCCACCAACCTGTGGTCCTCCTGTCTCAGCCTCCCAAGTACTGGGATTCCAAGCGTGCTTCATCAAACCTGGCTTTAAGTCATCTTTATTGATACTAAATGACCTTTTCTGACTATCTAGCATCTCTACACTTTATTTAATTCCCACAAAATACTTTGAAGTAATAATGTTCTTTCCATTTCACAATATTACAAAGGTGTCAAAGCTTTTGTGGTCAAGAAAAATTTTTCTTCAGAAAAGAGGAAATGGGAATGAGAAGAGTCTGTCACAGTGAAGATTTTCTTTAATTGGAAACTCAGTGCATACGTGATAATAACGCCTATTTTCTTTCATTTATCTCAGCATAGTTCTTTCATACTAGAAGTGCACAAGGACAGGTTTTGTTCCTAGTTCCTGAGATGAATTTATTTGTAGGTTTAAATAGAAAGTTCCTGTAGAAGATGTAGTATGTTGTGCCATTGGGCAAAACCATTATTCCATAAAATAAAGTCTCTGTTAGACACAAAAGCCTAACAACCAGTTTCCACTAATGAATATATAATAGTGTCTGCTACAGTAAAGAGATAAACAATTGCAACATTAGCCAAGATGTAGAGTTCTTTGATAACAGAGGGAGGGTTTAAAATTGTGTAGATAGCCAGGCATGGTGGCCCATGCTTATAATCCCAGTACTGGGGAGGCTGAAACAGGGGGATCGCAGGTTCAAGCCAACCTCAGCTAGTGAGGCACTCTACAGCTTTGTGAGACCCTGTTTTAAGATTAAGAAAAAGCTGGGTGTGGTGGTGCACACTTGTAATCCCAGTACTTGGGAGGCTGACAGGAGGATCGTAGGTTTGTGGCCAACCTCAGCTGCTTAGTGAGGCCCTCTACAACTTAGTGAGATCCTGATTCAAAATAAAAAGAAATAGTGCTGGGGGTGTATCTCGAAGATAGAATACCCCTAGGTTCAATCTCCAGTACCACAAAAATAAAAAAAAAAAATAATAATATTGAGAAAAAATAGGGCTGGAGGTAGAGTTTGGAGGTAGAATATCCCTCGTTGAATCCCTAGTACTGCAAACAAACAAATTAATTAATTTAATTAATTAAAATAAAATTGTATAGATAGGTGGAGTCAACTCTGGACCTCAGTCTTCCCATCCTCTATCAGCCAGTTTATACTGCTACATCATTTTGATTAGGGATCAGCAGACTTTTTATGATAGTAAATAGTGTAGGCTTTATAGGATACTCAGCTCTGCAGTAGTAGTATTGACAAACCTCAATAATAAAGGTGAGTCGTGATTTAATGAGAAATAGACAAGGGATAACAAACAAAAAGACCCCAAAACACCAGGAGGGAAATATGGTAAGATTTTTTATCAGAAAAGAAAACAAGCAAACCAGCAAAACACTTATATAATGTAAATAAAATTAGGAATTGAAGAGGATTCTTTTGTCATCTCCATATTCAAAGGGGCTTTTAAATAGTTGAGAGGCCAATACGGGAGGATTTCAAGTTTGAGGACAGCCTTAGCAATCTAGGGAGACTCTCAACAACCTACCGAGACCCTGTTTCAGAACAAAAAAATAAAATCAGGCTGGGGGTGTAGACTAAAAGTAGAATGCCCCTGGATTAATTCACCAGTACCTTCCCCCAGAAAAGAGAGGAGCTCCTGAGCACCTGGAAGTTTGGGCCTGGATTCATGGGATTATTTTAATTTTAATGTAAAGTTGCCTAGGCAGAGGAAGAAACCTTAGATCACAGTCTTTTAAAATTAGACTAGAAAAGCAAGAATTTATGGGGAAAAACCTAAATACTGAAATGGATGTTTATCTAATTGTTTTATTGTTTGTCTCTTATAAACTGGGTGCTGGCCATCCCCTTCCATCCTTCCATACAGAGAGAGAAGTATAAATGAATTAGGAGAAAAATACCATTAAGATGCTACTTCTAGTAAAATTGGAGTCTGTTAGTCCCAGGGAGAACAATGGTTTAAAAAAGACTAAAGTTTAGAAACTAAAAATTAAAGCTGGGTTTCGTGGCTTAAGCTTGTAATCCCAGCATTTGGGAGGCTGAGGCAGGAGGATCGTTGTTTGTGGACAGCCTCAGCTACTTAATGAGGCCCTCTGCAACTTAGTCAGACTCTGTCTGTTTCAAAATAGAGAATAAAAAGTAAGGCTGGGGGTGTAGCTCAGAGGTAGAATGTCCCTGGGTTTCATCCTCAGTACTGGAAAAATAAATAAATAAATAAATAAATAAATAAATTTTTAAAAATAAAGATAAAAGTAAAATAAAATACAAACTAAAAATTCAGGTATCAGTTATAACAATTTTTTGAGGATAGGTAATTAAACCCAAAGAAAAATCCTCAAGTGTTCACTGATAAAGTAATTGGTCTGAAATTTTGTAATACTAGAATCTTCAATAACGTGCTTAGTTTGCGATAGGCATCTCTGGTCTATAACTTAAAACAAGTAAGTTTATTTGATTCTATTATTAAGAAAATGAAGAAGATTATATTACTGGAGCTTCCCTGGACACTCTTATCCACCACAGTGGTGAGTGAAGAATAGAACAATTCGTAAGCAGTGGCCCCTCCAAGGCTTCCTCCTGGGATCAGGCTCATTTCTACTCTCTGCTTAATCTCTTTCTCCCTTTTCTCTTATTTTCTTACCATCTGTATCGGCATCTTTCTCCCAAGGTCTGCTTCAGGGCATTTAACTTGAGATTACAAAAGTTTGAGATGGAAACTCTCAATGTAAAATTTGAGATGTATTCTAGGAAAAACCTGTTTTTGTTTTTTCTGGAAAAGCAGACACCATTAATGGCACTCTGCAAAGAACACTACCATGAACTACATAATAATATAACTAGATTTTTGTTGTTGTTGCTATTCATTTTGTTTTGTTTTAATACTAGCTCTGTGATTTGAAGGAAGATGAGGGATGAATATTTACATTCTTTTTCTGGCTCTAAGTTTTCCCAAAAAACTAGGTGATCTTTAAAGTTCTTTTCAGATCAAAATTTATATGACATAAATCAATGGTTGGTAAACTATAAACCATTGGCCAATTCCAACCTTACTCCCTTTTTTGTTTATATTATTATTATTATTATTATTATTATTATTATTATTGTGTGTGTGTGTGTGTGGTTTGGGGGGTTAAATCTGGGGGCATTCTACCTCCAAGCTACACTCCCATCCCTATTTTATTTTTATTTTGAAATAGGGTCTCAGTAGGTTGACTAGTATCTCACTACTTGCTGAGGCTGTTCTCAAATCTGTGATCATCCTGTCTCAGCCTCCCAAGGCCTGGTATTACAGGAGTGCACCATCATACCCAGGTAATTGTCTGTTTTATAAGTAAAGTTTTACTGGACCCACCCTGCTCATTAGTTTTGGTATTTCAATGCCTGAGCTCATGCTACCACTACAGAATTGATTAGATATTACTTCTCTGCAACTCTACGGGCTATGAATTATGGGCATTCTCAACATTTTTCTTCAAAAATTGAAGAAATTTGCTGGGTGTGGTGGTGCACGCTTGTAATCCCCGTGCATGAGAGGCTGAGACAGGAGGATCGCATGGGTTCGAAGCCAGCCTCAGCTACTTAGTGAGGCTTTCAGTAACTTAGTGAGACCCTGTTTCCAAATAAAATATAAAAAAGGTCTGGGAGTATAGCCCAGAGGTAGAAAGCCTCTGGGTTCCACCCCCGGTACCACCAAAAAAAAAAAAAAAAAAAAAAAAAGAAGAAGAAGAAATTGAGGCAAAGTAAGTGTAATTACCTTGACTAAGCTACAAGGATGAGTAATGGCAAAGATGCGATTTGCCTTCAGCCCATCCAGAACCGGTGTGTTTTTAACCACAATGCTAAACTGACTTGATACAGAAAGACCAGGATGAAAATTCATGCGCAAAGCTTGTGACTCATAGTAAACACGTGTTTGCTTCATCTTTCGCAGTGCAGTAGACATCAACAGGAACTCATGCGAAAACATGGGTCGAGGAGGGGAGGGTGTAAAGTCTGGAAGCTCAACAAAGTTAGAAAATAACACCAAGAATGAAATAAAGCCTGCTTAGTTTTTTTATTATTATTATTATTCATTGTCACATGCAGTTCTAAAATGCGATTTCACGTTCTCTTCGTTTTTCCTCCTGGTGCAAATCGCAGACACGTTCGCAAACAACTTCACAACCAAGATGCTTGACTTGGTCCTTGGCAAGCCTGCATCCTGCGTCTGTGGAGCGGAACTAAGCGTTGCATGGCACCTCTCTCTTCTCATCTCTTCCCCGCTTCCTCAGAGATTACAGTTCTGCTCAGATGATGTGATGAATGACATCGCTAAGGGTGGGTAATTTTGCTTTCAACAATCTGCAGTGTTTCAGCGCATCAGCATACTTTGTTTTCCAACATTTTTTTATATCCCATTGACATTAATCCCTTCAAAATTTATCTCCACATCCCTTTCCACTGAGGTGAAGAATCTTTCATTTGGAACAATTCCATACGCTAGCATAAATTCAAGAAGAGGAAAGCATCCCCAAAAGGTGAAGAGGGAGTCATTTTTCAATGTATTTTTCTTAAATGATAACTAGAATTCAGATGGTGGAGGAACAGTAGCAACTGATACCAATTCTTCTTTTTTCCCTTTTTTTTATTATTTTTTTGGTAAATATTTTGTCAAATACATAGTTTTAACAATTATGTGTCCTGTGAATTCAGTTTAGATAAATCGTTTTTGGCTATTATAGCTGCAATTGAACTTATTTCTTAATGTTCCCTAATGCATGTAAAGTGGTTGATAAATTTCTTATTCTGCTCAGGTCAGAACTTTATGCAATTACCATTGGTTTTTTAGCAATGTTTGGGTCCATAATAAGGTTAAACCAATCCCTCCTTTCATTTCTCTTCTTTCTTTCTCACTCTTCTATTTCTTTCCCCCTTTGCCTTATTACCTGAGATTTTTTAATTTTGCTAGCCACTGTGCTTGAGGTAGAGTAGAAACTTTAAAAAAAAAAAAGTAGAAAGAAGACATAAAGGATGAACAAGGAAAAGACAACTTTAATAGGAAAGCCTCGTGTTAAAGTTCCTCCTGCATTCGTTCCCCAAGCCGGGCCTGTCATGCCCAAATTTCCGAAACTTTCCAAATCTTCACTCATTCACTTATGATTATTACCATGAACACTGTTAACTATCTCATCAATGAATCGCTGAAGCAATAGAAGATGCGTAATGATCAGACTACTTGGGACCATATCAAAGATTTAGAAGGTGACTTGCTACTTTGTGATAGAAGAAAATAATCTTTTATTTCACCCACACATAGTTTATGCAAAAGAGATATCTACTGAAAAGACCCTGGAGACCACATTGAGGATCTGGAAGGTAGCTGGGTGTGGTGGCACAAGCCTGAAATCCCAGGATTTCTACCCTATAATATACATTTTTTTAGTTCGTAGTTAAATGCTAGCAAATGTCCCAATGCTACCCCTATCGATATTCTACTGTGCTGTGTATTTGTAGATAAGCTCTATATTATTCTTTATTTGGTAAGAAGATCTTGCTAAGTTGCTGAGAACCTCATTAAGGTGGCCAGATCCACAGATTTATGTCATCCTCACATACTTTCTCATGCCCCTTCCCCTTGACCAAGTTTCCATTAGAAGGAGAAACTCAAACGCCCCAAAGTGTATCTTTTAGTCTAGAAATGGCTCATGATCTCCTTGAATGTATATCTTTGCTTTCCCAAACTAACCTCAGTCTGTGTGTCTGACTGGCTCATGCTGCAATTCTTTTCTGTCACATAAGCTCAGGATGAGTTCTCTCCCTCTCTCACTGGGAAGTCTTTGTATCCTTCTGGGAACCATCTCTTCTCAGGTGACATGCTAAGTACATAACATGCTTTACTTCATTTAATTTTCACAATAACCTTTCGGTTTGGGAGCACCACCCACAATTTTCAGAACAGAAAACTAAAGTTATAAAAAACTTAAAGGACTTTCTCAAGTTAACACAGCAAACCATAATTATTATATTAATATGATAATAGGAATACACTCATAATTCCTACTCAGACTTGTCGCACTCTGAGAGGTTACCTTAAATATTGTCCACAAACCCAAAGAGTAAAAGTCCAAATATCCTCCCATAATATTGCAAATCAAGAAAGTTACAGGTTGCTGCGTATGGACCACACAGTAGTGATGATATCAGATGATCAGAATGAAGGTAAAGAACAGACTGATGAGCCGTGTGTGGTGGCACACGCCTGCGATCCCAGCCCTTGAGAGGCCGAGACAGAAGGACTGCAGATTTCAAGCCAGACTCAACAACTTAATGAGGTTCTCAGCAACTTAGCAAGAACTTCTTACCAAATAAAAAGTAAAATAGAGCTTATCTTATCTACAAATACACAGATAGCAAAGTAGAATATGGATAGGATTAGCATTGCGAAGTTTGCTGGCATTTAACTATGAACTAAAAAAATGTATACTATAGGGTAGTACCACCACTAGCTTATACAAGAAAATAGTTACAATAATTTCTAAATTCTAAAGATTTTTTCTTATAAATTGATGGAAAGGAAATAGAAAAAACATGTAGTATGATTTGGAAAAAATTTCATTCATTACTTAAATAATATATTTTTGCTTTGAAAAGAATTTATATTATTCTTATTATATATTATATATGTGCATATATAAGTATATATGTATACACACACACACACACACACACACACACACACACACATATGTAGGAACAAAACCCATTGAATTTGAATCTGGAAGTGTGTAAGTCTGGAAATGTGTA
This sequence comes from Muscardinus avellanarius, assembly GCF_963383645.1. NCBI lineage: Eukaryota > Metazoa > Chordata > Mammalia > Rodentia > Gliridae > Muscardinus > Muscardinus avellanarius. The sequence goes on from NC_137793.1 coordinate 13,888,706, forward strand.
AGTAAAGGCAGTAAGGCAAAAGCCCCTGATACCTGACACCACTTAAAGAACAATATAGAAATTAAAAACAAGCTGTATAAAAATATAAATTGTGCTTTCCTAATAATTTATTTTAGGAGAGTTCTCCATGAGGAATCTAATGACTTTAGAATCTATGGAATTGATTTGTCAAAAGTTTCTAACTAAGATTTAAGCAACAAGGAAATTGAATCTTAAATGAGGAAACACGCCTTCAAAGGTATTAGAATTGTTGGTGAACTTCTCCTGACAATTTATATGTAACTTTAGTTACAGAAAAATCAGTAACTAGAGCATTTGATTTCCTCTGCCTAAATTTAAAGCATCACTCAGAGAACTTTGCATAAACGATGAATTGGGGGGGCAGGGTTTGTATGTTCTTATCTCATTTCTTAGACTCAGGTTTCTTTTTCCTATGGTGGTGGTTTGCTGCTCAACCTCCGGGGGACAAACAGGTCCAGCTAATGAAATCCTCTGGCTCCCGGGTCTTCTAGATACTTTATGTGAAATTCCAGAATTACTTCTGGAACTTTGCCTTCTTCATTCTCTGCCTAGTTCATTCAACTCCATCTATACCAAGAGCCTTATCAAGCTGGACCTCTGTTGTCCCTCTGTCTGGAACCCCCTATTCTCTCCCCATTCTTCCCATGGCTGTGGATTCCCATTCCATCTCACATACGCTCAGAGAGGTCAATACTGTTCCTCCCCAAAACTGGCCACTTTCACTGTTATATTAGGGTCTTCTAATGTCTTCCAAACTGAACTGTAGGTTGTGGTGGTGGTTGTTTTACTTGTCTTTTTCTTCTCATTAAAAATATAAACTTTATAAAATAATGCCTATCTACTTCAACATAGTATCCAAAATACCCAAAAGATCCTAAGTCTAAAATAAAATTCATATGGAATGAGCAGCTAAACTTTGAATCTCTTCCCAAATCTTTCTTTTTTTTTTTTTGACTCAATGTTTTTTCCTCTAATCAGCTCTAAGAGTTAACGTCTTCCACGAGGCACTTTATATACATATGTATTTGAATCCTAACAATAACTCAGCAAAGTTAGTACTATCTGCTGATGGAAAGGTAATAAATATCAGAACCAAAATTCAAATAAGGGTCAGATGACTTCAAAGCTGATCACCTCATCCTTAAGCTGCAGGACTACTTGCTCTCCGAATAGGCGTTGACATCCTTGACATCTTCAAGTTGCTCGTGTTATGACAGGCTGTCTTGTCTCTTCTTCTACCACTTACCCATGCCATGGGTTTAAATTTTCTAACCTACATATACTTGAGATTTCTTTTAATAGTTTGTTAAGCTTTGTTTCTTAATCCCAGGAGCAAGGGGGAATTATGTAAAACACATTGTAGACATGTTTTCACGGCTTGTTTCATTGTATTGATTCACTGAATGGACAGATGGTACAAATAAGGAAAATCCCTCAGAAAGCTCTCCAGATTGTACACTGGTCCTGCATTGAATGGAATCATCATCCCAGCAAATAGAGAGTGGGAGTCATCAGTGTAGATCCCTGTACAAAAACACCACATGAGAATGGTAGTTACATGTAAAAGCTAACCAGATTATACAACATTTACTCAAGAAAATTTGCTGGATGGTACATATTTCCCCAATAGATTAACAGGCCATATCACAAAACTCATCTCAAGCGAACTCTTCTATTCTGTTACTTTGAGCTTCTGGGGACTATCTTTGGATTTACATTGATTCTCAGTGACCTCCTTCAGGTTAATAGCTTTCTTTCTGTTTCTGTTTCTGTTTCTTTTTCTTTTTTCACTGTGGTACTGGCAATTGAACACAGCAGTGTCCTATCTCTGAGATATACCTTCAGCCCTATTTTTTTTAAAACAAGATCTCACTAAGTTGCAAAGACTGGCCTTGAACCTGTGAGCCTCCTGCCTCAGTTTCCCAAGTACTGAGATTATAGGTATGGACCACTTCACCCATTAGGCGAATGCCTTCCTAAAAAATAACAGTAAGTTATAGAATGGGAGCACTATATATTGAGTCAGTTAATTTAAAAATTCACTGAGAACTCTGAAATGAGAAAAAAAAAACAACAGCTTTATATGAATTAGATTACTTAGTAATACAGGGAATTATTTAATTTAGGATTTAAACTATCTGACACTTTGAAAGAATCATCACTCGGCGCCTTTATTAAGCACCTGTTGTGGTGTGCCAGGTATTTATTTTAGACACTAGAAATACACTGGGAAAGCAGACATTATTCCTCTACCCAAAGAAACACATTTTAGTGGCTCATTTATTATTGAACGAATAGATACAAACTAAAACATTATTTTTAAAATGAAGAAAAGAAGGGGAAATTGTGAGAGAAATTTAGAGGGGAGTGAATGCCGAGATATCAGAATATGCTGCATGCATAAAGAAATGGTGCTTGGTTGGAGTCTGAAGGTGTGACACAGGCGTAGCATAGTGGTTGTGCTGTTCAGGTGTAAAAGGGACAGGTGACCAGGGGTGGAAGACTCTAGGCAGAGGGATGGCAAGGTGAAACCTCCCTCCCAATCTGAGATAGAAAAAATGACTGGTGGGATTGAGGGACTCTAGCCTTGCTGAAGTCAAGTGTGTATGTGAAACCTCGAATTAAGATAGTAGCTACAGGTGGTCAGTAAATTAAAGGTAGAATTACTGATAGTGGCTGTTGAAAATACATTGTGATTGTGTGTATGTGTGTGTTTTCAGGTGTGTTTAGGTGTGTGTTTTTGATGATGGGTTTGATTTGGTCAGATGCATCTGTATTCATTAACAAAGCCCTTATGAAACCATCTACTTCATCATTTTATTTATTTATTTATTTATTTTTTGTGGGTTTGGGGATGGAACCCAGGGGCATTTGACCTCCGAGCTACACCCCCTGCCCTACTTTTTATTCTTTATTTTGAAACTGGGTCTCACTGAGTTGCAGAAGGCCTCACTAAGTAGCTGAGGCTGTCCGGGAACTGCGATTCTCCAGGTCTCACTCAGCCTCCTGAATGCTGGGATTATAAGCGTGTGCCACCACGCCCGGTTTACTTCATCATTTTAGATGAGCACTCTACCACTAAGCTGTATCCCAAGTCTTCATCATTATAAAAGCAGCTTTGAATGTCTGTCTATCTAGGGTACCACACTGTGTGCTGATGGCATCTAGGAATGACCGGTTTTGCTGCAACCCAATCGAGCATATGCAAGCTGAGTCTCAGAGCACACTGTTTTTATAATATTCAAAAAATACTTTATAGTTAACAGCCTTGGGTCACAGTAGGAAGGATGGACAAACCCACAAATTATTTTCAGAATTTGTGATTTAGACCGCGGGTCAGACTCTAGTCTCACTTTCTTAGGTCAAATCATAGCTGAATTGCTTTCTAAATTTATAAGAGTAGACAAGTGCATCCCTTTCTTTGAGCCTAAATTTATTATTTTGTAAACCTGCGATACTGGCAAAAAGTAATTTAGCTCCAGTTTATCTGCAGGGCGTAGGAGGTCGAGTTTCGTTTAATAGATGAGGCACATGAATCCCACATTTCCATATTAAGCACATAATCTAGGCTTAAAAGACAGTAACCATTTTATTTTACTCCGTGCGATAGAAAAGAAGACTATTTTTCTTTTATTGCAATTTGCAGTTTGGGGGCTTTTTTGTGACTTTTGTCATATTTGTTTGATAAGTAGAAATACCAGAAATAATTGTGTGCTTGGTCTGGGGATGGCGGGATAGCTCTTCCTGTGATCCTGATGTGTAGTGATGGTGCAAACTACGCACCCAGAGGCCAACTGAGGAGGGTGACAACATCCTGCTTCACTTTGCATCCTGACCTACCTCCAGTAAGGATGCAAATAAGTGGCGAAATCGCCAAGGGGCAGGTGAGAGAAGGTACATTCTCTGGTGTTAGAGAATCGGAAAGCTTCATATGATGTGTTCCTAAGGCTTCGTTCGCCCTACATTTTCTGTGTGTTGGAGAGGGATACTCTAACTGGCTGTGAACATTCAATTTCTCTCATCCCTGGGATCGCAGTTCCCACCACCTCTTTGCAGAACTCAGTGACACCAAGAGCTAAAATCGTTTCTTCAAGCAACTAAGATAAATGTCTGCATTATGAAACGCTAGTAAATGTCAGCAGCCTAATAGAGTTTATGCATTTCTGGAAATGCCGGATGGACTTAACGAAGTGTTTTACATGGAAGATTTCAGAGAATAGATCCCTATGCTCTTACTTATACTGTTGCTAGACGAATCTTTCTAAGGAATCCTTTGATTAAGTCATTCTCCATTGCAAAACTTCCAATGGCACTCCACAACTATAGGAAAGCTTCTGATCCCTTGAAAGCAGCTTTCAAGTTTATTAATTTTATGGACCAGCCATCATTAATATAAAAACCAACTTTTTGTCTCTTGCAGAAACCCTGTTTTGCCCATATGATGTATTTCTAGTCCTCTGAACATACCTCGTAGCTTTGACCCTTCCATACCAGTTTTTCTCAAACTTTCATATGAATATCAATAACCTGGGAATATTGTGAAAACACGTTCTTGTGTTCACTGGTCAGAAATGCAAATACAATGTGTATTTTTATTTTTAACAGATGTCCAGGTGTGGCAGTTGGAGCTGGTGCTATAATTCTATTTGGGTAGCAAAGTTGTTCATATAGGATAATAAAACCTCTTGGGTGAACTAGAGTACTCTATCTTCTTCTTGTCTATTTCCTTCCTATTTGTTTTTGATGTTTATATGATTAAATGATTCATGGAGATATTAATTTTTTTCCTTCTTTCTCCATTAATGTCACAAGGATAGCATGGTTTTATGTAACCCCTTTTTCAGAACTGATTTATACTTCTGGGTCACAAGAAAGATGGGTTACAAGACTCGCCCTAGTCTGGTTTTTTGTTTTCCTATAGCCTAAGCCATTGATAAAAGTTGTACTGAATTTCTGGGGAGGAGAAAATAGCATATTATTTGAGAAGCAGCTAAAAGTGAGGAGAATCTCTGCTTGGAAAGGAAATGGTAGTCTGAGGAAGCCACACCAGTGACAGAATGGTTGTGTACTACACCCAGGGCACTGGAACTCTTCTAAGCTTTCCAGGGACATAAGTGCTCCAAGCCTGACACAAAAACTAGAGAATTTTGGGTGCCAATGGAGGTAAACTATTTCTTCCTCACTTTAATATAAGCTCAGAACATCAGAGTCTGACACTCAAAATTTCTAATCCAATGCTGCTTATGTCATTTATTTGAATATTATATATATCTGGTTTAGCAACCAGGCACTAAATAAAATACTTTTGATCATGATGATGTTTGCCCAGTCATTACCTACGCTTAATAGTTATATTTTTAGGTGTCTCAGTGTCATACCTGTAATATTATGACTTATGATTTATATTTCTTGGAAATTCATTAGTTATTAGTCTAGATTCTCACCAAGAGTTGATTCTCAGTAAATATTTGGCAACTGACTGGTGCAAAACAATAGCTTTAGATCATTTACTAGTAGAGTAGGGAGAAAATTTTCAACATAATTCTGTCCATCTGGGATTAAAGTACAGTGTTTTAGTCTGCATTACCGCCATATTGCTTAAAGAAGTGCAGTACTCTCCGTCTGAAACAAGAGAGCTTCAAGCTTCAACAAATCTGAGAGCAGCTTATGTTTTGTTGATTACCAAGCAACTGAATGTTAAGGTACATGCAACTATGGAAACGAGAGTGGGGACAGGCAGACTAGCAAAGAGAGGCACTTTTTCTTCATCCGTTATATGAGTATTTTTGCCAAGCTTTTGAACCTGGGATATAAAGGCAGGAAATCATTATGCTTTTTTCCAATTAAATAGCTCAAAATTGTTTAAGTAAAAATCCCAATGTGTGTTGTTAAAATATAACAAAGATTTGATTTTTTTTAAAAAAAAATTCAGTTAACCACGGGTTAAACTCTATCCTGGCAACAGAGACTTTACAGCTGCTGTCAGAAATACAGTAATTATTCTGGTCAACATTCTCCAAAGAAACTCCAGCTGTCTTATCAAGCATGCTTTGTCAGGAAGACTCCTCTCCTGTTAGGGGTATGAGTTAGAGAATAACTGTGTTTGTGCCAATAAAAGGTTTGAAAAAAATATTTCAGAAGCCATGTTTGTTTTTGGGGGGGTTGCTTATATTTGAGATTCTGCTGTCTACTTTGCTTTTTAACAGCCTTCTATTAAATTTACAAGAGACCATGAAAATAAGAATCCTTACTTCTTTTCTTTGAAATAAGATCCTTAAGAAATCAACACTAACAATGGCCATAAATGCAAATCTCAATTCCCCCAGCATCAACAAAAGCAAAGGTAGCAGTAAGATATCCTATGGTTACTCTAAGACTTCAGTACCTCAATGAGACAATTTCTGGATAGGAACTCAGCTCTAGACCTGCTCTTAATAGCTATATGTCCTGCTTTTGATAGTTAACACATACTTTTAATAATTATATTCCCAGGTGTCTCAGTGTCATATCTATAACATTATGCTTTGGACTCTTTGGCAACTCATTAGTGATTAGTCTAGCTTCTCATCAATAATTGATACTCAGTAAAAAAAAATTGGAAACTTTTTGCAAAATTCAGAAGCGAAGAGCTTCATCAGTATAAATACTCGTGAAAATAATCATCATGGAGCTAGGGCAATTCCAACATGATTACTAGTTCACTTAGGACATACCATTCCCCTTTTCTCCTCAGGGGAGAGATTTCAGGGAAAGAAACTTGGATCTAATGAACTTGTAGGTTGCTGATGATGAGCGAATGTGAAGAGTGTAAAAAGTAGGTGTTAATGACACAGATTAAAGTATAAAACCTGCCAGGCATGGTAGCACACACTTGTAATCCCAGTATTTGGGATGCTGAGATAGGAGGATTGCGGGCTTAAGCCCAACCTCAGCTACTAAGTGAGGCCGTATTTCAAAATAAAAAGTAAAATAGAGCTGAGGGTGTAGCTCAGGGGTAGAATGCCTCTAAGTTCAATCTCCAGCACTTTAACAAAAATTTAAAAATAAATAAAATACAAAACTTAAACCCTATGTTATGACACTTAACACTTGGAGTTTCCAGTAGAAAACTAGCACTGACTATCATGTTGTTCATCTTCCTTGGAATAAATCTCAAATTCTTTCCTCTGATTTATCCTCCGTGATCAGATACCTGAGCACATCACCTCTTTTGCATATCTTCTATTTACCATTCTTGGGCTCTCAGTCCCCCTTTGATTCTCAGAATTAGCCTGTTCCCAGCCACGGACTTTGCACCAGCTGTTTCTTCATCCCGTATTGCTGGTCCGCCAACCATGTTCCTACCCTCTGATCTTTACACAGGTGGCTCCTGCTTTTCAATGTCAGTTTAAATGTTTCATCCTTCCAGAGGTCTCTCTGGACCATCATTCCTAGTCACCCACCAGCTTCCTAGTCTATTTGTATGATGTCTACTCTTACTTGTTCTTTTTAATGCATCTTATTTTCACCTTCTTCCTCTTGAATATAAGGTCTACAGCAACAAGGATCTGGTTGGTTTTATTCAACTCAAAATCATCAAGAATTGGAATACAGGGAAGATAGTCCTCACTCAATTTGTTTTGGAAGGGATAAAAGGATTTAGGAACAAAAAGTTAGTTTAGAGATTTTTGGTGAAGGGGTTCTTAAATTAGAATTATATAAATATCTTCATATACATATGGCTAGGATTTTTTTTTTGTTTATTTTGTTTTGGAGAGAAGCTATGGTTTTCAGCAGATTTGCAGAGTAGTCTCTGATCCAGTGTTTCAAGTCCCAAGTTGTATTCCACTGAAGTTGTTCTGAGATGAGCATTCATGTGAAAGGATGTTTTAGGAAGAATTTCTAGGAAATATATGTTGTCAGTTACAAACTAAGAGAAGGAAAGGAGGCCGAATTAAAGAGAGAAATGAAACTTATCCTGGAGAGGACCTGTGGAGACCCTGCACACTACACTCAGAGCTGTGGGCACTGAGGACTTGAGAAGCTAGAAACATTTACACCTCTCCATCCTTCATCACTGACTAATAGTTTTACCAAGGAGGGGAGTATATAATTTTGGTTCTTAGTTTAATCAAAGAACTGCCTCTGGAAGCCTGAAAGAAGTACTTCAGGGAAAGGATGCAGATTCTAGTACTAGGTATAAATATACACCAGAATCTCATGTTCATGGAAATAGTAAAGATATCCAGCAGATAGAGGAAGAATATTCACACTATCTACAATAGCTCCTTAAATTATCAATTAATCCATTCTAATTTTCTCATTACATATTAGAAAAATGAAACTCCTGAGGTGTGGTTTTCCAATAGCTACAAAAATTCTTTGATAAAATGTGTGGATCAAATCCAAGGGCTTTAAGTTGCCCAATAATCTATTTCTTAATTTGATAAATGAATATATAAAATATATAAGATTTTCTTCCAGGAGGTAGGGAGAATCCATATTTAAATATTTCAATAAATTACCTGGGCATGATGGTGTACATTTGTAATAACAGTACTTTGGAGACTGACAGAGGAGGATTGCAGGTTCATGGCCAGCCTCAGCTACTTAGTGAGGCCCTCTGCAACTTAGTAAAACTCTGTTTCAAAATTAAAAATTTAAAAAATAGGACTGGGGGTGTATCTCAGAGGTAGATACCCTGGGTTCAATCCCCAGCACCGCATAAAATATATCAACAAATCATAAGCACTTTTCTCAGTAAGTTTGTACTATAGTAGAAGGAAAAAGATGTATGTCAACAAGAAATACTATAAATAATGATATAGAAAAGAATGAAAATTTAGATTTGGAGAAAAGAATAATTATTTGCAGTTTAAAGACTCAAGGAAGAGTTCATCAAGTGAGGGATTTGACCTGAATGTACCATCTTACATAAAAATACATTCATTAATTTGGAGATATTTAAGGGAATATCTGTTATGTTCTAGGCATGGTGATGATTATCAGGAATATAACAGTAAATGAAAAGGGAAGAGCCTCTACTGTGATCTAGCTTATATTTCATTTGAGTTTAAATATATAATTAGGAAGATAACAGATAAACAAGATCATGGCCATAATGATGGTAATATGGTGACTAGGAAGATCATCAGGAAGATAAATGCAGAAAGCCAAAGAAAAAGGTCACAAAGGTCAAAGCCATGTTAGATGCGGTGAGCAGGGGAGGCCACTCTGATTTTGAATTGAGATATAGAGATAAAAACCAAACCAGAAAGAAAGACATTGGGGATAACAGAAAGCAGGCAAAATGATGGGCAAGTGAAGAGACCTTGAGGTGTTAACAACTTGGCAGAGGTCAAGAAGTAAGAAGGACAGAGTTTGGACTTTCACAAAGCAGTGATGGACTTAATGTGAAATTAACTTAGGGAAAGTGGTGGGGTCTGATAGGGCAGAGTAAGGAGTTTGCATTCAGAGTACAGCAACTAAATGGCATTCCTATGTTTTAATATAACAGAGAATGGATAAAGTGTGTGTTTGGGGGATATATTTTGGCACAGGAGGTAACTGGGACATGCTGTTTTATTAGATATTGAAATTAGAAATTCTTTTGGAGAAAACTCTGAACTTAATTAGCAGACCCATATGAGTTTCAACTTTGCTATTTTCCAATTGTGTAATCACACACAAATGATATAATCCATGTGGGTCTTTAATATCTCATTTTTTTTTTTTGTGGCACTAGGGGTGGAACCCAGGGCTTTTCTTATTTTATACTTTATTTGGAAACAGGGTCTCGCTAAGTTGCTGAGAGCCTCACTAAGTAGCTGAGGCTGGTTTTGAACCTGTGTGATCCTCCTGTATCAGCCTCCCAAGTGCTGGGATTACAAGCATGCGCCACCATGTCCAGCTTAATATATCATCTTTTAAGTGATCTAATTAGACTTGTCCAATCTAACAGATTATAGAAAGAATTAAATAAGGTATGGCATGTAGAAACCATTTGTAACTTGTAATGGATTGCCAATATTAAAATTATTATCAAATATACAATGTTACTTCTGTACCAGAAATTCTGTGATAGGTGATTTAATCATCAACCGCAAGTAGATAAAATATTCCACCTTAATAAACCATTCTACTTCTCTGCAAGAAAATCACAATTATCAAATATGGACCTTAAGTTACTAATCTGAAGATACATGTCAGAAAACAAATTTTGAATGCCTAGTAAGAGATCAACTTTGCAATACTGAGAAAATTTTTCATATAGTGTCTAGTAGGAGAGTCTTCAAAATTCCATGCACAGATATTATTTAAGCATGATAACACCTCAAACTCAAGTATCATTTATATCTGCTTGCAAATAAGCATGGAGAGCATTGTTATATCTTTGGAACAACTTATCCCAGTCTCTGCCACTCTAACACTATGCTAAAAACTCTCATGATAAGCCCAAGATGATAGCCAATCAAATGCTAGTCTACTAAGGTTTCCTAGGCAACTGACACACAGCTAGAGAAATAAATTGCACACAGTTAAAAAAATGCTGCAGCAATTTCACCTTACTGATACTTTCTTTTCAAAAAGAAATATATGATTAGCAAGTATCAGCTTTAGAAGGCAAAGGAACAGTATTCCTTGACTATTTCCTTTTTTCTAATTTGCCTCCAGGGTCTGCATATCTAGGATGTATTTGGTATGCATTACCTAAGATTCAAGTAGATGAGTAAGTCCCTGCCTCCCACTCTCTGTTCCAGGATGTGGATTTACACACACACAGACACACACACACACACACACACACACACACACACACACACACACACCACACACACCAGAAATCAGTTAAAAAAAAACAAACTATGTATTCAGGATTTCTAAATCTTTGAGTGCGATCTCATCAGGACCCACAGCAATAGATTAGAAACTAAATACTGCACAGAAAATGAGCCAGACAAATATATCACCTTATTCTGGCCAGGCTTGAACTGTAATACCTACCTGCTGGAACTCATGACCTGGTATATTACATGTGTTCCTTTGAAACTGCTAATATTGGACTGTGTTACTTTTCAATCTAGACTAAAGCTGAAGTGTCCAGAACATAAACTTTGTTAGATAAAGATCATATCAGCTTGTCCGCCCGTGTCCTGAGTACTTGGTACAGAAGCTGGGCTTAATGAAGTTTGTGGAGTGAAGGAATGCAGAGGGACACTTCATGTCCCTCTCCTGCAGGATCCCATTTGAGTAGACCACGGAAAAAATCAGGATCCCAGAGGAAGCCCTGACTTCTCTGGAGGGATGAGATGAAGTCAGTAAGATTCAGGAATCATTTATTGTAATTTTCTCACTGAATGATGGACATTAATAAATTCCAAGAATGAGTAAATTTTGCACACTCGTGATTTTAAATAATACTACATTTCCACATTATCTGTGTGCTTTTTATTTTTGAAAGGTTTTCATACATATAAGAGAAATATCTAGAGTCATCTACAATAAAAATCTGTCAGAGATCTCTGGGGAGCAGAATTTTAGGTTATTGTGTGATTATTATAATAAAGTTGACTCCAGGACCACTTTGAGCAGCATATTAACTGTTAAGTCTAAAATAAGTGTATGAATGTACAACTTAGCATGGGGAATTTGGGTTTATTTTATTTTTTGAGGTATTGGGGATGGAAGCCAGGGGCATTTTACCTCTGAACTATAATCCCAGCCCTAGTTTTTAGTCTTTTATTTTTTGAAACAGGGTCTCACTGAGTTGCAAAGGGCCTCACAAAATAGCTGAGGTTGTCGGCAAACTACAATCCTCTGGTCTCTGCTTCCTGAATACTAGGATTACCAGGATGTGCCACCACATCTGGCTGGGAATTGGGTTTATGTATAAATATAGTTCAATGCCCGGAATATGGTAGGTATTTGATACATGTTTTAATATATGTATATGTCATTTATGCATATATATAAATCTTACCTGCAGGGCAAACATTTAGACTATTTAATAAATTCTTGTATATCTCAGAAAATTATAAATGGATGAAGACAGATTTTGTGCATTAATGAAAACATTTATTGTAAATGCATCCATTTTGTAGACATCTTATCAGGAGATGTATTATGCTATGTGGACATTATTGTGCTGCTTCGAGGGTTTAAGGTTATATGAAAAATCTCAAATCTTTTATATGGCTTTATGCATACATCTGGAACTATCCCACGCTCAACAATCTGAAAGGGATAACTAGGTTGCATGTGAAAAGAAAGGCCTGCCTGCCTGCTTCCCTTCCAAGTAGAGCTCACCACAACAAAATTCACTCACGTAATTACAGCTTTCATTATTATCTTTAAACTGTCAAAATATTCGATTCCAAATACCTCGATTTTCTCCTGTTTTTGAAAAGCTGAAGACAGGAGAGACAGAGAGAGAGAGGGAGGGAGGGAGGTGGGGGGGGAGAGAGAGAGAGAGAGAGAGAGAGAGAGAGAGAGAGAGAGAGAGAGAGAGAGAGAGAGAGGGAGACAGGCACTGCCCAATATAGGTATGATCTTCCCAGGTGGGTAATCACCGGGATTAATTAGCAAGCAACAACTATGAGAATGTGATCTTTTTCCTTGATTCTTTGCCTTACATCACCAAGTATTTTCTAAAAATCAGGCTGCTTACATTTATAAATTAAGTATTGAAGCCTCCCCGGAGGAAAGAATGCTCACAGGTACTCATCCTGACAGTAGGAGTCGTGCTCTGAGTGCTGAGTAAGGTAGCTGCAGCTGGAAAAATACACTTGTTTCCACCCACACCTTCTCCCACTAACAAATGCTGCGGCTCTCAGGGCCAGAATTCTAGAACTCTAGTCCAACAAATACATTTACCAAAAAAAGTGGGAGGGTAGAGGGAAGAGAAGGCTGTCAGATATGTAACACCGGCCTAAAACTGAATATCTAATTATACCCATACCCTGAAAATAGTACTTTCCAAAGCAACCCAGTGTTGCTTTCTCAAAATCAATGCACAGGTCTAAATGGGCTCAGTGTTAAACACATCTGGTCATGGGATTGGCAGCCCAAGCGATATGAAGATGCGTGCTGGAACCGAATAAAATTCCATCTATAACTGAATTCTCAGCTGGTTAAGAATACAGCCTACTTTCTTCTACTCTGGAGCGCCGTATTTCAAAAGGTCGCCTAGACTTTAAATGTGTGACCAACCTAGTAGTACCTTAGTTGGAAATAAATCTCATCTTTTCATTTTTTTTTTTTTTTTTTACGATACTAGGAATGGAACCCAGGGGCATAATACTTTGGAGCTACACCTCCTCCAGCCCTATTTTTTATTCTTTATTTTGAAACAGGGTCTGAGTTGCAAAGGGCCTCACTAAGTAGCTGAGGCTGTCTGTGAACCCACATCCTCCCGTCTCAACCTCGCAAATGCTGGGATTACAAGAATGCGCCACCACGCCCGGCTCATTCATTTCTTAAGAGATAATTTTAAGCCTATGCTAGAGCTGTGTAACTTGGGAGAGGAAATGAGGGTTGGAAACAGGCATTACCAAATAAGTATAAGCAACCCATTTCTTCCCTCGTGTGCCTTAGGGTAACATTTTCTGTTTCTAGATATTATTATTATTATTATTATTATTATTAATTATTATTATTATTTACACTGGGGATGGAACCAAGGGGCATTCTGCCTCCTAGCTAAACCCCAGCCCTATTTTTCAGTCATTTTATTATATATATATATATATATATATATATATATATATATATTTTTTTTTTTTTTTTTTTTTTCAGGTTTGGAGATGAAACCCAGGAGCATTTGACTTCTGAGCTACTTCCCCTGCCCAATTTTTTATTCTTTATTTTGAAACAGGGTCTCACTGAGTTGCAGAAGGCCTTACTAAGTAGCTGAGGCTGTCCACAAAGCACGATCCTCCGGTCTCAGCCTCCCAAATGCTGGGATTACAAGCGTGTGCCACCATGCCCGGCTCTATATAATATTATTGATATTTATTTTTGTTGGTACATTGTAGTCATGCATCTTAATGGAGTACCAGATGGTAGAAGCATACATGCACATATCACTCATTTAGCCCTAAGTTCCCTCCCCACTCCCTTCCCCCTCTGTCCTTCTCATGTTTGGCTTACTGATTGATTTGTTTGTGAATGTACATCATGTACATAGGACAATTTCTCTCATTCGTTCTCCAATCCCCTTCAGTTAGGTCACCTTATTTGCTCATCTAGAGATCCCCTATGATTCTTTTTCTACCTAGCTTCCACATATAAGGGAAAACATCTGATATAGTGAGGCTTTGTAGCCATATACTTACATGGGACATAAAAAATAAGAGTTCACATATTCATTTGTATGTAATGGGGGGGACTAAATAATTGACACCAGGTTTCAGAAAAATGGACAACTGAGGGATGAAATAAGAGGTATTATACAAACCACCTAACTAAGAAGAAACAGCGAGTGTGCTACTTTTGAGGAATGATGCTAATTACTCTGTAAGATCCTTTGTGTCCCAAGATCCCTCCCTCTAACTTGCTTCTCTATGTTACCCAGATTAAATACTTAGCTATTTTGGGGATCCCAGAGACCCACCCTGAGTCAGTCTTCATGAAGGGCTAGAACAGTCAGAGGGCTTTCAGGGAAAAAGTTACAAACTCATTCAAGGTCCATTTGTAAATTTTATTCCTTCTTTGAAGCATCAGGATGCCTGCTGTAGGGCACCCCTCAGTAAAACGGTTTCAATATGTGTTAAACATGTACTTTTAAAAGCTGAAATTGATTTGAACTGTCCTATGATATTTTCCCATAGCCACGATAATCCCTCTTTGCAACGACTTTTTCAGGGAGAGAAAAATATATTTAAGGTGGAGATAAATTATTATCCCACGTCACAGAACCTAGGCATTCAAGTTTCTGCTAGGTTATCCAGTTTTCTGTCCTATCAGTAAAAGCATCATAAGTAGATTATGAAGACCTCAGAATTACTTCTATGCATAAAGTTTAAGCTAAATGAAATAAGTACAACATCATAAAACATTGTTGAATCTTTAATGTATGTATGTTCTGTGTACATGCCATAAGTGCATCCTAGGTACATAACCTACAGCAACCTGTTTGTGATACCGTTTAGGGATGTCCTTCAAATATTTCCAGGTCTTCTCCAGACATGTGAGAACATTGTATTTTTCTACCCCCTTGAAGTTGGATGAGGTCATCTGACTTTCTTTGGCCCCAGAATTATCAGTAGTAGAAAGTCAATCACACACTTAGATACTTTCACGTTCTTTCTGCCTCAGTGTTCAACAAGATCTTAGGTGCCAGCTACTCTATCAGCAAAAGCCCCCAAAGGGAAGGAAACGAAGAGTCTCTGAGTGATGCAAGGCCACACAGCAGGGATGAGAGAGAAAAAGACAAATCTCTGCTGCATAAGCCATTACAATCTTGGAATTTTTTGCTATCAATGCATACTCTGGCCTGGCCTCTGCTTCTTAACAGGTTATGAAGTAGAGAACATCTGCATTTTACTGATGAGAAGTTGAAGACTCAACTAAAGCTTCTAATTTGCTCGAGGAAAGAGTCAATAAAAAGCAGAATAGTAGCCGGGCGTGGTGGCGCACCTTGTAATCCCAACATTCGGGAGGCTGAGACTGGAGGATCACGGTTCTCGGACAGCCTCAGCTACTTAGTGAGGCCCTCTGCAACTCAGTGAGACCCGGTTTCAAAATGAAGAATAAAAAACAGGGCAGGGGGTGTAGCTTGGAGGTCAAATGCCCTGGGTTCCACCCCCAGATTCGCAAAAAAAAAAAAAAAAAAAAAGCAGAATAGTGATTTGAACCCAATTCCTTCTGAATTTATAGACAAACTCTTTTTTGTTGGTGGTGTTGGGGTACTAGGGATGGAACCCAGGGGCACTCCACTATTGTACTACATCCTCGGTCCCTTTTATTTTTAACACAGGATCTCACTAAGTTGCCCAGGCTGGCTTAGAATTTGAAATGCCCCAGCTTCATCCTCCCAAGTTGGTGGGATTCCAGGTGTGCACTACCCCACCCAGTTTAAGGACTAACTTCACCACTAAACTTATTTCACTGACTTTATTGCTTACAATAAATATACTATTATGTATTCTTCCTTAAACTTAATGGTATTAGAAAAAGACTTGGTTTTTATTCCATTTCTTTGGGATGTGTGTTTTGTTTTGTTTTGTTTTGTTTTTGCAATACTGGGGATGGAACCCAGGGGCATTCTACCTCCAAGCTACACGCCCAGCCCTATTTTTACTCTTTATTTTGAAACATGGTCTCACTGAGTTGCAAAGGGCCTAAGTAGCTGAGGCTTCCCGCGAACCTCAGTCCTCATGTCTCAGCTTCCCAAATACTGGGATTACAAGTGTGAGCCAACACACCTGGCTTCTTTGGGATGTGTTTTTAAAGGTAAATGAAGGTAATAAATATATCTTCTCTAGTACTTTATGATATACAAAGCATTTTCATAAATACTAATTTAACCTATCCTAACAACAAGCCTGTGATAGAGGACAGATACTACTATCTCATTGTTACATGTGAATAAAATCTAGACACAAAAAATCTAGGTGTTAGTTGACATCTCAAAAGCAAATAGTCAGGCAATGATAAAGTCTAGGAAAAAAAAATTCCCATCTCAAGACTTATTCCCCAATGGTAGATGACAATTGCAAGGGTGTGGGTAAAGGCAGGATTTTGCAATCAGGATCACTGAGAGCATTTTCAAACCACTGTTCTTTGCCATTAATTCTAAAACTAGAACTGGCCAGAAAAATAGAACAAGTGAGTTTTAGATTGCAAAGTGATGACACTTAAGAAAGTAGCCTACACCAAATCCTAAATCCGCGACTTTTTACAACCTCACAAAAACCCTGCAGTTTAGGAAGAACGGGCAGTATTATCCTCATGAACAGATGAAGGGGATTGAGACACAGAACTAATTGTGAGCTGATACACTCAAGGTCATATACCCAGGCCATGATAATTAAAAGACTGAAAAATTAGAGGCTATTTGTCTTTCAAGTATCACTTTAAAATTTCTAAGGCAGAGAGACCATCAAGAAGGCACAACTTAAAATTGTGAAGAAAACTTGCTAGTTTTATGTGTGAAAATATGTCAGCACTGTGGTGGTGCACAACTGCCATCACCTTTCGATTTATTTTCAACCTAAGAAAAAGAAAGCAAATGGGCATAGTGCCCATGCCTGTAATCCCAGTACTTGGGAGGCTGAGACTACAGGATCACAAGTTTGAGGCCAATTTTGGAGACTTAGCAAGACACTCAAAAACTAAGCAAGAGATTATGTTTCAAAATAATTATAAAAATAAAAAAGCTGGAAATATGTTCAGAGATAGAATCCCCTGGGTTCAATCTCTACAATCACAAAAAATGAAAGAAAAAAGAAAAAGCTATGTGCTCCCTGTCAGTAATTTTAAAAGTTTTATTTCATTGTAAGGTTATTGATTATTAGTTAAGAATGTGTGATTTAGTGTTATTTCATAACTTCCTGTTATTTTTCTTTTATTTGAATGATACCATTTTTTCTTCAATATTTACTCTTTACAAGAAGTCTAATTTAAAAAAAAATCTCTGGAAGTGCCTCATGAGTCTTGGCCAATTTTAGTATGACTACCCCCATCGTCCTTATGCTTTTGTAGAAGGTTCACAGAATCATTTTTACAATTGTTATCTTGAAGGAAAAAGAGATTTTGCTTAATTGGGGTGCTTTTTCCCCCTTACCCGATTTGAACCAGGAGAACATGAGCAAGGAACACTGATTAGGGTAGGTTTGCACAACAAGGGGTTCATCCAGAGCTCAAATCCAGCATTATAAGACAATCAGCTTCCCACTCTGTGAGTCACTCTAACTTCGAATGGTCAGCCAGCTCTTACATGAGCATACCACGGCTCGCTGGACAATTAAGACAGTCGTTCATGCTTAGTCTGAGAAGGTCTGAATATTTTATGGGTTAAAAAAATACTATTTTTGCAGCAAGAGTAGAATTTCAAATATCATCTGCAGCCCAATCAGATTAGCACCAGAGAAAGCAAAAACTTAGCTGTGAGGAACGCATTTTACAATTCTCTTGAATAAGAAGATGCGTGCCCAAATTTCAAGTGTCAGACACATTGCTAATTCTGATTTTAGCATGTCTGTGACAGAGGCAGTGTTATAATTCTGGTGAGTACTTTGAACTCATGTGTTGCATGATTTTCTGGGCATCTTTTGATTTGTAAAAGTCTTAGTATTGGTGGTTTTGATATTGTTTTTTTATGTGTGTTTTTTTATGGGAAGGTACTGGGGATTGGACCCAGAGGCATTCTACTTCTGAGCTATATCCTCATCCCTATTTTATTTTGAAACAGGGTCTAGCTAATTTGAGGAGGTTGCTGAGACTGGCTATGAATCTTCAATACTCCTGTCTGAGCCTCTCAAGTATTGGGATTATAGGCATGTGCCACCACACCCAGCTTGATCTTGTTCTTGACTAAAATTTTGATTTATTATTTATATTCCAAAAGTTGTATGTGTATTAATACCAATATATCTATAGACACATCATCTATCTATTCATCCATCTATCTGCACTCATCAGTAACTGTATCTTTATCTATAGATATCAGTCTCTGTGTGTGTGTGTGTGTGTGTGTGTATATATATATATATATATATATATATATATATATATATATATATGGCATGGATAGAAAATAAAGATATCTAGGTATAGATCTATTCCTGCACTGAGACATACTTAGACATATGCATGTTCACATATATATGTATTTATAGATTTAAGAATATAATATGTAATATAAAATAATGGAAGCAAATATTTTGTATTAAATGACTTTTATTATTCAAAGCCTACCTCAAATGCTAAATTACTTAAAAGTCTCATTTCCTAATGAAAAATATTGCCAACTCCTTTAAATTGTACAAAAATAAATTATTTGCATAAAACTTTTCTCAGTCAACTTTGGAATAATCCGACTGAGAACTCATGCATGTAGAGGTTACAAGAAATGGGTAAATACCTTTATCTCTAACTGAAGACCTAGAAATAGCTACTGTTCTCTTTATTTTGAAAAAGGAGAAAAGGTAGGCATGGTGGCACACACTCCCAGCATTTGGGAAGCTGAGACAGGAGGATCGTGGTTTTCAGAGACACTCAGCTACTTAGTGAGGCCCTTTGCAACTCAGTGAGACCCTGTTTTAAAACAAAGAAAAATCGGGCTGGGGGTGTAGCTTGGAGATAGACTGCCCCTGGGTTCCATCCCTAATACCGTAAAAATAAATAACAAGTAAATATAAAAGGGGGGAAACCTGCTTTGGAAAGCTGAATAATTTTCCAAAGATCAAAATTTTAAAAATACAAAGGAGAAATTTGAACTGATCTGCTGATCCCAATGGCTCAAATGTGGCTTAGTCTCATACACTCTTAATTTCAATCTTTATTGAGTCCTACCATAGGCTGGGCTGTAATGTAGGCAGTATGATGGGCTAAAGCTTCACTGGTAAGAGAGATAGCCAGGCAGTTACTATTTTATTTTGAAGTCAGATGCCTCTGGTGAAACTATCATCAGAAGCATCTGACTTCATCCATTATTTGAGCAAAGTCTCAGACAGAAATATTTACTGATTAAAGCCTGATCTAAACTGCTTTTGGTGTTTTTAGCAATTAAAAACTGAAGCACAAAACCTCAGAAAAAAAGTTATCTAGTGTAGTGTTGTGGCTAACCATAATCTACACATGTGTGGGACAGAATCCAAAATTAATAGCTATACTAAAATAACTGAATAGTGGTTTCAGAGATGGTGGAGGAATGTTTGGAGTTTGAGCTCAGCAGTCTGACTTAAAAAAAAAAAACTAAACCTTTTTAGAAGGATAAATACAATTCATAATATCTTTAGTAACTAATTTATAAAAATTAGGATATTATACAAAAAGTATAATATTTGAACTAGATAGCATGCCCCATACTAAAGACAAAGGAAAATAATGGATGCTGATGCAAGATGACCCAGAATTTTAGATTAGAAAACATTTTAAAGTATTAATTACCATAGATGCAAATAAGAACAGAATCATAAAAAAATAAAAAGATACCAAGTCTTAGAATAAAAACAGAAGCTATAAAAAGAATCAAATGGGAATTGAAGCCTGAGAAATACAACGTGTGATGTATAGAATTCACTGGATATATTGAACAGCATATCTGAGAGGATAGAAGAAAGATCTAGGGAAGAAAGATCAATAGACATTACTCAAGGTGAAAAACAGAAGTAAAAATATTGAAAATTGATGAGAAGGGACTCAGAGATTTGTGGACCAATACCAAAAAGTCTAACTTATGTGTAATGTAATTCCTATAAGAAGAGGGGAGAGGATGGAATGAAAAAAATATTCACTGCATCTGATGAAAGGCAGAAATTAATTATTCAAAACTCCAAGAAAAACCCAAGAAGGGTATGTCTGAAGAAAACTTCAGCTGGCATAACATAGTTAAATTATTGAAAAACAGATAAACATTTTTTCTTCCCTTTCTTCCTTTCTTTCTCTCTTTGTGGTACTGGAGATTAAACTCAGGGTCATTTTATATCTGGGCTTAATCACAGCCCTATATTATTTAATTTAATAATTACAAGAATGCTAGCTCTGTTTAGTTTTAAACAGGGTCTCACTAAGTTTCTGAGAGCCTTGCTAGGTTGCTGAGCCTGGCCTTGAACTTGTGATCCTCCTACCTAATCCTCACAAGTATTGGGATTAAAGGTATGTGGGTATGTGCCACTATGCCTAGCAATAAAAAATATTTAAGCAGATAAAAAGCTGATACATTAGAAAAGCTTTTCAACTTGGAATGAGAATCTCATCCTGATAAACCCATCATAAGTTGAATATATCACAAGTTTAAAATGCATTTGATAGACCTAACCTACTGAACATTATAACAGCATAGCACAATGTAGGGATGGGAAGTTTCCCTTTATGATTATCCGGTCAACTCAGAACTATGCCTAATATTGTAAGAGAGTTTCATACTGAATATTACTGGCCCAGGAAAGATAAAAATTCAAAATTTTGAAGTTTGATTTCTACTGAATATATATATATATATATATATATATATATATATATATATATATATATATATATCTTCTGTACCATCATACATTTTTATAAATCATCAGTTGAATTGTATAAAAGAACAATGATACAGCTTATTGCAGAAGTCTCATCAGAAACAATGGTGACAAGAAGGCAAAGGAAGGATGTCTTTAAAGTGCTGAAAAGAAAACCTGTCACCCAGATAGTTTTTAATCTATAAAATATCAAGAGTGAAGAAGAAATAAAAATTTTCAGATAAATGAAAACTTCACTTATTACCTCTAGGAATGCACAAAAAGAAATTCTAAAGGAAGTTATGGCTGAGGAAATGATTCCAAATAAATGTAGATCCTTAGGAAAGAATAAAAGTATCTGTAAATGATAAATATGTAGTCAAAAGATACTATGTTTTATATTTTCCCAATTTCGCAGGGCATGGTATTAAGCTTGTAATCCCCCCGCTTGGGAGGCAGAGACAGGAGGATCGCGCAGGTTCGAAGCCAGCCTCACTGGCTTAAAAGACCCTGTTTCCAAATAAAATATAAAATATAAGCCAGGCGTAGTGGAGCACGCTTGTAATCCCCGCACTTGGGAGGCGGAGACAGGAGGATCGCGCAGGTTCGAAGCCAGCCTCACTGGCTTAAAAGACCCTGTTTCCAAATAAAATATAAAATATAAGCCAGGCGTAGTGGAGCACGCTTGTAATCCCCGCACTTGGGAGGCGGAGACAGGAGGATCGCACAGGTTTGAAGCCAGCTGCGCTGTCTTAAGAGACCCTGTTTCCAAATAAAAATGTATAAAAATAGGTCTGGGAGTGTAGCCTGGAGGTAGAAGGGTTTCCAGGAACTCCAGTACAAAAAAAAAAAAAAAAAAAAAATATATATATATATATATATATATATATATATATATTATTTTCCCAATTTCTTATAATTTAGATAAACATTCAAATTAAAAGTCTAACATTGTACTGTGAGGTTATAGCACATGTAGACATAATATATGGAACAACTATTTCATAGAAATGGAAGAAAACACTGTACGATACACAGAAATTTCTATTTTGTATAAACTAGTAAAAAAACAAAATTTAGTTAGGTTGTGAATGTTAAGAATGTATATTATAAACTCCAGAGAAGACTATGAAGTGATAATGATGAAAGAAGTCTCTATAAAGCCCAGATAAACAGTGGAATAGATTTCCAGAAAATAGCCAAGGCAAAAGAAGGCAAGAAAAGATGGACAGAAGAGAAAAACAAAGCATTAGACCAGCAAAAATAGCAAAATATCAGAATACATCCAGCCATGCTAATAATTACATTAAATGCAGGTGTACTAAACATTCCCATTAAAGGCAGAGATTGTCAGACTGAACAAAACATTTCTCTATTCTTCCTACAAGTATTTCAAATTAAATGTGAAGACACAAGTTAGCTGAAAGTAAAAGAATATCAAATGATGTTTCATGCAAACACTAATTACAAGAATGCTAGCCCAGTTATCACATAAAGTTGACTGTATAAAGAGTGTATTACTGCTGATAAAGTGAGAAAGGTTAAAGTCATCAAGGGGTCAGTTCACTGAGAAGACGTAACATACAATAATGTTTGGAGTTGATGTAATTGAATCTTGAGGGCTGTAATCCCAACAGTGGGTAAATCTACTGTAATAAATTTATCTGGGTGGTGGCCTGGGCCAGTAGGATGTGGCTAAAGGGGTGGATCCCTGGGGTGTGACCTTGGGGATTAAATGATTCCTCCTCCTCCCATGTTTTCTTTTTGCTTCTGACCTCTAAGATCTGAGGAGCTGAGCCCATGTCCTCTCCTTATCTTCACCTCCCACTCTCATGCCCTGAGATCCATGGCCTTCAGTACTGAATTAAAACTGTAAGAAAAAAAATCTTTTCTTTAAGTTACATGGTCAGTCTTTTAGATTATAGCTGTAAGAATTTTGACTGGAACACCAAACATGGCATATTCATTGAAATCCTAATAGCATTATGCCATTTGGACATTACTTATGAAATTAAGTTAGAAACCAATAGTACTAAGATAGCTAGGAAGTCTCCAAATATTTACCAAAACCAGGCACTGCAATTGGAATAAAAAATATGTCAAAGATGAGGAGAAAATACTAACAAAAATATATATCTGATAAAACATACTCTAACCATACAGACTTCTAAAAATATAATTAATTCAATTAGAAGTAGAAAAAGCAGCCGGGCGTGGTGGCACACGCTTGTAATCCCAGCATTCGGGAGGCTGAGACCTGGAGGATCGAGGTTCGTGGACAGCCTCAGCTACTTAGTGAGGCCCTCTGCAACTCAGTGAGACCCTGTTTCAAAATAAAGAATAAAAAATAGGGCAGGGGGTGTAGCTCGGAGGTCGAATGCCCCTGGGTTCCATCCCCAGACCCACAAAAAAAAAAAAAAGTAGAAAAAGCATATGAAACTGCCAATAAACACAAAACAACTGCTGAACATTATTAGTTATCTCATATGAGTTAATTTAAAATAATTACAACATACCAGTCAAAATGGCAAAAATTTGCAAAAAAAAAAAAAAAAAAAAAGAATGACTCCCAATCATGGCAACAATGTAGAGCAATTAGAACCATTTCACATTTTTGGTGTGAGAGTAAAATTTGGGAACCTCTTTGATAACATGTCTGACAGATTCATAAAAAAAAAATAAACACCTGCTGCTATATCAATCAATGCTACCTTTGTGATATTTACACAAAAGTATATATATCATAAAAAGATTTGTACAAAAAGTCACATTAATTGGCTATATAAATCCAAACAATTGCATGAAGGAATTTTATTCTATTATTACTTTCAGTAACTTTCTAAAACTCAGGGAGTTGGTGGTAGAAAATCTATTTTCTAATAGATGAGCTAAAAATTGTAACATAAGCTTGTAGAAGGAAGAACAAAAGGCTGATTTAGCTTCTTGCTTTAAATTTCCCTGACTGATGCCTTCTTCTTTGGGAAATTGCCCAGGAAATATGACAAGTCATCCCAGGCCCTCATAATGAAAGGTGTTTGGTAAATGCTGGTGAGCATGTAGGGAAAGGGAAATCCTTACCCACTGTGTGTGAGAATGTAAAGTAGAACAACTACTATGGAAAACATTATGGAGGTTCCTTAAAAAAATCAAAAGTAGAATTACCATATGATCCAGCAATCTCAATAATGGGTATATATCCAAAAGGAAATGAAATCATTCGTGGTATAGTTTGAATCTGGAATGTCCCCAAAGACAGCTTGGCACTGTTGGCCAGTGGTCGACTTGTTAAGAGGCATCCCTAGAGAAAGGTTTTCAGGTCTGAAGAACATGGCCTGGATGGGCATAATGAGATCCTGATCCTCGCCTTTCTCTTTTTGATGCTTCTTGGCCTCGACCTAAGTAAATTTGCTCAACCACGTGCTACTGGTATAATGGGCTGTTTCTCCACAGGACCCAGAGCAATAGAAGCACTCAACCATGGCTTTGAACTTCTAAAACTATGAGTCAAAACAGTTGATCATCTCAGGTGTTTGTTGCAGTGACAGTTACACAGCACAGAGACATCTGCACTTCCATGTTTATTACTGCATTATTCGGAGTAGCAAAACCACAGAAATAACCTAAGTGTTTATAAACTGAAGAGTGAATAAAGAAAATGTGCTACATATACACAACATAATACTATTCACTAACAAATAAGAATGTGACAACATGGGTAGAATTGGAGGTCATTGTGTTGAGTAAAATAAGCATGGCAGAGAAGGACAAATATTACCTGATCTCACTCATTTGTGGAATCTAAGAAAGTTGTAAAGGCTGGGAGAAAAAAATGGTAGTTATCAGAGTTTAGGGGAATAGAGAGAGTATTCTAAGCCATAGTTAGATAGGAGAAATAAGTTCTGGTGTTTATTGCACAGTAGAGTGACTACATACACTAGATTCCAAAATGTGAAAAAGATTTTGAATGCTTTTCTATAACAAAATGATAAATGTTTGAAGAGATAAATATATTTACCTTGGTTAGAATGCTACACAATGCATATACATGTATCAGAATATCACATGATACTCCATAATTATATGCAATTTTTATGTCTTTATGTGTCATTAAAACAATTTAATTTAGATACTAAAAAAGAATATTGAATGTTTTGACAATCGGTTTGAAAAACTGATGAACTGAAAAAATTATTCACCTTAAGAAATGGTAAATGTTTAAGGAGACAGATATGTTTACCCTTATTTGAACATTTTACAATGTTAACATGTAGCTAAAGATTGTATAGTACTCCATCCTCATAATTTTTGTGTAAATTAAAAGATAAGTAAGTTGGGATTGGAGCAAATTTTTCTTGTTCTCATCAAACTCATAAAAAATGAAGTATAAAAGTATATAACCAAGAAGCTACACACTTTATTACAAATATAAATTTGTTTTTACAATCAAAATGACATCAACTCAATATTGTCATACTTCTAGCAATAAAGTGTGCCCTCATGTTCATCATCTATTAAGTATGAAAACTTTCTTTTATATGTGACCTCTCTGGGTCCTTTTTGTTTTGTGCATTTAACTTTGTTTCTATTCCTATTCTCAGAAATCGTGATTGAAGGTTATTCAGGTTTCCATTTTAGAAAAATAAGGCTTTCTTCATACCTCAGACTTAGCACTTTCAAATTGCAAATTAAAATCAAATCAGGTCTAAAAAATTTCTACAGGTGAAATGAATCCAGGCGGTGTTAGCTGAGCCGGTAGTTCTAATTTTAAGCTTTCTGAAATTGCGTGTGTGTGCGTGCGTGCCCTTGTGTTTTGTTGTAATCAGAATGACTCAGCTGTAACCTTCAGAATATTTCACTTGTCATTGGATCAGTTCAGCTTTCTTCTTTTTACATGTTTTCCCTAAAATGAACTATCTTAACCCATCTAGATTCCTAAACGAGTTTTAATGAAATTTGTATGGTCGCATTAGACTATAATAGCTCAGGAATGTATGTCTTGAAGGTGAGAGCATTACTGATATCAGTGTTGAATCATCTTTTGAATCATATGTCCCCCACTGATGTATGTTCAAGTCCAAAACCCTGGTATCTCATTATGGAAATAGTGCAGGTGAAGATATAATTATTTAGGATGAAGTCATGCTGAAGTAAGGTGGCTCTTGATCCAATAGAAATTTTGTCCTTATTAAAGGAGTGACTTGAATCACACCACATATGCACAGTGGGAATGCTAGAAGAAGTTTTCATCGAACCAAGGTCAAAGATTGCCTGCAAACCACCAGAATCTAGGGCAGAGACATAGAAAACTTCTTTCACAGTCCATAAACAGAAGCAATCTGAAGACATCTTGATTTTGGACTTCTTACTTTATTAGTTGTGAGTTACTAAAGTTTTGCAGTCATAAGCTACCAATGTCTGTTCTTTGTTTCAGAAGCCCTAGGAAGCAAGTGAAAAGGGAAATAAAAGGTGGACAAAAGTGGGAGGAGAGAAGTTAAGACACAAAAAGAAAAGTGAGTTATTATTGCAGAATCCGTCCTTTATCTTGATGACAAAACACTTCACCATTGGGTAATGGCATGTGTTCATGGGAATGTGGTGGTCTCTGCTTTTTAGATTTCTTGTTTCCTTTCTCAACTGATACTCTACATGCCTCCATCAAAACTTATTATCTGAAATTTAAAAATAAAATCCCAACAATGCATAAGCATTGGGGAGCAGTGAAACTCTGGGTAATATTGGCGGAAGATTGTTATTGACTTAGACTCCATTGTGAGAAGTTTGGGCTATTTCTACCTGATAAAACTCTTCTAATTTACTTTTATTTCTCCTTTATATCTTTGTCAGAACTCAAGTTTAATGACTATAATTTTCAGAGTTTATATCTTCTATTTCTCTCTGTCTTACTGAGTAAATTCATTGTGTTCTTTGGAGTTTAGATTTTATTTTTCTTTTCACTTTGAGAAGTGGTAGGGAATTAAACATAGATAAAGTATAAAGTAACAAACAAAGATAAAGTAACAAACAAAGATAAAGTAAATTTTCATTTAAAAATTTTAAAATACCAGGGTTATGATTGGTTCAGAAATTGTTGAGTCCAGGAATTTAAGTGACATTGATAGAAAATTATTTATCTTTCTCAGCTCTGATTCCTTCGCCTTTGAATTAAAGTTTTAAAACAATTAGAAGCCAAATAGAAAAGCTTCATTTCTCTTGGAAGTTCTTTCACTCTGATTGGATCACAGTAGGTCATGGACCCATTTATGAGCCAATAACTACAAACTCTTCTCAATGGTTTGGGCCTAGGTTCCATATAGGACTGAAATTCTTTAAATTTTTTCATTTTTTTTTAATTTACAATTTGTGCGTGGTTTGGAAGATTGAAACAAGTAGCATTCTACCTCCAAATTATACTCCCAGACTGGTTTTATTTCTTATTTGGAAACAGGGTCTTTCAAGGTTGTTGAGAGCCTTGCTCTCGCTAAACTGCTGAGGCTAGCTTCGAACCTTCAATCCTCTTGTCTCAGCCTTCCAAGTACTGGGGATTACAGGTGTGCAATGCACATCCAGCTAATTTTTATATTTTAAAGTTTATTTTAACTGATAGATAGCAACATGAAAATTGTTCATGTTAATGGGGTACCATGTAATGTTTTAACAAACCTACTACACAATGGTTAAATCAGATTAAATATGTTAATGTCCTCAAAAACATCATTTTAATGGTGAAATATTTCAAAGTCATTTTTTCCAGCTGTTTGAAGTGTTTGAAATTCAAAGCACGCCGCTGTTACCTACAGTCACCTTAGCATGCTTTAGCACACCAGGACGTGTTGGTCCAATCTAACTGCAACTCTCACAGATCATCCTTTCTTCATTCTTTACTCTGCTATCCACAGCCTTTGGGGACCATCATTCTAGTCTTTATTTCTATAAGATCAATATTTTTATTCCATCAAAAAAGTGGAGTAGTGGCATTCTGTGATACTCATCCTTTCTGTGCCTATGCCTTTCTTTCGCTTAACATGATAATCTTAACATGACGATTTCCAGTTCCGTTCATGTTGCCGCAAGCAGAATTGTACAGAACTTTATTCTTGTTTATGGTAGAATAGTGTTCCGTTGTACACATTTTCTTTACCCATTTATCCACTTTAGAACACTTAGGTGTTTCCGTTTCCTGGATTTTATGAGTAGTACTGTGATGCACACTAGAGGCAGACATTTCTTTGACAAACTGATTTCATTTCTTTGGATATATTCCCAGTACAGGGATTTCTCAGAAGCATTTCTCATACATTTTCTTCTAATAGTTTCACAGTTTTAAGTCTTTAAGTTTTAAATCCATTTTGATTTGATCTTTATGACTGGTTGAAGTTAGGGGTCTTTTCCAGCAACATTTATTGAAATGACTGTCCTTTCTCCAATATGTATTTTTGTCCTATTTGCTGCAAACCAGTTGGCTATAGATGAGTAGGTTTATGTCTTCTCTCTTCTATTCTATTAGTCTATATGTGTGTCTTTATGCCAGTATCATCTATTTTGATTAACACAGCTTTGTAGTACATTTTGAAAGTAAGTAGCATAAAACCTCTTACTTGTTTTTTGTTTTTTGTTTTTTGTTTTTGGCTCAAGATTGTTATAGCTTATCAGTTCCTCTCTCTCTCTCTCTCTCTCTCTCTCTCTCTCTCTCTCTCTCTCTCTCATGTGTGTGTTTATGTGTGTGTTCCCATATATATTCAATTTTTTCTCCCACCCACAAGTGCAGGTGGGGGAGACATCAGGAACTCTTTCCTTCCTGCCTTCTTCAATGTCTTTTTATTGTGTTAAGCAAAAAGGAGGCACTAGTGTCTCTTGTGAAGGCAGCGTGGTGCATAAGGTTAACTTGGTATGTCTGTAAAGAGATTATTGCCAGAGGATCTTTCTCAGTTGCCTGTCGGGGCCCACTCGGCTGGACCAAGATGACGTCTAGGCTTGTTGCCAGCGTTGACTCAAGATGGCGCCTAGGCTTGCTGCTAAGTCATAAGACTCACAAGATTGATGTCTCCTTGAGCATGCGCAGTGTGTCATTACGTGCCTGCAGGATGATCAGTGACGCAGTACCTCGTGCTACCACCAGCCTGCCTATGAGAGAGTTAGAAATGCACATGCCCAGGGAGGGGTTATGATGCTGATATATATTTGCTTGCTGTACACATTGAGAGAGATTGAAGACATAGAGATTGAAGAAGCACCATTAAAGAAGGAGTATCATCAGCAGACTTGGCGTTTGTGTCATCTTTCCTGGGGCTCTGCAGGTCGGAGCTTTAGGGACGGCACAGTTGCCATCTTGTCCCACCTCATCTGTCCTGGAGGTTGTGATGGAACACAGTTTAAAGGACGAGAAAGGTGCCTTGTCAAGAAATTCAAAGGTTATAGAAAGAATACAGGTGACTCTCGGCTTACCATGGTTTGAATTAAATACTTCAATTTTACAAAAGCATAACCACTCTATCTTCCTATTTCAGAACAATATTCAATAAATTTCATGAGATATTTAAGACTTAGTTATAATTTTGACTTTGTGTTAGATGATTTTCCCCAACTTTAGGCTAATGTAATTATTCTAGGCGTGTTTAAGGCAGGCTAGGTTAAGCTATGATGTTCAGTAGATTAGGTGTATTAAATGTTTTATACTTACAGTACTTTCAACAGAACTATGGGTTTATCAGGACATAGCTTATCATAGATCTAGGAACATTTGCAATGAAGAGATGATTCTGGGCTATTAAATGCAAAAGGACTAAATTTAAGTATCTCAGCCACACAGGGCCGACCCACATAACCACTGTGTAGGATGTGCTGTGCTAGGTAGCGGATATTCAGCTGATAATAGTAGATATTCAGAGTTAAATGTGCTGACAGCGGCAATGGAGAGCAATTCAGAGTCCTTATCGAGCATAGACCTTGAGTTCAATCCCAGTACCCCAAAAATAAATGTTTGAAAGCTGGATGCAGAGTCAAATAAGACATGTTCCTACTTTTGAACGGATTATAGTCTACTGGGGGATACTTGTGTAAGCAAGTAAGCACACTAGTGTGTTTGATGATATATAACAGAAATATAAGTGCTGTGATAAGTGAATAGAGAGAAAGTAAAATTATCATTGTTTGTTCTATCTGAGGCATGGTAGGTCTCAGCATAGGTGGGGGAGGTTTTTAAGAAGCCTCTGCAGAATAAATTGTTTGAACAAAACTAGACAGATAAATAAGACTGAAAGAGGCACAGAGAGGGAGATTGCCAGTATAGGAGCAAAACATTTCTACCAGTTATAAAAAAGAGATATGGCTTTTAAAAGGCAATCATGCCACCACCCAAATACTAAAACATTCAGACTCTACATCTTGATCAGGTTGTTTCTGTGCCTGTCCAGTTCTCAGCTTTCTCTCTCTGTCTTTTTTTTTAATTTATATTTGGATTTGTATGTATCTATAGAATACACAATTTATTGTAAAATGCAGGTCTATAGTTAGGAATTAAGTTTTATATACCTCATATGTTTGATAGAAAATTATCTCATTGACTACTTAACAAAAATTATTTTATATAAGCAATAATTAACTTTACCCCAAAACGTTGTCTTGTGGTTCCATATTATTTTTACATATTTTATAATTTTTCAGTGGGTAAATTCTCAAATTTACTGGAGCCTTGAAATTGTGAATGAACATTTTCACTGATGTTTGTTTGATGTAGCAGTTAATGGTACTGCATTAAAACCAGATGAATATGTTTGAAAAATGAACTGCCCAAACCATGTGTCTGATCCTGGAAAATTACTTAAACTCTAAGGGCTTCTGTGATTTGTGGAAGTGATCATCATGGTATAATACTTTTGAATTTTTATGATAATTAAATAAGACAATATATGCAAAGTGCTTAGTGGGATGTTTAACGCAAAATAAATGCTTAATAAATCTGACAATTAGAATGATCACAGTAGTGGCATGATTCTGTTATGACCAAATATACCTTGAGAATAGGTTCAATATAGCATAGGTTCATTTTGTCCAGAAAAAATGATCGCCAGTCTATAAATTAAAGATGATTTAGTCATATGACAATTGTCATTGATAAGGCATTGATCAAAGGATTGGATATAGCATGGTCCCAATCTTGGATTTCTGCCACCGTTAGCTAGAGGTAGGTCAAGAACTCCAAACTCAGTCTCAAAACTTGTTTTCTCACTGGTAATATGACATTTATGACCTGTATTTTCTTCCAACTAAGAATTCAAATAATTGTTGTAATGTATGGAACCCTTGACAATAGCCATTCTTACTCACCTGTCTGTGATTTGATCAAAAGCATTTTTATATATAAAGTATAGTCAAGCATTCACTCAGAATATGAAAATGTTGATTCAGCAAAGGTACTATAGTTCCATTTTATAGTGATGCATTTTATAGATGTTTGTGCATTAAACATCAAGAATAGCATGTACATACCCATTTAGGTATAAATATACATATATGTGACATTTATAAAGCTATAAATAAGCCTGTGGAGGTTTACAAAGAAAGAAAAACATGTTAAAATATTTATATTTTAAGCCAAATTAAATCTTACAGATATCACTTTCAGTCTCTGGGAGCATACCAGATAAATGCTAGCCTAACCCAATAACTTTGAGATGTATCTTAGGAGACAGGAGATTTTGATTTGTTTGGGTACAGTGAGCCAATATCAAAGCATCTCTTCTCTCAAGCTTCTTGAACTCAATACTAAGGTCCATTTCCATATATGATTTTGGTGACATTATTGCAGCTGAAAGGGATATGCTTTCTATATTACAGAATCAGTCCAAACGTTTTTGATCATCCTCAGAAGACACCTGCCAAGCACAGCAAGTGGAGTGAAGAACTGGGGATCCTGAAAGGTCTTCTGGCATAAATTGAATAAAGGTGGTTTGAGGATAATTTTAATCCTTAATAGCCTTTTGGGTGCTCCAACCCAAGCAGTAATACTGGTATCCTGGCATATGGTTTTGACGCTAAAAAATATTCTGTTATTACTCACCAGTGGGCAAAAGAATTGAACACCTCAACTGTATATTATGATTAACAAAGTGTTAAAAAAAAGAGAAAAAGAATAACACAAACCTATTTTCCTGCAAGGTTATATAAGCTTAGTATTATTTATTTATTTGTTTGTTTGTTTATTTATTTACTTATTTATTTTTCTACTGGGGATAGAACCCAGGGGAATTATACCTCTGAAATACAACTACAGCCCTATTTTTTATTTTTTATTTTAAAACAGTGTCTCACTTATTTGTAGAGGGCCTCACTAAGTAGCTGAGGCTGGTTGTGAACCTGTCTCTGCCTCCCAAATGCTGGGATAACAAGTGTGTGCCAGCACGTCTGGCTCAACTTAATATATTTTAGAAGAAAGGATTAAGAAGATACTTAATTTTTCCTGAAAAAATATGCTGTCTATTGCATGACATGGGAGTACGGGTGTGGGGTTGTTGCATTATTTGGTGGAGAACTATGGAGATATTGGGACATTTGATGACCCTAGGAGCTCAAAAGAACATTAGAGGAATGCAGTCTAGTAAAGCACTTAGAAAAGAGCTGGAAAGAGTGACCTAGCAGACCAGAAGGAAATCCTGAATCCTCTTCTCATTATGTCAGGGGCAACTGGCTCTGGCACTGAATCTCTCTCAAATTCATAGGTAAAATGAACACTTTCCTATACTATTGTGACATTCAAATTATGCCATACATAATTCAAATGGCCAATAAATGCACAAAAAACTGTTCAACATCATTAGCAATCAGAGAAATGCAAATCAAAACTACCCTGAGATTTCACCTAACTCCAATAAGAATGGCAATGATTCAAAACATAAACAACAACAAATGCAGGTGAAGATGTGGAGAAATAGGAACTCTAAAGCATTGCTGCTGGGATTGAAAATTAGTGTAACCACTTTGTAAAGCAGTATGGAGAGGATCCTCAGAAGAATGGGAACAAACTTACTGTATGGACCAGCATGACCACTTCTGGATATCTACCCAAAAGAAAGGAAACCAAACTACCAAAGTAATGCATGTGTATCTGTGTTCATAGCTGCTCAACTGCCAAACTATGGAACCAGCCAAGATGTGATCAGCAGATGAATGGATTACAAAACTATGGGATATATACACAATGGAATTTTACTCAGCCATAAAGAACATAATTACATATTTTACTAAGAAAGATTTACTAAGTAAGATTAGTCAGTCACAAGAAGTAAACATGCAGATGTTCTCCTAATATGCAGAAGCTAGGAAAAAAATGGGTCATAGGAGGAACTCTAGAAGAAGAAGGAGAAAGTATAGATGAGTCTTATTTAGTGACCTGAGCGGGATGGGAAAGGGAAAGAGGGAAATTCTCTAATGTACATTCACAAACATATCAAAGTCAATCAGTAAGCCAAACATGTGAAGAAGGGAAGAGGGAGGGAATGGGGAAGAAATTGGGGAAGGGCTAAATGAGTGATGTGTGCATGTATGCCTCTACCATCTTGGACCCCATTTAAGATGTATGAGTCCAATGCACACATTAAAAATGAATAAACAAATTATGCCATACACAATAAGAAATATTATATAGTAACTCATTTGTTAATTCAGAAGAGGACTAAGGAAAGAAGCAGTTCAAATAACACTATGGCAACATATGAAGGTGTTACTACTGGTTTCACTAACACGTAGGAAGAAGGAGGAGGGTGGATCAGGGTGTGTTGAGGAGTGGAACATGCCAAGAGCTGTGTGCATGTATGTCTGAAGCACATTGAACCTTACCATGACATGTAACTACAATGTGCTAAAAAGCCTAAAAGTAATAAAGAAATCACCCACATCCATGAGGATCTACATTAAAAATAGTAACCAGATTGAAGTGCAATTTAAAGATAAGTTGCAAGCATAAATTAAATGATGAATGAGAGACAAGTAATTACGGCATTTTTTTCAATGACATATAGATAGCTCCTGAAAGCACTGAGTATGTCTTGATTTTTATATCTTCCTCTTCCTGTCGTTTTCCCTATGCGTTCTTCTTTGGCTCCACCTCCAACATTTTGTTATACTTAAGTTCCCTCCAACTTTCTGCACTGCCTTTTGCTATCTCTTTTCTCTCTGACTGGCCTTAATCACCTTTCCATCCATGCAAGGTGCATCTTCCCACCTTGGTGGTCTGTACTAATAAAACAAATATTTTAATATTTTATTTTATTGGCAAGTAAAATCAGTGATTCCAAAAAAAGACAAATTTGTTAACCTATTTGGTTTTTAGTTGTTGTTTTTGTTTTGTTTTGTTAGCTCTTGGCATGTTCCACTCCTCAACGCACCCTGATCCACCCTCCTCCTTCTTCCTATGTGTTAGTGAAACCAGTAGTAACACCTTCATATGTGGCCATAGTGTTATTTGGACTGCTTCTTTCCTTAGTCTCTTCACATGCAATGACACCAGTTTCTTATGTGCGGCCACTGTGCTGACTGCCGATGCCCATGCATTACTGCGGACTACCCATGCTATCCTAGTTATTAATTATCATCTTTGCCTTGGATCACTCTTGCCGAAATTTCTCTTTCTTTAATAGAGTAGATACTAGAATTCTTACTAACCAGTCACAGAGTCATTAAATCCTAACGCAGCACCTGCTTTCCACAAATGAGCTTTCTTGTCTCTAGTGCTGTTGTGGGAGTGAAGCCTTGTGCTCTGCCTTCTCTTTCCACCAGCATTCCCACCAGCAGGCCCTGAGATCTATGGTTCTCAGCCTTACATGGACTAAACTCAAATTCCCCAAATCTTGAGCAAATAAATCTTCCTTTTCTCAGCCACATGTTCCAGTCTTTAGGTTACAGCTGTAAAAAATGCTGACTCTTACATAAGACATGCCATACATGTTTTGATTCTCATTTCCAAGGCATTAATTTAAATAAGAATAAAAATTATTATGCATATATCATTTATATTATAAATATATGCTAAAATATTATAAACTCTGTGATCTGAATAGTTTATAATGCTAAAATATTATGAACTCTTTGAGCTTTCTAATAAACAAATTAGAAATTATTGTTATTGTCCTTTCCTGTTTAAAATATTTTAATATTTTATTTTATTGGCAAGTAAAATCAGTGATTCCAAAAAAAGACAAATTTGTTAACCTATTTGGTTTTTAGTTGTTTTTGTTTTGTTTTGTTTCTGGTTCATTCTCTAACTGGAAGGGACTTAAAAGGGCTGTCAGTTCACAGACTTTTCTCCCTGGAAACAAAATGGCAATTTTCCCAGGTAGTGGTGTCTCTGTAGCTGTTGAAACCCAGTTAAAATTTCACATGCAATAATGGGTCCTATCAATCTTTTTAAAAGAGAGTCACTTCAAAAGGCACAGCAGTTAAATAAGATTAAGAATGATAGTGCTTCATAAGGATATAGAGTGACGTTAGAAGTCTTTGGGATATATTCCCATCCACTGAGGACACCATCATGAAGATAAACTCTCTTCTGTTCCCACAAGGTGGCCCTTGGTGACACTATTAAATCAGAATTTGACAGTAGATGGACCCTAGGAGAAAATCGTTATGAAAGTATGTAGAAATTTAGCGGCCATCGCTTTTTTTCTGTAAAATCATATTAAGTATCATAGTGTTTTGAGAAGTTAAACCTCCAGATAATAATTTTTCATAGGTGTATTTCTAAGTATACTCAGCATTTTTAATATTTGAAAAAATTCATCATACTCATTTTAGTCAAATATTCATTGCACTCTGTCATTTCTCATAGCCCCAATTGCTGTTCCTGTTTAAAAATTCCAAGTGCCATTTACTTGAGACTTCATCCCATTTTTCTTTATATTCCAAACATATAGTATATACTAGATATAGTAACCAAAATTTATTGAAAAAATGGGATATTTTGTCCATTTGTGTACCTAATTTCTTTTTGTTAAAGATTACAGATTTCTTTTTAGATGTCTAGTATGCATCTAGTAACAAATTTACAAAGTTTTCAAAAATAGGAAAAAGACACATCTATCTCTATACAGTGTGAAAGGAAATTCAGTGCATACTTCCTAAGCATGGTCTTGACATGCTGTGTCTGTTAGTCTGACTTAGGAAAACAGAGGATGGCCTCACAGCACACTTGCGGTCTCTATTTTACTTTCCCATCACTTATACTATGCCAAGTACTGGGTTAAGTGATTTCATATATTTCATCTCATTTACTCAAGAAGAGAACTGTAGATTACTCTGTCAGTTGCTCAGAAGGTAGTTAGATTGTTTATTTACTTACTTATTTATTACCTTATATCTTCTAGTACATGGTGTATAAACGTGATTAGTTTTTTCCTGTCTAATTATGAGCTTTCCTATTTCTAAGCTCCAGACAGGAATAGCCTCTCTTTCATTACTGTATCTTCAATTATAGTTCAATGTTTGGCATGTAGTATGGAACTAGTAAAGTTATACTCACTAAATGGATGATAGAATGAATTCAAACACACATCTCCACCTGAAAACCTTAATAAGCAACATGGAATTCAACATGGAAATCTCTCCGTTTTACAGCCAGCCGTGTTGGCAAATACTTGTAATCTCAGTATTTGTGTGGCTGAGACAGAAGGACTGCAGCAATTTAGACCCTGTCTACAACTTAGACCCTGTTTCACAATAAGAAAATAAAATAGAGCTAGAGATGTAGCTCAGAGGTAGGACCCTAGGGTCCATTCCTAGTACCACCAATTTTTTTTTAAATAAAAAGAAGTCTCATCATTTTATTTATAAAGGCAGAATCATAGGTTTCTTTTTTGTTGGTGGTGGTGTATTGTGGTCATATATCTTAACGGGGTATAGGTTTTTTTTTTTTTTTTTTTTTTTTTTTGCGGGTTTGGTGATGGAACTCAGGGGTATTCTACCTCTGAGCTACACCCCCAGCCCTATTTTTTTATTCTTTATTTTGAAACAGGGTCTCACTGAGTTGCGAAGGGACTCACTAAGTAGCTGAGGCTGTCCGTGAACTGCGGTCCTCCAATCTCAGCCTCCCAAATGCTGGGATTACAAGCATGCACCACCATGCCTGTCACAGGGTATAGGTTTTGAACAGCAACTCTGTTCCAAGAATTCCACTAGATACTTTAAAACACATACATTATTTGTTTCTTGTCATAAACTTAAAAGTCTAAATTTATTTTATCATATGCTTGACTCCCTATTGTTTACTCCTGCCAAAATATATGTCAGAAAAGAATGTATTTTAAAACATCTTGCAATTTGTCGATCAGAAGATGAATGTTGTATTACTTATAAATGACACAGTCAATTAAACAAAAATGTTATCCAAATGAAAAATGTTATATTAATGCAGATAATATTTGTGGTTTTGGTGAACATTTATGAAGAATTACAAATTGATTTTCCTTTGCTGCCAGTTATGATTGTTATGATTTTGAACATCATTAAATTCAAGATAATTTCTATTGTGATATAAATGTAATTATTTGGGGGAAGAGAATAAAAATAAATTATTAAAACTGATTTATATTACAATTAACTCGTGGGACAAATAATTCCATTTATAAGTCTGTGTGTCAAAAGTATAATGCTTTCAACATTCATTATACAAATAATTTTTCACGTCTTTTCATAATAACTATATTTACTCACCTAAATGACTGTAAAACAGAGGGAAAATAATTAGGGAAAATGGATTGTCTTATTTTAATATGTTCATAAATATAGTTTGAGGTTCTTTTGTGCTGCATAAATTATATTATTCTATAATACACTTTTATACAATCAGATTATTTTTATTGGCATATTTTTCCTGAGATCAATTCTTTAATAATGCAATTATCATATTTTTTTCCTGATTACTAGCAGATCTAGACATAATCTTTTCATTCATCACCCAGGATTATTGTATGTTTGTTTTTAATTGGCTCCCAGGGTGTCTCTTCTTTTGTGAGATATTGTTCTTCCACGAGTAAACTTTCCCTTTAGTAGAAAATATCAGATTTCCTGCACAATACTCCCAACAAGAATTTAAGCAATTTCAGCCCCATAAACAATAATTATTGTGCCATTTATAAGTAAGGAGTCATGAAATAAAAGACTATGGTGGTACAATACCATCCCACTTCCCACTCCATAGTTTCTTAGAATAAAGATATTATAAGTTAGTTTTTTTCTAATTAAGTCATGGGGTAAGGCCCTCCCAAGAACCATTAGTCACTTCACAGAGTCACAGATCTTAGAAGGGAAATAATTACAGGAAATTAATATTAGTAATAAATTGTAGTGGCTTTTAAAAGGTGAGATTTTTTTTATTTTATTTTATAGTACTGAGGATTGAACCCAAGGGTATTCTACCTCTGAGACAAACCTGAAGCCTTATTTTATTTTTTATTTTGAAGCAGGGTCTCACTATTTTGTGGAGGGCCTCACTATGTAGCTGAGGCTGGCCGCAAACCTGCCATCTTCCTGTCTCAGCCTCCCAAGTACTGGGATGACAAGCACGCACCACCACCTTGCAAAAGGTGAATATCTTGATTTATAGAAAATAAAAGTCGCAGTTGAGGCCCGGAGGAGTAATTTCATACTGTATTTATCAATGTATCCAGTAAAGAGCTGATATCCCAGCCCCGGACTTAGGTCAAAGTTGTTTTTGTTCTATGTAATTTGTTAGAGGAGATTTCTTCCTTCCACTTGTGTATTAAGGGAGGGGAGGAGACTTCTAATTCATGTGGAAGAGTTTAGGATGAACAAGTCCTCTAGCTCATTTCTTCCTTTCCGTGGTGATAGCAATCAGTCTGTGAAGGTAACTTCAACAATAGGCTTCCCAAATGCACAATAGATGGAATTCGCTGGTTTCCTTTTTTGACTTCTCCTTTATAGTAATATAGAGAATTCTGCTCCACTTGGCTGAATAAATCTATTTATCAGTATGTTAGAAACCTTAAGAGTAGAAGGATGATGACCTAGTAGCCTCACATCTCCTAAAGTATGAAAGAATTTACAAATTGATTTATCCTCTTCTACCCCAATTCAGATTCTAGAGTGCTTCTCAGTCATTGTTATATCAAGGTACAAATACAAAACTGTACTTTTTGGCACATGGGAGATAAACAGAGATGGCTGCCACACAATACTCAGAAGAGGAATCTATCTGCCCAAGATTGGGATTCCTTTTTTTAGAGGCAAAGCCAATCTCCTATTGAGTGTTTAATATATATGTTTAAAATATGATACAATAAATATTTAATAAATACTCCTTCCTTCCTTTTATCCTCCTTTCTTTCTTCTTTCCTTCTTTGTGAGACTGGTAATCTTAAGAAAAACTCGCTCATATTCTATGAACCCCAAAGACCACTGTGGAAAGAGATAATTCAGACTAATTTAGCACTAATACCAATATTAAGGGCTGTGTTTACTTAACTGGTAACTTGATATGCCAGTTATAATTTTTATATATTACTTAAAAGAGATATCAACTAGGCGACATTGGAAAAGAGAAAAATGTTGTAATTACTTGTCTACTTTTCAT
Source organism: Muscardinus avellanarius (assembly GCF_963383645.1). NCBI lineage: Eukaryota > Metazoa > Chordata > Mammalia > Rodentia > Gliridae > Muscardinus > Muscardinus avellanarius. The sequence goes on from NC_137793.1 coordinate 13,928,453, forward strand.
AAATAACACTTAATATTTTCAAGCAGCAGTGTCTTGAATGAGCAGCCTGGAGTTGGTTCTTCCCTAGATCCACTGGAGAAAGCATCTCTGCCCAATTTTGGATTTCTTCCCATCATAAACAATCATTTTTGTTGTTATTGTTGTTGTTGTTTTAAGCCACAAAGTTTGAGGTTATTGGTTATAGCACTCTTCAAATACTCACACAAAACCATATTTTTCTCTAGATTTTCCTCTGGATCACCATCTCTTTCCTGCCTTTTATCCATGTTTTTTTTTAATTGAAAATAGCCATCCTGTCCCTAAGAGTTCATCATCTCACCCAGTCCTAAAACAATTCAATTTCAGTTTCTACAGTCTTTAAGCCTAGCTCAGGAATGGACACATAAGGTAAACATCCAATTAAAGTGAGTATATAAAAGTTCATTGCTTTGAGAAGTATTTAATTTCCGGAAGCTGGCATGGTGGCACAGGCCTGTAATCCCAGAACTCATTTGCAGACAGCCTCAGCTACTTGTTGAGGTCCTTTGCAACGCAGTGAGACACTATTTCAAAATAAAGAATGAAAAATAGGGCTGGGGATACAGCTCAGAGGTAGAATGCCTCTGAGTTCCATCCCCAGTACTGAAAAAAAACCCTTAATTTCCTGCTGGATTTAGGGGGTAAAAAAAAAAAAAAGAGCATATAAATTGATAAATTGAAAGGCATTTTACAATCCAGAGGGGACAGGTTGCTTAATCATAGTAGCAACCAAAAGAAGCCAGTCCAGAGATACAGATTGTCATATAGGGTGGTGGCTTTGTTTTGTTTTGTTTTGTGTTCTTTTGGTACTCAAGCATACAACTTTTAGTAAGATCAGCATACTACTGAATTACATGATAACATACACCAAAAAAAATTTTATAGGTGAAGGTAGAAATGGCTTTTCTGTTATGTCATCATAGAGACTTCTAATGTACAATGAGAAAATACTTTAGAAACTTTCGGTGTAGCCAGATTTATCTGTGCTCATGAAATATTTCATGATTTAACAAAAATCTCATTAAAAATGCAGACTCCAGGAGAAAAGTACTTAGCACATGGAAACAATTTCTGTTTAAGACCTAGTTGAGATTTTATCATAGTTCTTTAGGGAAAGTGGGGGCAACCCATGGATCCTCTTCATTCTTCTTTCTCTAATTTTCTCTTATTTATTTTCTAAATTTACCTCTTTGTTTCTGAAAGTAGTCAGCAATTGTGCAATTCTTATCATGTTATCATAGTTTCTCCATGTCTTTGTCCATCTCTTCCCTAGTCTTTCATCCCTAAGTCAGAGATTTGAGAATTAAATTTATTTTCTAATAAAAATGATCAGGGAAAGGGAATTTTTCAATTTCTTGAGGAAAGGTACATTTTTGCATTTTTACCTCAAAACAAAACTTTACACTGTCAATCTGTCATCAAAGTGATTTCTCTTCATGGTTAATATGTCAGCTTTTGACATTTGTATTAACACATTCAAGAGAGATTTTTCCAGCTTAACAGATATTAACTGGAGGTATATAACTAAAACACTATGCTTTAAACAATTATCTAAAGTTTAATGGCTCCAAGTTTATACTATACCATTCTTCTTGTGCTAACTCCTAACTAGAAAAAGTGGTTGGATAAGTGACATAAATATTAAAAAATAAAACAATACAAGTATTAAATGTTAACATATAATGGTAATTACAGTGTGGTATAATCTATAATTTAATAGATTAAACTAAATAAAATTTGTTAAAAGTTACTGAATATTGGAAGTTTCTGAAAAAGATAGTAAAAAATATCCCACAAATAAGTTAAAAACTATTTATAATATTTGTCATGTTCATATTGTCACGTAAAATAGAATTGACTAAGTCATAAATAGGATGTACAGTTTTTCTTACTTTCAAGAAATGCAATCAAAGCATTGCTAATCCACAGAATAAATTTAAAAAGTTGGGGAAGCTGGGTGTGGTGGCGCATGCTAGTAATCACAGTACTTGGGAGGCTGAGACAGGAGGATCTCAGGTTCCTGGCCAGCTTCAGCAGCTTAGTGAGGCTCTCAGTAACTTAGTGAGACCCTGTTTCCAAAAGAAATATAAAATAGTTCTGGTGCAGCCCGGAGATAAAATACCCCTGTATTCCATCCCCAGCAACCCCCCCACACACATACAAAAAAACTCTGGGGAAATTTGACATTATGAAATATAAGTAGTTGAAGACTTTGGAAAAATTGGTCATATAAAATATATCTTCCTGATGCATTTAGCTAGATTATACACATGATAGTTAATTCTTTGGGTCACAGTACTTACTATTTTATGGATAGCTGACAAAATCAATCCTGTAGTTAGCCATGGTTTGTTGTTTCTATGTTCAAGTCCTATTCCAGGGTTTCTCTTAATTTCATACTTTTTGTTTATCTTGTATTAAAATATTTCTAAAATATAGTCTTTATATCATAGATATGGCATTCTTTTTTGCACAGATAGGCAATTCTCTGGACACACAATTGTTGAGACTTCTTTGTAAACTGTTACTCTGGAAGTAAGACCTAGTGAAATTAACCTCTCACTGTATCATCCTTTCTCTTACTGATAGAGGATTCTTTTTCCAGTTGTGTCTTGGTTTCTTTATTCTCTTATGTTCTAAATCAGTGGATTGTCAAATACTGAAACTCTAAAGACTTTCTTATCACATAAGAAAGTTCTGACCCTATAAGAGCAAAGAAAAAATATTTCTAAACCAAAGGCCTTGAGAAAATCTCTGGTGCCTCTGTATAAGGAATAAAGAAGCATAAAGTGATAGTGTGAGGACTAAAACATAAACTTTAGCACAGGATCTGGAACAGGTTGTAATACCAGCTTACTCAGAAAGTCTTAAAATTGTCTGTCATTCCTAATGAAACCACCCTCAGCCTGTGCTTTCAGAGAAAGAGGGACATCCTAACCTTTAGAAAAAGAAAACTCATGCGGTGAGTCCATACGTCGCTCCAGGCTCTCTGCTCAGCACTTTTCATGTCATATTGCATGGGCTGTGTCATGACTTTAGGGAATTAGTTAATAAGGTATGTTAAGTCCTAAATAAAGAATACATGGAGACTTGTAGTTCAATATGGGAAAAGATGAATTCATTGGTATTACATTTTGATAATGGAAAACAAGTTTAGAAAACAATTAGATTTAAAATTGCACTAAATTAAATGTAATAAGTATAAAAATACAACTTAATTGAAGAATAATAATTAAATAAGCCAATAATATTTTAGTGAGCACTAGAACTTCCTACTGATCTTCATCGTTAATATGATTTAATAAATTACTATAGTTTGGGGGTTTCCTGAATATTATAGAAAAAAAAATCTTTTCTTGAAGTGGTTTCTCTAGAGAAAGTGGAAGTAGAGTATATTTTTCATCTCTTGCATACTATTTCAAAATCTTTTTATCCAAATTCTCATTCTGGCAAAGCTACTGCAAACAATTCAATTTAGACAGGTTTTAACCCATTATTGTCCAGAGAGAACCTGCTAGTACTTGTTTCCAATGCTAAGAATTTTTATTCAGTTCTTCAAAATGTGTAACAAAATTATGTTGTAATTAGTGACTTTGGGGTTCAATCCTGGTCCGTGGGGGATGGAAGTCAATAGATTAATCATTCCTCTTTTATTTCTAGATGAATAGCTTAAAAGGCATATTTTATAAGTCTCCTTAGAAGCTCTCCATGATGAAGAATCGTGGCACATTAGTGGTGTCCAAATTGATGACACATGTTTGCACTGATATGTCCTCATTTCCTCTTTCAAAATTTCCATTCTTTAAACTGAACTCTGGGATCAGACTCAGGAATTAGCAAGACTGGGGTTTGATTCCAGGCTCCATTTATTCTAACAAAATTATCTAGGCCTACATAATTAACATATCTAGCCCTTACCTTCAAGGGGATAAAGATAGAATTATTATCAGCTTAATGTGATAATATTTTGTAAACAGAAAGTATAAAATAAAAATAATAAATAATAAAATTTTTAATAAACAAGACATTTTTATACCATAGATATTTATATATCTATTAGAATATAATTAAATTCATACTCAAAATCCTATACTTAGAGGTTTCATAAATGTGAAACTATCAAAAACTACAATATATATTATCACTAATGTCTATTGGATTTGTTTATCATCTAGACAAAAGCCATCTAGCCAGGCGTGGTGGCACATGCTTGTAATCCTAGCATTCGGGAGGTAGAAACCAGAGGATCACAGTTCACGGAGAGCCTCAGCTCCTTAGCGAGGCCCTTTGCAACTCAGTGAGATCCTTTTTCAAAATAAAGAATAATTAAAAAAAAAAGGCTGGGGTATAGCTCAGAGGTACGATGACCCTCAGTTCCATCCCTGGTACCAAAATAAATAAATAAATAAATAAAATTAATGAAAGAAAAAATACCAATGGTCATTGTAATTTTTTTCTACTTTGTATTATATCTTTGGGGGAAGCAGTGTTGGGGATACAATCTAAGATCTTGCACATACTAAGCAAATATTTTATCACTGAGCTATGCCTCTATTTCACATAACATCTTATTGAAGAATAAAATAAAATCAATAAACAAATAGCTGTCTTGTTTACATTAAGATCTGTTTAGCAATTTTTTTTTATGGTACTGGGATGGAACACAGGGGCATTCTACATCCAAGTTATACCCCAGCCCTATTTTATATTCTTTATCTTGAAGCAGGGTCTCACTGAGTTGCAAAGAGCCTAAGTAGATGAGGCTGGCCATGAACCTGTAATCCTCCTGTGTCGGCCTCCCAAATACTAGTATTACAAGCATGCACCACCACACCTGGCTAGGTATCAACACACACACACACACACACACACACACACACACACACACACACACATATATAGTATGTATGTATGTATGTTTGTATGTATGTATGTATGTACATTGGTGGTATTGGAGTTCCTGGAAGCCCTTCTACCTCCGGGCTACACTCCCAGACCTATTTTTATATTTTTATTTGGAAACAGGGTCTCCTAAGCCAGCACACGCGGCTGGCTTTGAACCTGCGCGATCCTCCTGTCTCTGCCTCCCAAGCGCGGGGATTACAAGCGTGCGCCACCACGCCCGGCTTAGGTATCAAAATTTTAACACACCAAGAGTTCATTTTGTCAGCTCATCTTTATTAACAATTTAATATGGGAAATTATATACTTCTGAAATTCATTTTTTTCTTTATTTCAATAATAATCAGCCAAGTGAGACAAAAGGCTATTATGGTCAAGGACACATAAGATACATACCAATAGCCATTGATTGCTGAACATTTCAAAAAAATGAAAAAGCATTTTTTTCTCAAAAGCACAGAAGTACATAGAAAGTCAATATAAAATTAGTTTGATATTTTTTGTTAATAAAAATTATGCGGATGTTACTAATATAAAGACTATATTGCTGAACTAAGCTGTGAAAGCTACTGCTTAGGAAATTACTGACCTATTTTATATTCTTTATGTTATCTTTATATTCTTTATATTTATATTCTTTATATTCTCCTTTGCCTTGTCTCCCCAAGGGCTGATATGAAAGACACAGTTTTTTCGGAACTTCAACTGGCCATTTTGCCAATTGGCAAATAATAGCTATTGACAAGCCTGAGTGAGAATATGGGGTATGAACATGGAATGACAGCTGTGAAGAAAAGAACTAAAATAAAATGATGGAGGTGTTAACTCAGTAGTATTAAAAATAAAAAAAAAAAGAGTACCAGTTTCCATTTACACCTTGGCGGTACATCCTAGGAACATATGCCCTACATCAAAGACTCTGCTTTGAAACATCTCTGGATCAAACTGAAGGCAGATGACACCTTTCAGGCTGAACAGACCTGCTAAGATGACATTTTCAGGGACAAGGAATTGACAATCTTAGATGTGAATCTCTGTTCTCATGCTCTCAATACTCAAAGGACATAGACTGTACAGAAATATCCGAAGTGCCATTACTTCCTGGAGAGACTAGCATGCTTTGGAATGCTTCTAGACACTCTACCAAGAAATCTCTTAGGATGGAATTATGTTGGTGAGAATAGCCAAGTATCCAGTTTTTCTCATATAGAAATCCCACTTAAAAAAAAAAAATCTATGCTTTTCTGAAGTGCAAAAGACAAAGTTGTGCAGCTAAAATCCAGCCAACAGTAGAGGATAAATCAAGTACAAGATCTCAGAAACGTCTGCTTTTCACCCTTTTTCATTCTGTCTTTCACACAACTTTCCCTCTTGGGGCCCTCCTCAGAGGCAAGCAGCTTTCTTGAGATGTTGGCAAGAATCTTGCGTAACACTACTGTGAACTTGAAAAAGAAATAGGATCTGGAGATATTTCGAAAGCATCACTCACCTCTCTGCCAGACCAACTGCCTTCTCTTCCTTCCAAGTCGATTTCCAAACAGGCAGAGTGAAGAGTTCTATGACAGAGCACTGGGCGGATAACCATACCGCAAATCACTGTGACCAATCCCCAAAAGCATGTTCAGTGTCAAAGGCACAAACTGTTGAATTGCTACTATGCAAGTTGTGTCTGGTGTGCTCAGATCTGTGAGAAGAGTACGGGAATAACTCTGAATTTATTTATTTATTTTTTTTACGAGAGTTTGAGAAATTGATGTATCCCAATGTGATTTAATGTACCAGTCCTCCAGTGATGGTTATCACAAAACTCTGAAAAAAATATACCATGTCATAATCCATTTTGAAAATAAAATAGAGAGAAAAAATATTGTACCTGCAGAAGGGAATTGACTGGGAATTGATTTCTCACAACTGGAACACTGATTTTGTAAGGTAGTACATACCTCTAGTAAGTACAGAAAGCAATATGTTTTTCCTCTGTGCTTTCTACAACATATAGCGTGGAGTCTGTAGGCAAGTGAGAAAACTATTTGCAGGCTCCCGCTCAACTCTCCATCCATAAATCTGTGTTGTGGACAAATTAAGTTCAAGAAAGTTAGAAGCTCTGCGGTAAGAGTTTGAAACTAACTGTGAAACACCTCAATTCAATTTATTTTTCTTGTTAGTTTAAGGCCTAGGGATTCATTTGGCATTACTTTATCAGAAAGCTAATACTTGTTTACATTATGGAGAAACATGGAATAGGGTGAATCTCATGATAGTTAGACAAGCGTTACAGAGTACGAAGTAATGAATTTACGAATTACCAATAGTTTATATTAGGCTTACAAAGAAGGAATTGAGTCGTAAGCTGTAAAAAATAAGTAAGTCTGTTTTTACACCTGACACTCTATTGTACTACCCTCCTCTTATCAACATTTGCAAATCGGGCCATTGTAAACACAACTGGGAGAGAGGGGGAACAGACTAATATAAAGGAAGCAAAGAAGTTTCTGGAACCCAGAGAGAAAATATGATAATATAAAAAAGGTAACGATCTGAATAGAAAAGGACTCAAGTATAGTGGGATATGGACTATAATCTATAATTCACAGGCTTGGTAAGTTTCTTCCATGCTAAATATACAACAGAATTTCTCATCTGGCCAGAGTAAATTGTTCTTCTAGTTAATGGATCAATAATTGATATTCATAAAAGAAACTTGCTTCTCTCTTGGTTTACTGTTTAACTACAAATATTAGAAACAACAAAGTCTGAGCTTTAGTTGTGCCACATATTTATGTCAAAGAATCTGATTTTACTTCTAATCAGCTGAGCACTTTTCAAAAAGAAAACATCTAAATAGCTTGAAGAAATTGCTAAATGTTTCCTTATATCCAGATATCATAAATTGTAAAATAATAATAAGCTATAGGCTACAGAATTTATATATATGCTTCTTTCTAATTGAAAGAGCTTTATACAATAAAATGTATGAAGTGTTTATCTGGCTAGTTTCTTCAGGCTGTCATTTTTCTATCTTATTTTTAAGTAAATAGAGAATAAGATAAACTTAAAGAAAAAAATAAAATTATGGCCAAAATCTAGCTACTCAACAGTCAACATCCAACAGTCAACAGCTTTGCTGTTAAAAACAAATTTATGAGTAACTGAAAGGTATGCATATAAAAATCGCCATTTTTTTCTATAATCACTTTTTATGCCAAGGATATTTTAATTACTACCCACTAATTTATAAAAATATAGTCATTACTTATCATTTTTTTGTGTGTGGCACTGGGGATAGAACTCCAAGCTACACTCACAGCCCTATTTTTTATTCTTTACTTTGAAACTGGGTCTCAATGAGTTGTAAATGGCCTCACTAAGTAGCTGAGGCTATGTGTACCATGATCCTCCTGATCTCAGCCTCCCAAATGCTGGGATTACAAGTGTGTGCCACCATACCCAGCTTACTTATCTTTAGTTCTTTATTTTGCTTACTACAGAAAGAACAACTTTGATTAAGAAAAGTGTTAAACATGTAATCACCATTTAATGATTTCCTCTTTTAAGTTTATTTTAATAGAACAGACAAATTTAATTATATGATATGTTATTCTTCCTTAAAGTTGTTACTATAACTGAATGTATCTTTTTATTACTAAGAAAACATTTAATTTTGAATGTATTCTCCCTTGCTAAAATGAATTTCAACTTTATAAATAAAACTAATATTAATTTTTGCCATTTTTGCCATTTTTATAAAATTTTATAGCTGCAATCTTGCAAAAATAGAGTCTTATTCACTAGGGCCAATATAAAAAGCTCTCATTTTGAAGACATAATAAAGAGTAAAATGAATAAAAAAGAATGATTGCATATAATAAAAAGAAAAAAGTTTAGTTATTCACTTAGGTAATTTCTGTTCACTTAAATTCATGAAACTTTCTTTTGTCGTATTACAGTGTGTTACAATAATTACACTGAATTGCAATTTGGTATTAAATTACTTCCATGGGAAAAAACATTTATGGACTATCAAGTATTAAACTCACAAAAACTATTTATTTGTAGTTTTTTTCTGTAATAAAGATAGTGTTATAGCTGTAGTGAACTGCTTATAGTTCAAGGTAAGGAAAAATAACTAGTTGATTGAACTGGCTAAAACAAATGTGTTCTTATTTGCTCTTCAAACAACACAGTTCTGAGTTTCTGGTCTCTCCCATGCTACAGTTTTGTTTGCTGCATTGATCTTAACCGTGAATAGTAGATATTTAAAATAAATAACAATAGGAATAAGCTAGATAATGTCAAAATATAACAGTTAATCAAAACAACTTTTCTACATTTTAAGATTTGCGGTAACATCCTGAGCACTCTTGCCAATTGACCGTGGCCACTTTGGCAAATCAACTTCTAATTTGAAATCTCAATTTACTCATCTGCAAAGGAAAAATTGAAGTTGATATCTTTTAGGGAAAGTCAAACTATTTTGTAAAGTAATAAGGTAAACAGCCAAAATGTTTAATCAGATGGATCTCAAAGTAAAACAACATTCAGTTTGTGAAGCAGTATGATTTTGGTCAAATAATTCACCTCCAAAAACTGCTAAACATGTATGAATATAATTTATCATACAATGCAAAGAGTGGATACTACATAATGAGGAGGTAGAAAAGAAGTAGGCAGGTAGGGAAGAGGTCTCAGTAGAAAAACTTAATGTCCTGAGGGGCAGCGAATGCTAATTAACTTCCAAGGCTCCTAAAAAAAGACCAGCCCTTCCAAGGTTCAGGATAAGAATGGCCAAAGCTTCAGAAAACCATCTGTTTACTAATCAACAAACCCAGGAGACATCCCTGGAGCAAGTCTGACACCTCTACTGAAAGAAGGAGACCCCTCAAAAACATGCAAATACCCTATGCAAATTTTAAGAACTGCCTCCCAGACTCCAAGTAACAGAGGACTTACCAAGATATATAAACCCCTAAACCAGTCACCAGGACGGTTACCCACTCTGGGAACCCCTCCTCATTGGGGAGCTTTTTCTCTCTCGCAGGTCGTGTTAGCTTTGAGAGAAGGTGGGGTGCAACTGAAGGCACTTGGCCCAGGGTACACTTGGGTAGTGTCCTGAAGTCCTCCACTGGTCATCAAGGCTGACCAGGGCCCCTAGGGGTGACCTGCACTTCTTTCCTGGTAGATTGCGTGGACTTTGGGAGAAAGCGGCTTGCAACTGAAGGCATTTGGCTTGGGATACCCTCAAGTATTGTCCTGAAGGCAGCTGCTGGGCACCAGAGTCCCGACAGTCCTTAGGGGTATTCTGCCACTTTCCCTATTCCCTGCTGTTTCCAATAAACTTCTTGTTCCCCTTTCTGCCGTCTGCTAGTATCATTCTTTGCTTGCTGCAGAAAGGAATCCGGTAAGGAAATGCTGTGTTTCTTCTCAAGAAAGCCCGTTTCAATAACATACCAGAGTACCTAGCATGTATGAAAGTGATGGCTTATTTAAAAAATAAGATATCTTCTAATAATCTAATGCTGAAATCCCTTTTACTATAAGCCAAGCATACCAATGAGTCTACTATATGAATGAAGAAACAACTGTGCAAAATACATCAGTAGATGTAATTTCCTGTGACAATTATTAATGCGGCTTAATTAAAAATATGACTTCACCATTTCAGCAAGTGAAAATGTACCAGTTATGTAGTATAAAGATAATGTTTTACTTACGAATTCAAAACAATAGAATATACAGCATTAGGATAAACTTAGAGAAGAACAAGAAAGACAAGAGGAGACTGAAGTATACTCACATCCTTGCAAAGGCCAGAAAAGGATGAGTCAAGAATATGAAATTCACTGCACTGAGCTGAGAGTTCAGGTATATTCAGTAATACAGCATCATTCCTAGGCACCCTGTCTGGGGCTGATCACTATTCTTAAATGGTCATTAAAGGGAAGGATGCATGTCCTTCCTATCTCCTTTTCTAGGAAGGTGAGAGTAGACCTTGAGTTGGATTTTTCCATGACAATGAATGAGTCTCCAGGGGAAGCCATTAATGGCTTTAGGAGTAAAAGAATCAAGTGAGCGGGGTTGGTTAATTTCTATAGGCCCATCTGACCATTAGCAGGACCTGGTTTTAGTCAATACAAAGAAGGTCTATTCCTGCTTCTATTGTTCCACCTGATTAACCAGGTGACCATTTCTGATTAAAGGAACCTGTAGCATTAACTTTGTGGACAGAAACCTCTTGGCACGCAGATCTTTAAATTGACTTTGGTTTCTGATTACCAGCAGTTTGCCAGTTTACTTTTTTGTGTGTGCCCCGCCAACCCTAAGTTCACAATATTTCAGTTTCTCTTTTGCATTGATTCGTATTCTTTATGCCCTCTCTCTCTTTCATTATGAAATTCCCCAGGAAAACTCTCAACCTTGATTAAACCCATCCCTGTATACACTAAACTCCTGTTTCTAAAAAAATGAGTGAACATTTAATGTACCAGTATTGAAATGGCCTAGGAAGATTTGGGGAAGCTCTGATTATTAATATATTTCAAAGGAAAATAATTGGTATATTTCAAAATAGTTGTGTCAAAACAGGCAGTTATTCCAATGTAAATTAACCTAGCTCAATATAATTAACAAGTCAATAGAGGAGAGCTAGGACTTCTGCTTTCTAAAGAGATCTACATGAAGATCTAGGGAGGATAGGGTAGGGTTTGACCTTGCCCTTCAGGAAAGGAGATGCCTTGCCGCACCTGGTTGGGGGAGGTACCTTACAGGGACATTCACTACATCAGAGTCACGGTCACGCAAACAAGATGGAGGTCACGAGTATAAAAGGCCGAGTCCACGTGTAAGCCCTTTGGTGTATTCATTTTGAGTCATCCCCTCATGCCATTTTGGCATGGGGCTGTATTTCTATTCTCTGTATTTCTATCTTTCTAATAAACTTCTTTAACTCTTCAGCAACTGTCCAAGCTATGCATATTTATTCTTAGCTTAGGACAAGAACCCGCGGTTTGTTTCTGTTTTTGGTCGTTTTTGACTTTTGTTGTGGGTTGGGGGAAAGTGTGTCCAGGACCCTAGCAGGGGTTCCCAGGGAACAGTTTCCCAAACCATATTCTCCCAATCCCTAACATTTAACACTGATAAAGAAATGAACGAACAACCAGAGGAGAAAATCCACCAATGGTGCTGATAACTCACTTTCAACTTATTTTACTTTTCTTATTTATTCATTTTTACTTTTATTGGTGCATCATCATCTCACATAATACTGTAGTTCACAATGATAGTGATATATATGCACATCCCAGGTAAAGACTCGGGACAGCTTGACAGTCCCCCTGAATCTCCCTAGTGATTCAATTTCCCCTTGATGCAATGACAATTTCGTGTCTTTACCCAGCCATTCAACTTCCCTTTTCCCTTCCTCATTGAGAAATAAAAAAAAAAAAAAATGATCAGAAGAGTATGACTTCATGTTTCTGTTACGGTTTGGGGGAGATTATGGTTGTGGAAACTGTTCCCCCAGAACCCCTGTTAGGGTCCCAACCATAACAAAACCCCAAAAAGATCAAAAACAGAAAATTACCGCAGGTTCTTGTCCTAAGCTAAGAATAAATATCCATAGCTTGGATAGTTGTTGAAGATTTAAAGAAGTTTATTAGAAAGATAGAAATACAGAAAATAGAAATACAGCTCCATACCAGACTGGCATGGAGGGGTAACTCGAAATGAATACACCAAAGGGATCACACATGGACCGGACTTTTTATACCCATGACCTCCATCTTGTTTGCGTGACTCTGATGTAGTGAATGTCCCTGTAAGGTACCTCCCCTAATAAGGTGTGGCAAGGTGTCTCCTTCCATGAAGGTTGACCCCCTACTACCATCTTAGCTAGCTTATCTGATCATGTAGATCTGTCTTTAGATAGAGAAAAGCCTAGTTCTCCTCTCCTATTGACTTGCTAATTACATGTACCTAAGTCAATCTAAGTTTCAATAGCTGTCTGTTTCCTGACCAAAGCCAAGCCTTTCTCTCTCCAGGTCTGCCGCCATTTTGACACAATTATTTTTGAAATATATTAATAATCATAGCTTTCTCAAATCTTCCTAGGCGATTCCCAATACTGGCACAGTTCCCACTGCTTACCATCCAACCATCTGGAGCTATAACAAAACATGGTTCCATTCCTATCATTGTCACCAAGCTGCTCCTGGTCCTTTCTACTGCCAGCTTCAGTGTGGGGAACCATTAAGATCTTACCCTTATCTTTACTAAAAGAGTGTTTCCCCATGTCCTTGGCCCAGAGTCAACAAGGTATGTTGTCATGCAATTAAGATTCTCTCAGAACAATTGATGCCATTGTTCATTCTGTGAGATAAGACTAGGTTTAGTTATACCTGAGTATTGTTTGGCTTGCCCACAAGGTTATGCACTTTGTACTTGCCTTGCTTGCATTCCTGTGTAACCTGAAGCTAGAGACTGCATGAATACCACAAGAGAATAAACCCAGGGGCGCCCAGTAGAGGCTGGTGGCCCTCCCATGCTTGAGTTCTTTAATCCTCACCCCTCTCTTCGGAACCCCATTCTTCTGCCGGCTAGCTCTGGGACCTCAGTCTATGTCAGGAGAGCTAATGCCACCTCCCCTGCTCAGACATTCCTTATTCATCTCCTTCTTCTCATCTCCTCTTTCCCACTACACGGTCTGACTTTGCTCTCTCTGCTGAATCATTTCTTTAGCACAGAATATCATTTGACTTAATTAATTAATTAATTTATTTATTTTTTATTTATTTTGTGGTACCAGGGATGGAAGCCAGGGGCATTGTACTTTCAAGCTACACTCTCAGCCCTATTTTTTATTCTTTCTTTCGAAACAGGGTCTCAGTGAATTGCAAAGGGCCTCACTAAGTAGTAGCTGAGGCTGGCCGCAAAGCCAGATCCTCCTGTCTCTGCCTCCCAAATGCTGTTGACTTAAATTTAGAACTTTTCTGCCATATTCCCATTTAGTTCTCTTCCCATGTTACCGCACGGCTTTTGGGAAAGCTCTTCCTTTGCTTTTTTCCTCTTTTTTGCAGCTTGTTCTTCTAATTCTATCAGGTTTTTGTTCTCATCACGATGAAGAAACTTTTTGCCAAGGTCAACAGTGGCTCCCTGACTTACTGAATTTAATTTTTGAACACATTCAATTTATTTTTTTTTTCTTTTTGCAGGTCTAGGGTTGGAACCCAGGGGCATTTGACCTCCAAGCTACACCCCCTGCCCTACCTTTTTATTCTTTATTTTGAAACAGGTTCTCATTAAGTTGCAGAGGTCCTCACTAAGTAGATGAGGCTGTCTGCGAACCGCCATCCTCTGGTCTCAGCCTCCCGAATGCTGGGATTACAAGTGTGCACCACCACGCCCAGCTACTTCTTTTATTTTATTTCATTTATTTATTTATTTATTTATTTATTTTTACTCAGGTGAACCTTTATTTGTACTAAAGAATAGACATTTCAAAGTAATCTAGTCAACACTGACCTCTTAATTTTTTATCAGGTATCCCATCTCTTCTCAACTGTGTTTCCCTGGGGTCCCTTTCTCAGTTAATGATGCAGAATACACTTAATTATCCGGGTCAAAGACCTCAGAGTTGCAGAACCTCTTTCTTCCCCTTGATACTCAATTAATCAGCAAGTTTTAGCTTTTCCTTTCTAATGCATTCTGAATCTAACCACATCTCATCAGCTCATCCTCTTCTGCTTTAGCCGAACTCATAATCTTCCCAGCCAGTCTTCTAGCCTCAGTTTTTGCTATACATCTTCTATGGTACATTGCTGATCTAAAAATAGAGGTAACACTTGATTGTGTAAAACACATTTTTTACACCCTGAATAAAAATGTGATGTGATAGCCGGGTGTGGTGGCACAGGCTTGTAATCCCCAAGTGCTTGGGAGGCAGAGACAAGAGGATTGCTCAGGTTTGAAGCCAGCAGCGCTGGCATAAGAGACCCTATTTCAAAAATATAAAAAATAGGTCTGGGAGTGTAGGCCAGAGGTAGAAGGGCTTCCAGGAACCCCAGTACCACCAAAAATAAAAAGAATTTAAATAAAAACTTCTGTGACCTATGAGACTGTTTCTAAAAGACATGTCTACTCTCTCCCCTTCTCTCTGAACTTATATTCCACTCTATTATTATTATTATTATTATTATTATTATTATTATTATTACTGGTGTGGTACAGAAGATTGAATACCAGTGTATTTTACTTCTGAGCAATAGCCAGCCCTATTTTATTGTTTTATTTTGAAACAGCATCTCACTAAGTAGTTGATAAGGGTCTTGCTAAATTGCTGAGGCTATGTGAAAACCTGTGGTCCACCTGTCAGCCTTCCAATACTGGGATTACAGGTATGAGGCACCACGACCAGTTCTCACCCATCACACTCTCCAGGTGTGCAGAGTCTATCCAGTGTATAATATTCCAGGAACTTCCCTGTTCTGTAGACTTTGGAACTCTATACGTGATGTTTCTCTTTGGGGAATGATCATCTGGAAGATGTCTATAGGTGTAGTAGAAAATTATTTGTCATATTATTCAGATCTTTTCCCTTTCTTATTTCATGATGTGGCAAGATATTTGTCAGTCAGGATAGTGTATTTCTTCTGGCCAATAGATAAGCATGTTACTCAAGCTTAGCAATAAGTATTCCTTTTTTCTAAAATTTTGACCTTCAGTTGAATTTCTGTCAGGATGGATTGAATTCACACTTTTTCAATGCAAGTACAGCAATTCTAAAAAATAAAAACAAAACTATTCAGTTTAGTTTTACACTTATTTCTAGAGATAACCTTACTCTCATCCTTTCTGAGACTTGGCTGCTTAGTATTTAGTAATGGAGGCTTAGTTTGTTAGGGCTGTCATGACAAAATAGAGCAAATGAATTCTTAAGTAGTAGATACTCATATACTCCCTGAGGCTTGCACCGCACAATGCAAGGTCAAAAGGTGTGTTTCTTCTGAGGCCTCTCTCTACCTTGTGGATGGTGACTTTCTTCCTCTCTAGTCACATGATCTTTCCTCCATGTGTACCCGTATTCTATTTTCTCTCATAAAGAAGAATACTAGTTAAATTAGATAGGTGTGGAGACATATAATCTTATTGAACCTTCATTTCCTCTTTAAAGACCCAATTTTCAAATGTGGTCACATTCTGGGATACTATGGGTTAAGATATCAGCAGAGGAACACAGTCCAATCTATAACAATATCTCTTATTTTGTGGCTGAGCCTGGAACCTCCCTATTCATGCAGTTGTTTCATTTTGTTGAGTCTGAGTCACTCTGTTGCTTTCAATCAAAGAACCCAACTGAATATAATGGGCTCCAGCTTTAACCAGTACATACATGGTGGGGACTCATTGAGCTATTATGCCATTTTATGTCCTGTTTACAGAGAATATAAAAATAGATGGCTGTTCAGTTGTGTTAAAGAAACTTTACGAGGCTTGACTGAACACAGACATTTTTGCTACTTTTATTTAGGGTCAAATTTTTCCTGAAAATTTTGTATTCATAGCTTTGGGTTTTTTTTTTTTTTTTTTGTATTTTTCTGGTGACTGTGGGAGTCTTTTCCTTGATCAAAGGGAAGAGAAAGTCATTTGGGCAACAGAGGAAAAGGAATAGTCACACTTTATAAAGCTTATACCAAGGTAAAATCAAATTGTTAAGTTCATACACATTCTACACATCAGAACTTACTTTGGTATTAAAATATTTTAAAATAGAATATACAGTGACTTAGGCTATTACTTAAATTTTTATTAAAGCATCCAATCATTTACTTATTTATGAAGCTCAAAGACTATCACAATACAGAATCACTCCTGTCATTCAAAGCAGTGAATTATATAGCCACCAGGTATATTCCTAACCAAAGACTAAGAAAAGAAATTGAATTGATAAATACTCTAAACCATATTTAAAATTAAAATATGTAAACGAAAAGTTTTACTTTTCTAACCTTTCTCCATTATTCTTTCTATCTGTTTTTACTTTAGACATCCCCAACTGATTGTCCTAACACATCTGAAAGTCAAACTGTTCAAAACATATCAATGTCAATCACTAAGGCAAACATGAGAAAGCATGGGGGTGGAGGGAATGGGTAATTGGGTAAGGGCTAATTGAGTGATGTGTGGATGTACACCTTTTCCTCTTGTACTCCATTAAGATGTATAACTACATGCATTAATTAAAAAAAAAAACAACTGAGCCAGATTTAATGGTAAATGACTGTAATCCCAGTACTTTGGAGGCTGAGACAGAAGGATCATAGACTTGAGGCCACCCTTAGCAACTTAGACTCTCAGCAACCTTAGTGAGACTCTGTTTCAAAACAAAATAAAGTTTTTAGGATCAGAACTTACTCAAAGGTGGAAGGCCCCTGGGTTCAATCCCCAGTACCAAAATAAATAAATAAATGATAAAAATAAAAATAAATTGCTCTCAATTGCTTATGTTATTCTATTCTTGCCTCAGAACTACTCTTAATTCTAGGCCTGGAATATAGTTCAGTGATATCATTTGCCTATTATGTATGAAGTTAAATTCTATCTCTAGGGCCACACACACAATAATAATAAAAAATAATAATAAATAATAAAGCCTGATCCTGTTTCTATTTTTACATTTATTTACTTTTTCTGATTTTACATATACTCAGTAAGCAAGCTAAGAAAGTTTAAATGCATACATTGTGTGTGTGTGTGTGTGTGTGTGTGTGTGTGTGTGTGTTGTGTTACTGAGCCCAAGGGCCTTTAACCCCTTTGAGCTATGCTACCAGCCCTACTTTCTTTTTATTTTGAAATAGGGTCTAGCTAGATTGATGAGAATCTCATTACTTGTTGAGACTGTCCTTGAACCTGGGGTCCTCCTATCTTGGCTTCCCAAGTGCTCCGATTACACGTGGCTTTGATTTAAAAAAAATAATATAAAATTGGAATTCACTTAGTCAATCACCAAGGTTCATTACTCTTGAGTTACCACCCTATTCTCATCTATAAGTATTAGTTGCACATGACTGTATTGTCCAGTATTAAATTATCCTCGCTAGGCTTAACATAGTGGAAAAGTAATGACTCAGTTCATTGATCAAGTAAGACGCGATCTTGGATTTTTCTTTGGAGCTACTAGGAAGGGGTCACCACGCCTGGCTTCTTTTTAAAAATTATGCATAAAGAACAGTTCATGCATTCTTTCTTTTGTAGATACTGTATGTAATATATCTAATATTAAAGTCACTATAATATCCAAACATCTCTAAGTTTTTCCTATTATATTCATAAAAGGTTTTTTGCTAGTTTTTGAATTTAACATTTAAGTCTACAACCCAATCTTTTAAGGTCCTGTGTTTTATAATTGGATTGCTTCAATTAGCAATGTGCATTTAAGATAGATATCAATATCTTTGTAAGTGTTTGATAGCTCATTGTTTTGAATTACTCCATGTGTTTCCTACTTGCATGGGCCACATCCTGCTTCTCTACTCACCTACTGAAGTACATCCTATTTGTCTCCATTGTTTTTGGCAATTATGAAAATTTGACATTTATAAATACTTAAACACTTGAAAAAAGGCTTTTGTGAGGATATAACCCATTTATTTATGTATTTGTTTGTTTGTTTGTTTGTTTCTCTTTAGTACTGGGGATGCAACCTGGGGGCATTCTTCCTCCAAGCTTCATCCCCAGCCCTATTTTTTATTCTTTGTTTTAAAAAAAACAGGGTCTCACTGAGTCTCAAAGTACCTCGTTAAGTAGCTGAGGCTGTCGGCGAACAGAGAACCTCCTGCCTCAGCTTCCCAAATGCTGTGATTGCAAGCGTGCACCAATGAAGTTAATTTCATTTTAATTTCACCTATATTATTTTAAAAATGCAGATGGAAATACCAACAGGGGTGTGCATGTATGTCTGTATAACTTTGAATCTTACTAAGATGTATAAGTACAATATACCAACAAAATTATACCAACAAAATTATACCAAAAATTGGTATGTTAATTGTAATTCTTAAGAAAATGACTAAACATTTAGTTAAAAGAATGAGCAAAATAAAGGAGTAAATTGGAAAAAATTACTAGATAATATCTATTTAACACAATAGAAGCAGTAACAAATTAAAAAGAAGATAATAGACAAAATGTAGGAAAAAATTGAAAATAGGCAGATGTAAATCCCACCTTAACAGTAATTAGATTAAGCATAAATGAATACAAAACTCCAATTAAAATGCTGTTGGACAGATTAAAAGGTATATGTATATTTGTATAAAATGTATTTTATTGTATATATTATAATAATTACTGCTTAAATATACCAAATTTAAAAAATGTAAGTAGCTTAAGACTAAAATAATAAAAAATGGCAAGTAACTTCCCAATGATAGTGTGGCTATTGAAATATAATCCTAAATAGATGTTGGCATACAAATTACTACAAAGAATGATGTTTTATGATAAAAGATGGAATCCATCTGAAAGATCTAACAATTATAAACATATATGCCTCTAACGACAGAACCTCCCGATGCCTGCCACAGGTATTGACAGAATTGAAGAGGGATTTTAAAAATTCTAGATTATAGATGGTGGACTAGAGAGAGACAGAGTGTTTCAGGTGCTCTGAGACTTGGAACTAAACCAGCAAGACAACTACCTCTTGTCAAGTAAAGTAAAGCAGCTCAAATTCAACAAAAGAACAATAATTGCTGGGCTGGTGGCACATGCTTGTAATCCCAGTATTTGGGAGGCTGAGAAAGGAGGATCATAGGTTCGCAGCCAGCCTCAGCAGCTTAGTGAGGTTCTCAGCAAGTTAGTGAGACCCTGTTTCCAAGTAAAATATAAAATAGGTCTAGAGGTGTAGCCCAGAAGTAGAAGGCCCCTGGATTTTATCCTCAGTAACACACACACACACACACACACACACACACACACACACACACACACATTGCAGGGGAGTCAGAAGAGAGAGCTCTATACACCCCACCTGTTGAGCAGAGAGCCATCTTGGCCAGGCTGCACTGGCACCATGGATCCCAGAGACCTCCAGCTAAGAAGCAACAGATTCTTGGGAAGCCAGCAACAACAGACCATCATCACAAGCAGTGGACATTTCTCTCCATGCTCAACAAAGACTCAACTACCCAGATGGCCCAGATAGATGCTGTGGCTGCAGCTGAACCCATCCTTGCCTGTAGTGAGACTGTTCTAAGTTTCTTAACTGTTAAATTCTACCGAACACAAAGAGAACAGCAGAAAACAACCGAGAGAATTTCCCAACTCCTATTATATATATGTAGTACCTTACCCTAATATAAAGTTCAAACTTTTATAAGGAAAACACCCCTAAAAGTCAATCATAGATACAAATCTCCTTAAGAAAACACTCTCAAATCAAATCTACCGATTTATAACTATTGTACACCAGGACCACTGAGACCTATCTACCCCAAATACAAGATGATTTGGTCAGTATACAAAAACCAATGAATGCGTTCCACTGTACTAAGTCAATAAAGACCACAAAGCAAATCATTTTCATAGATAAAAATCATGCATTTGAGGCCAGATGTGGTGGTACACGCTTGTAATCCCAGTACTTGGGAGGCTGAGACAGGAGGATCACTCAGGTTCTGAAGCCAGCCTTAGCTACTTAGTGAGGCACTCAGCAACTTAGGAGACCTTTTTTCCAAATAAAATATAAAATAAGTCTGGAAGTGTACCCCAGAGGTAGAAGTCCTCTGGGATCCATTCTCAGTACTGCAAAAATAATAAATAATAATTCATTTGAAAAATTCAACATATTTTCATAATAAAAGTCAAAAATTAAGATAAAAGAGAAACTCTCAATTTGTTAAGTGGACCTAGAAATCCTCAAGGTCATATCACATTATGGTGAAAGCCATATTCAAAGATCAGGAAGAAATAAGAAAAGTGTGTCTGCTTTGATGCTTCTATTTAATATTGTGATGTAGGTTTCCATCAGAGCAATTAGGGAAACAAATAGATGAAAGACATCAGCATTAAAAAAATACCTGTTTGAAAATGGCAACATCTTTTATATGCCACGACAGAGCTATTATAGCTAATAATAAAATTCAGTAGTTAGTAACATACAAGATAAACATATAGTTTATAGCATCTTTCTAAGCCAGCAATCAACAGTGTATGCTGTAATTAAAATACTTTTAGAGTGACACCAAAGGAATAAAATGCTTTAAAATAAATTTAACAAGGGGAGAGTCCTTAAACACTTAAAAGTACAACATATTATTAGAAGAAACTAAAAACATACTAATGAAATAGAAATAAAACTCATTTTATTATCATTTAGTGGTAAAGTGACAATATACCTCAAATTTGTCTTCAGATTCTTTTCAATCCCTAGTAAAATTCTAGAAGAATCTTTTGAATAAGTTGACAAAATGAGGACTCAGAATGGACAAAGTCCCTCAATTTCCTTATTTTACACACTATTATGAAAGTACAGTGATCAGGACATTGTGGTCCTAGCATGCCACTCTATGGAATAGAATTAAGATTCTAAAAACAATTCCTTAAACTTATGGCCAATTTGTTTCCAACAAGTGTGCCAAGAATCTTGAATTGAGAAATAAAAACTTTTCAACTAATGGTACTGTGACAACTGGATAGGTGCATGCAAAGATACGAAGTTGGATATCCAACTCACACAAAATGCAACATAACTGTGACCGGGCATGGTGGAGTACACTTGTAATCTCAGCATTTGGGAGGCTGAGACAGGAGCAGAGCAGTTTGCAGACAAACTCAGCCACTACTTAGTGAGGCCCTTTACAACTCAGAGAGACCCTGTTTCAAAATAAAGAATAAAAAATAGGACTAGGTAGAATGCCCCTGGGTTCCATCCCTAGTACTGCAAAAAAAGCAAAATAACTGTGATATTGAAATGATATAATATCTGTGAGTGCATATTTTTCCAGCTAATCTGGGAGGGTATTATGTGTTTAATAAAATACTCTGAGTCATTACTGACTAAATATTTCTTGGAGAATCATGTAAGTTCACAAAAGATGATTACCCTTTTCAGCCGACTCAGGTAGACTCTAATAAGCATGAGAAAGTCTGGGTAAACACATTTTCCAGGGATAAAACAAAGGAATGATGATTATATAGAAAATTCTGGTAATTTTAGACAACATGGATTTAGGTGTGGTAATTAAACTGGTGCTTTGGAATTTTTTCTGCAATAATGAACAGAATTTGAGAACCTGCTTTGTATCCAGAACTGAGTTTTTAGCCTGGCAGAGTTTGTTAGTGAGATCCATATGGTAGTAAGTAGGTGCTAGGGGATGAGAAAAATGTTGAGATATTTGACTGTGGTTCCACTAAGGTATGGAAGCGAGTGAAGAAGAGGCTTCTAGACTGAGGGAATGAGAAGAATCAAAAGATTGGGAATCTCCATGAGAACAGAGAGTAGAAGCAATGGGAAAGAGTTGATGACAACCTCGAACTGATAATGCTTTATGCAGAGGAACTAAACACTGTTATAAATCATATCTGAGGTGTGGTTTTTCTAAGAACCTGAAGGTTCCAGCGTGTGTCCCTGCAAATAAGTGCTTGAAGTAGAATCTAAGAGAACATTGCTGAAGTAAAATAAATCTGGGATGAATCAGTTACACGGGCAGTAAACTATCTCATAATTATGATAGAAGATTTGGTGGAACCAAGATTTGTGCAATTCTTTTTTGTGTGTGTAGTCCTGGGAGTGGGACCCAGGAGCATTCTACCTTCAAGCTAGACCCCCAACCCTAATTTTTAGTCTTTTTTTTATTTTGAAGCAGGGTCTCACTAAGTTACAGAGGGCCTCATTAATTAGCTGATGCTGTCCTTGGACCTTTATTATTTCTGTGAATTTTAATAATTGCAAGAGCCACTAATACTAGGTCTGCACTACAACAAGCAATCCAAAGGTCTTATGTAATTTAAGCCTCACAACAGCCCTAGGAAGAGGTGGTTGTCATCATTAAAACACAGGTGAAGAAATTTAGGCATAGTATGTCTAAAACTTCAAAGTAAGCTGGGTGCGGTGACACATGCTTGTAATACCAGTAGTTAAGACGCTGAGACAGGAGGGTCTGGGTTTGTGGCTAACCTCAGCTACTTAGTGAGGCCCTCTGCAACTTAATGAGACTCTGTTTCAAAATAAAGACTGAAAAATCAGGCTGGGGTTGTAGCTCAGAGATAGAATGCCCCCTGGTTCCATCCCCAGCACCACACACACACACACACACACACACACAAAAAAAAAAAAAAAAAAAAAACCTTGAAAGTAGCGGAGTGGTTTTAAACTCAGATATTCTGAAAACAGTATCAGGAGTGAGAAGAAGTGTGATGGGTTATATTCATGTGTCAACTTGACTGGGCAAAGGGGGGCCAAAATATCTGCTTAAATATGTATCCTTGGTGTGAATAAGAGAACATTTCTATATAAAATTAATATTAGCATAAGAGACATAGCAGATTACAAGAAGGGGCATTATCAATCCATTCAGGGGCCAAGTCAAACAAAATGGTGGAGTAGAGACATCATGCCTCCTGCATAGGAATTGGAATCTATAGCATTGTTCTTCTGCTTCTCAAGCTTTTAGCCTTGAACTGGAATGACTCCACTGGATGGCTTGAGTCTACAGAGTGTCAACTGCAAAACTGCAGACTGAGATTCTCAGCTCCCATAATCATGTGAGCCAATTCTTTGTAAGAAAATCAAAATCTTTCTCCCTCCCTCCCTCCCTCCCTCCTTCCCTCTCTCTCTGATTAATACAATGAGACAACATAATTTGGGTAGGTTTTTTTCTACTCTCCTACTCTTTCTCTTTTTACCTTCATGCAGATTATATATGGCCATTGTCATTTTTCTGTTGAGTTTCTAGTGTATCACCAGGGCCTCATATAACTAGGTCTTTCTGCCTCAAAATAAGGACCCACCCTAAAAAAATAAGCATGTATTTCTGGCAATATATTTTTAACATCTGTTGAGAAGATGTTCTTATATGTAACTCCAAGTGAAAAATTTAGAATAGGTATATATATATATATATATATATATATATATATATATATATGCTTATATCAACCTTTCTGCTATATTAAAAAATAAAAGTCAAATGCTGATAAAACACCTAATTTCTTTAATAAATCTGTGTATGCTTATATCTGAATCATTCACAAATTGGCACTTAATAGTAGAATGGAATAAAATTATTTGCAACCATAAAACCAT
Source organism: Muscardinus avellanarius (assembly GCF_963383645.1). Lineage (NCBI taxonomy): Eukaryota > Metazoa > Chordata > Mammalia > Rodentia > Gliridae > Muscardinus > Muscardinus avellanarius. Next base: position 13,952,670 of record NC_137793.1, read on the forward strand.
TATAATAATACACTAATAAATATTTAAATGCTCATTTCAAGCACTGTAATTATACTAGTTTTCTGACTTCAGCAATATATAAAAGTAAGAGTTGGAAAAACTGCATCAAAGCACAAGGAAGATGCATGCCTTCCAAAAGTTATTTCCTGGTCTTGTGTTTCAGAAATAAAACTAGCACGAGGATGACCAAAGTTATCTTATTGTTTTTATTTTATATTTAATAGAACAACGCACTCAGTATGTGTTTATGGTATTTCTGGTCCAGGTCATGTTAGCTAGAAATGAGCTGCCTGTTACTGAGCTTCACTTCTGTAATAAATATTTTATTAAGAGCTGAAAGGAAATCTCTACTCCTGAATAAAAATATATCGTGCACTCAAGTGAGACCATCCATTCTTTCACAAATTTGAACACACTTGTGTTTTCAGAACCTGAAAATGCGAATGATTGAGGTGATGTGAAACATTGCAAGCAGTTTCGATGGGTCGGTTTTGGACACTGGGAATTTCATGTTTCTTTTGCAGTATTCATTTTCATTGGTGACAATGATTTCTGACATTTAGATTCTGCCACCCAATACACAGTGGGTGTTGGAAGTACATAATTAAATTTTTTCTCAATGAATTTTTTTTGCATAGATGTGAATCTGGAGCCTTATAAATCTCCCTCAGATGTGCAAATAAATGAAGAGGATGCCAGGAGAGAAGTACAAGTGAGTAGCAACCTTAAATTGCTCATCCCGGCATGGCTGTCAGCCAGTCATGTAGATCTCCGAGCATCTTTTATTGGCATAATTTACAAGCTAGATCTAATAGCAAAGGCTGCAGGGAGGAACACAATAACTTGCAGTGTTTCTGTCTACTTTAGTTTCCATAGTAGATGTTACTCCCCTCAACATTTTTGTTACTGGTTGTAAATTGAAAAGCATTTAAAAATGTCATATTTTCATGGAATCTATGCACATATATGTATACAGATACACAAACATTCATATATGTGTGTTTTGTATTTATACAAATAATTTATATTATATATAAATTATTATTTAATAATAATTATTATTAATTATTTATATGTAAATTATTTATATATTATTAATATATTAATTAATAATCAATTCTATAATTGATAATATATTTGTATATAATAATATGTATATATATTTCACCTATTACATATAAATTATATATAATAGGTGAAAACTTGAAGCCAAGTGTGGTGGAATACACTTGTAATCCCAGTACTTGGGAGGCTGAGACAGGAGGATCATAGCCAAACTCAGCACTTAGTGAGGCCTTCTGCAGCTTAGTAAGACCCTGTTCCAAATAAAAGATAAAATAAGTCTCAGGGTGTCACTTAGAGGTAGAATGCCACTAGGTTCAATTCTTCTCCCCAGTAACACACACACACACACACACACACACACACACACACACACACACACACAATTGAAACAATAAACTGAAGTTTATTCTGTCTCATGCTCCCTTAAGAAATATTTATTCAAGCTGGGTGTGGTGGAGCACACTTGTAATCCCAGCATTTTGGAGGCTGAGACTGAGGATCCCAGTTCGCGGCCAGCCTCAGCTACTTAGTTTGGCTCTTTGCAACTCAGTGAGACCCGATTTCAAAAAAAGAATAAAAAATAACGCTGGGGGTGTAGCTCGGAGGTAGAATGCCTCTGAATTCCATCCCCAGTAAAAATAAAAGAAATATTTACTCAATAAGTATGTGCAACAGTGTGTTAGGTATTATGGAAGAAACTCTTAAGGATATAAATTCATATTCTAATTGGGACGGGAAGACCCTTCAACAAACATTTGCATTAAAATATTTAATGGCAGTTACAAGCGCACAGGAGAAATACTATGTGCTGTTAAGAATACATGATTGAAGAACCAAAACTATTTATTTTGGGGAGGAAGATGGGAGTAAATAGATGATGTAGGGAATTGGCATTTAAATTGCAACTTGGAGTATAAGTTGCAAGGCCATGAGAACTAGCAAGTGGTAGACATAAAAATAGGAACAAGGCACTGGTTTTCTTCTCCAAAATGCTTCTTTGGCTCAGTCTTTAGCTGCAAAATGGTATCTCGTAGTGATAACAGGTATTCCTCAGTATTCACAGAATTGATGCTGAAGCTTTCATCTATTATCCGGTCTTCCCACTGAGGGATATTTCTAAGAAATTTCTGAGTTTACTATCTAAGGATAGATCCTTTGTGATGCCTACCACTTGCTAGATCTCATGACCTTGCAACCTATACTCCAAGTTGCAATTTAAATGTCAATACCCTACCTAATCTATTTACTCCCATCGTCCTCCCCAAATTGCAAACTTCTTTCTCCATTTTGAAGATGAAAGCCAGTACCTTGTTGCTATTTCTCCATCCCAGCTTTGTTATCCTCCATAAATCTTTTTTTTTTTTTCCTTTTGGGCCTCCACAGATTCGCTACAAAGGATTATGAAATAGTGAAAGACCCATAACAAGAGGCAAATATTAAGCAGGGGACCAGAATATTATACATTTCTTCCAGGCATAAATCTCAGTTGACAAATTCTAGCATATGAGAGATGAAGCTTCTTCCTTCCTGATGCTACGGCAACAGGATCTTGAGCAGTTCTAAGACATGGACCGAGACAGGGCCCTGTTCTTGTTTTCTGTTCACTAAGCCGACGATGACAAACATTGTCCATGACCTTATGGTCTTGTGAGATTTGACTCTTCTATGTGGCTTCTGAGCTCTTCTTGTGAGCAGGCATCTGTGTGCCTGACCTGCTATGCCACCGTTGCCTTTGAGTGCCCGAGGTGAGGGGTAGCAGTGGGGCAGGCATAGCTCCTTGGTGCCTTCTACAACTTTCTATAGTCTCATGTGTCTATACCCAGCCTAGATAAGGGGAACTTCTTTATATCTGGATAAATTGGACTAATCTCACTTAGCATAATGTTCTCCAGTCCCATCCATTTCCCTGCAAATGATGTGATTTTGTTCTTCTTTATGGCTGAGTAAAATTTTATTGTGCACATATTCCATAGTTATGTAATCTATTCATCTGTTGATGGACAGCTGCTGGTTCCATACTTTGGCAATTATGAATGGTACAGCTATGAACATAGATATGCATACATTAGTTTGGTATTTTGGTTTCCATTCTTTTGGGTATATACCCAGAAGTGGTATTGCTGGATCATATGGAAAGTTTGTTACTATTCTTCTGAGGATCTTCCCTACTGCTTTCCAAAGTGGTTGGACTAATTTGCAATCCCAACAACAATGTATTAGACTTCCCACTTCTCCATATTATTGCCAGCATTTGTTGTTTGTGTTTTGAATGATCGGCATTCTAGTTGGAGTTAGGTAAAATCTCAAGGTAGTTTTGATTTGCACCTCGGATTGCTAATGATGTTGAACATTTTTATACATTTATTAGCCATGTGAATTTCTTCTTTTGTGAAGTGTCTATTTAGTTCACTTGCCCGTTTTTTGATTGAGTTATTTATTTTCTTAGCTCTGAGTTTCTGAAGTGCTCTGTAGATTCTAGATATTAGTCCTCTATTGGGGAAATAGTTGGTAAACATTTTCTCCTATTCTGTTGGCTCTCTGTTGAGGTTCTTCATAGTTTTCTTTGCTGCACAGAAGCTCTAAAGTTTAATGCAACTCATGTATTGATCCTCCTTTTAGTTTCTAGTGTATGACAAATCTACATGCTTGTTAACATTTTAAACAAAAAATGCTTTGGGTAAATTTTTTTTTTTTTTTTTGGTGGTACTGGGGGTGGAACCCAGAGGCTTTCTACCTCTGAGCTATACTCCCAGACCTATTTTATATTTTATTGGAAACAGGGTCTCACTAGTTGCTGAGAGCCTCACTGAGTAGCTGAGGCTGGCTTTGGACCTGTGCGATCTTCCTGTCTCAGCCTACCAAGTGTGGAAATTTACAAGTGTGCACCACCACACCCATCTGGTTAATGTTTTTTTTTCTCCTCTTCCTACCTCTTCCCCCTCCTCACCTCACTAACACCTGCTACTACCATTTCCCTAGACACTGAAAGTATGTTTTTACAATACAATATTTCAAACACTCTTTGGTGACATATTTGTAATTACATATATATGACCTAATTCTCCACTTTGTCATGCCTACAGACTTTCTGAAGGATGGGTAGCATTCCACTCAGAACAAGAAAGCCAAACACACACAGACACACACACACACACACAACACACACACACAACACACACACAACACACACACACACACACACACACTTTTTTAACATTTGGTTTTTAGAGCCACATGTGGTGGCACATGCATATAATTCCAGTACTTGGGAGACTGAGACAGGAGGACTGCAGGTTTGTGGCCACCCTCAACTACTTAGTGAGACCCTCCACAACTTAGTGAGACCTGTTTCAAAAATAATATAAAGAAAAAAATAGAACTAAGGGTATAGCTTAAAGATATAATGCTCCTGGGTTATATTCTCAGTACAACAGCAACAAAAAGATGAAAGAAAGAAAGGAAAGAAAGAAAGAAAGAAAGAAAGAAAGAAAGAAAGAAAGAAAGAGAGGGAGGGAAAAGAAGTCTAACTTTAGGCCACAAACTGTCAAGTCACCAATTAAATCAGAATTTCCAGGATGTGCTCCCTGGAAAGCAGATTCAGAGGGAGAGGCTAAGATGCAGGTCAGTCAGCAGGAGGTGCTTTTGGGGTGACCATCTGTGTGTGAAGCTGCATTCCCAGCAGTGGCCTCAACGTCTCAATCCCTAGGAGACCTGAGGAAAGGGTGTCTCTACTAAGCTATATCAAGTCTCAACAAGGAGGCCAGCCGTTTCTAACTATGAACTGAATGTTGTCTTCCCCAATACAGATTCTTGCTTAACAATAAGATTCTTCAATTGAGGGGATTCAGACTAGGGCTTATATCATAGCATCTAGAGAATAAGTTCTTCATTTGTCAATGGGTATTTTTGTGAAGAGGCACAAGGAAACATTTACTAGACATAAGCAGACTTAAATAGAAAAACATGAGAAAAAAGGTTTGCATATAAGCAAAAAGTCAGGGGAACTTGAAAACCCAAATGGATCCTCTATAATAGAAATCATAAACCAGTGAAAAATTGACACCTCTATGCTATTAAAATAATTGCATTATATGTGTATCTATGTTCATAGCTGCACAATTCACCATAGCCAACCTGTGGAACCAGCCAAGATGTCCATCAACAGATGAATGGATTACAAAACTGTGGGATATGTATACAATGGAATTTTACTCAGCCATAAAAAAAAAAAAATACAATTGCGGTATTTTCAGGGAAATGGATGGATCTTAAAGACATTATGCTAAGTGAGTTTAGTCAGTCACAAAAAGTAAGGAATCAGGATGCTTTCCCTAATATGTGAAAGCTAGGATGAATGGGGTCATAGGAGGAACTCCAGGTGAAAAAAGAGATCCTATAGAGGAGCAAATAAGACAGCCTAACTGTGGGGATGGGAGGTGGGGAGAGGGAAACGCTTTAAAGCACATGATGTACTTATTCATATCGAAGTCAACCACTAAACAAAACATGGGGCGGAGGAATGGGGAGGAGTGAGGTGGGGACTGGGTGGGGGCTGGCTGGGTGATGTGTGCATTTATGCCTACACAAGTTTTTTACCCCATTATGATGTATAAATACAATGGATCAATTAAAAATTAATAAAAATAATTGCATTATTAAGAAAATATGATACCACTATATACCTATTAAAATATTAAAAATATAAGAATGTCAAGTACTGATTAAAATGTGGAGCAGATGGAAGTCATTCATTGCTGTTGGGTGTGTACAGATTTAGGAAAATAGTTTGGCACGTTTTTGGGAAAGTTAAACATGTATTTATACAATCTAGCAATCTTACTCTTAAATAGTTACTCTCAATCTTACCCTTAAATAGTTACTCTAGACATAAGAACTTATGATCACACAAAAAACATTATATAAATTTAAGAGTGTCATTACTCATAATTGCTTCAAATTGACAACAATTTAATTATTCTTTACTTGGAAAACAAATAAATTGTGATAGATCATTATAATGAAATACCATGTTTAAAAATCTTTTTAAAATATTGATGCAATCAACTACATAAATATATTTTTAACAAATTAGGCTAATTAAAGAAGCCAAATACAAGGTTATGCATTGTACAATTCTATGTGTAAAACACAGGAGAAAAGGTAAACTATAGAGTTGAAAAACACCATCAGTGATGGCTGGAGACCAAGTATTTCTGGGGGTTTGCAGAAATAAAGAAGAAACACAAGAGAATTTTGGAGCATAAATGTTTCTATTTATCAAAACACACAAAACTGTACACCAGAAGTAAATACTACTGTCTGAAAGAATATATTTAAAAATTGAACATTGAAATGGCAAATTCTCCAAGAGCATGGTGGCCCACACTTGTAATCCAAGTACTTGGGAGGGCGAGACAGGAGTATCACAATTTTGAAGCCAGCCTCAGCAACTTAGAGAGGCTTTCAGCAACTTAGTGAGACTCTATTTCCAAATAAAAATAAAATAGCTCTGGGGGTATAGACTGGAGGTTGAAGGCCCATAGGTTCCATCCTCAGTACAATAAATAAATAAATAAATGGTAAATTCACATAAAAAACAATATTAGAACATATACAATATCTTGCTCATGTAATTTTATTTATTTATTTTTTTGGTGGTACTGGGGTTCATGGAAGCCCTTCTACCTCCGGGCTACACTCCCAGACCTATTTTTTACATTTTTATTTGGAAACAGGGTCTCCTAAGCCAGCGCTCACGGCTGGCTTTGAACCTGAGCGATCCTCCCGTCTCTGCCTCCCAAGCGCGGGGATTACAAGCGTGCGCCACCACACCCGGTGCTCATGTAATTGTAAAAATAAATTCTAAATATCTTGTTTATGTAATTTCAGAAATTAATTTAAAAATTGAGCATTAAAATGGCAGAGTCACATAAAGAAAACAAGATTCTCTTCTTTCTTTAAAACCAGAACATATATAATCATCTTCATCATGTTATTTCAATATATTAATTGACAGAAGCCAAACATAATAACCTTTCTGTAATACTTATATTTTAGTTCATTGTCTGATTTTGCTAGAAACTAACTTCTGGCTATAATCGCTTTTCAGAGCTATTATCTTTTTCATCCTGAATTCTTTCATCGTTGGTTTTAATTCAAACACAGCTCCAGAGAAACTAATCCATAGTAGTATATAGTAAACCCCAAAAGCCAGATGGCTCTAGATCATCATCAATAATGATTTCTTTTAGTTCTATTTATTTGTATTCCATCTTCCACCAAATGTGTTAAAGAACTTTACTCCCCCACAAAAATGAGCACAAGCATATAATAGAAAAGCACACACAAGGATAACAGAAAACCAATACCAACACAAGATAGATAGCTACCATGCAGTTTTGACTCCGATTCCCAGAAATAAAGCAGAGATGTGCTCAGTTAAATAGTTTATAGAAAGAAGAACCATGTATGGAGACAGAGATTTTCCTGTTACTTAATTCTACAAGAATTTCCCAGGTAAGACTAATAAAGATTAACTGATGGAATCCATGGAATTTCTTTCGACTCTGTCCTGAGTGAAACTTAAGACAATATATTTGTAACTTCGACATACAATCCAGGAAAAACAGATCTGAAAGATGTTAAGCTAATGTGGTTCAAGTATTTAGGCCTTTGCTGCCTCAGTTATTTAACTAAAAGCCAGGTCTCATTTTCTATCAGCTTTTGGATAGTAGCCAGATTTCCCAAACTAGATGATTCTAGGATTCTGTAGATTGTCCAAAAAGTATAATGCCCATTTAGAAAAGATCTCTCATAATTCTTATTAGACAATGCCTCTCATGAGACTTCCGCTCATATATGTAGAAGTCTGAGTAGCCACTGATCGCCAGAAACAACAGAATTGCAGCCTGAACTCCCTTCCCTTATTATATAGCCCAGAGGAAGGTGTATCTTGCTACTATAAATATGCATGGAGAATGTTCCCTGCCTGTGCAAACCTCTTTGTTGGCCAATTTAATATCCATCCTCAGTTCTCATCTTCTTAGGCCATCTGTGTTACAAAGAGTGTCAAAATTTAGCAATAAGAATATCTCTGGCCCTTGGCATCTATTTGAGATTCCTGGGTTTGGATGATAACAAAATATTTTTTATACGATTCATCTGAACCATCATCTGTGTATACTCATTTCTTAGTTAAGAGCGCAAGAGGCATTTTACTCTTTCTAGCCTCCTGGTAGGTAGGGATGGTCATGTGACTCGGTTCCTTGTTTCTGTTGGATGCAGATATAATGAGTAAAACTTAGGCAGCCACCTTGCAAACCCAAGGGAAGCAACATGATTTACAGGTGTGTCTAATCTGGTATCTCTCAGCTGCCAAAAACATTAACTGCCTATCTCATATCTCATGCTTTTTTTTTTTTTTTTTTTTAGTGGAAGAAACATAAGCCACTGCATGTCAGCACTGCAAGTTGCATTTTCTGTTTTTACCTTTAACAGGTTTCTTACAAAGTTCCATAACAGAAAAACAGCAATAAAAATAAACTCATAGCAAGTCTGAAGTTGTGTAGTTATTTTAATTCTGAGAGTATCAGATTCTCTTGTCCTAGACTGCATACTCCGAAGTCTATTACAATTTATTTTAAAATGGCTTATTTGTTGGTCAGGAGTTGTTAGGGAAAGCCCTTATCCCCCCCCTCCTTTTTTTGGTACAACACCATCAGTCACTGATGGATCATTAGCTCCAGACGGCACATCAAATACTTCTGAACTTCTTGGTAAGTGTTCCCCAACCCTATAATCATTTATTTTTTCTCTCTCATATTGAAGTACTTATATAAAGAAGGGAATCTTCTTACATCTTATCCTAACAGGAAAAAAAATTAAGCCATTTTAAATAAAATTATGAAGGATACAATTATTCTCATGATGCCCTTCGACCTTCCCATGACATTTTCAAATGTTTTTTTTTTCATTTCCTGCTCTGAATGTCTCTTTATGTGGCAGTAGGTTTAGAATTTACATCTTATCCAAGGCCAACAGAACCCATGTTTAATTGACTTTCATTCTGCTTGCTCTTCTACAACATTTCCCCAGAGCTCATCACTGGGCTTGAACCCAAATTTCTGTCCTCTCTTTCTTGTACTCCAAGCACCTGATAAATAGGCAGATTCTGGGGCATGGGTAGACTGCCAGAAGACGATGCTCAGTAGTCCCCTAGTGGCCTGAAAGAGTTCATGCAGTTTACTAAAGTGCTTATTCTACTCCAAGGAGGTGTGAGATTCATTAAGCAGCAAGTTCATTAAGTAGCTGCCAATTAGCTTGATTCTTCCTAGAGGCCCCAGAAGCCGGCGCAGCAGTCCACTAAATCTGGGTTTGCTCTCCAGTGGGCCACACGGCCCATATACACGTTACACTGTGTCATCACGATCTGAAAGTCTGCTCTCACATCTGGATTACAGCCTTTGGAGTTGAAGTTCCTTTTAGAAGCTAGTGACAGAAATCGACTTAAGTTGCCTTCAGCAAAAAATGAAAAAGGAATTTATAATAAGAACACAGTGCTTTCTTGGGGAATTCAAGGGCAGAAATGGCATCTAGATTATGAAGGAGTTAAATCGGGGAGGCAGCCACAAATCCAGGCAGCTGTTCTCTCAGATGTCTGAGTCACAGTAACTCCTGTCTCTACTTCTTTCTTTAGGATTGCAATCTCAATCTCTCTCTCTCTCTCTCTCTCTCTCTCTCTCTCTCTCTCTCTCTCTCTCTCTCTCCTCTCTCTCCTCTCTCTCTCTCCCCAGAACTTTTCCTTGTCTTGCATGAACTCAGCCATACCCACCCACCAGCCTTACCCACCTAGCACTCACAGCTGTAATCAATGGCAGAGAACTCTAATTTATTATCCCCATTTATGACTGCTGGAGAGAAAATATTTGATTTGGCTAAAAATGACAGTGGTGATCATGATAATGGATGGTGGAGTTGACAGGCTTTTCTACTTCTTGATTACTACGGGTGTGGCCCCAGGAGAAACACCTTCATGCACGGTCCACTTCATTCTCACTATGACTCCTTTTATCAATGGTAAATAAACAACTCTATTTTCATCATGTAATTCCATTTTATAAGTGATGAAGATGATGTTTAGAGACAATAATTTGTTTGCCAAACGTGTTTGCTAGTGATCTCAAGTCTCCTAATTCCACAAAATTAAGTAATATGGAAACGACAGGCCCTGTCCTATACCTAGTTCTAATTGCGTCTCTGGTTTCTTTCCTAAGGATAATTCCAAGAGAAAAAATAATAATAATGCAGGCATTCATGGACTGTTTAGGCAACTCCATGTGGTTGGCTATGGACAGTGTCTTTTCTCAAATGATCTAGTGATGAGCATTTCCTTCTATAGAATTCAGTCTTCTCTACCAGATTTTCTGGCCACTACATTTCTCCATGATTCCAATGGTTCTTAGTCACCTGTTATTCATAAGCACAGCATGCCCTGCCCTACCTCTGGGTTCATCATAAAGCATAGTATGGCCTTTTCCAATCTACTGACTATCTGATCTCTGGATTTCAGCCCAAGTATCATCTCTTCCATGAAATCATCACTAGTTCCTACACCCTATCATAGCTGCCTCCTTATTCTGTGTTTTATTGCACATGGCTAACCACTTCCTTTTCATACATGTACTGCCAGTTCTATTGGGTTGGTTGTGAATTGAAAGAATCCAAGCTTTCTGAGGGTGAGCAGTGTATCTTTTTAAAATTTCTATATTTTCACATAATAAATAAGAGTTAAAGTACACTGATACTGTTTAAGGGAATATAAATGATAGATTCCTACATTTGTACTCTTTTAGAAATGGTTTTTGGTTCTTAAATACTTGTGTTTTGAGGTTTGAAATGATGGTTTCCCATGTGTACTTTTTGGGGAGGGGCACTGTAGTAGGCTACAATGTGCTCAGCCATCAATTTCTAACCAAGCCAGTGCAATTTAAAGCTGTGGTCCAGAAGAACATCCCTTTACTGTCTTTTGCTTCCCAGAGCAATTTTATCCTTATTGCACTCTTTCCCCATAGAGATCATATGGGGATGTTCTAAGGTGTCCACTGAGATGGTAGGCATCCCTCAGCAACAATATGAAACACTGTTGGTCCAAAGGGTTTAAGAGCTGTAACTTCAGCCAAAGGAGTTAGGCTGACACACATGAAGCACAATGTATAAAAGTGTACATTATTGAATTAGAGATACTAACTAGATCTGGAACTTTAGGGCAGTGACATTCTTTCAGTGAGTTTCATTTTCCTCTTTCTCAAAGTGGACATGAAATAGCTATCTTGAAGGGCAGAAACACAGATTAGAGATAATGTCAATATATATGATTGAAAAATCCTAAGTATTCAATAAATGTTCACCAGCATGTAACCCAACACTTTTGCTCTTTACTTTAGTTTAGTAGGGCATCTCCTTTTATCTCATTCAGAGTAGAATTCTCTACCAAGAACCTCTAATTCCTCTTTCTCACATCATTACAAAGAAAATCTATAATTATTAGTATTAAATCCAAATATCCACTGTGGTTTCTGACAAACAGTTCTTCCTAAGAATATGTGAAAAAGGCCTTAGTGTCCTGCTGAGTATTCATGGGGATTTGTTAAATTTCTCTTGATATTTTCATCCCCATACATGGTGTTCCACCATTATTAACAGGAAACTCATTTTCATCTCTGACCATGCCATCCTTGAATATATAATAAATGGAATTATTCTTTTAAGAGCACTGATAATTTTTTGCTGATCTCTGCTCTCTGTCCTGGGCTTTTGTTTAGTTGCTTTTGAATCAAAACAGTCTGGTTTGGAATCTTGACTCTGTAGCTGGGTAAGAATGGGCCAGGTACATATCTCATTGTTCTCCCCAATGGGCACAGTTACAGAGAACTCATAGAGCCCTGGGAATGGCTGGAGTCTAGTTCTTCACTCAGGTGCTTCTTCCTAGAGCTGGAGTGGAGAGGGGTCCTTCCATTTCACCACACTGTGCAAGTCCCACTGAAATTTGCTATTGTGGAGGGCCTCCTGCCTGTGGACTAGAAGGTACATCAATCTCTTTCTTTTTCCTACATGCCTGTCTTCAGGGAAACAATGGCAAACTTCCTCATGTTCTTTTTTGGTGCCTCCATGTGGGTCTTTGGATCTTTTCACAGCAAGGGTATTGGTAAGAGACATCAATTGATTCTCCTGAAAATTCTCAATTTTTAGGAGAGAATGGTTTCTGTACTTCCTCATTTATTAAAGAAAGACTAGTTTTATTCCTTCCCAGGGGAAGTAATGGGAAGCTAGGGTGCTGACTTCCCCAGAGATGTATTTCTCCTTTTTCTCTACTCCATAATACATGTACTACAAAACAATATTTTGGCCAACAATGAGCCATACATGAGGGGAGATACCATAGAGCCTAAATATTTAGTAGACTATCCTAGCTAGGTTTGCATAAATACATTCTTTGATATCTAAGTGATAATGAAATCACCTCACAACACATTTCCTTGAATATTTTTCTTCTATTAAGTGATTCATGACTGCACTTAATTTTGGACGGAGATGGTTCAGGATATTAATTTTGCCGATCTACTGCAAGCCTATCTATGAGTTTGTAGATGCAAAACCATAGCTGGCAAGCTGTATTTCTTTGTTAGCATATTTTACTCTTAACTATGAACTCTAGTCTAATTCTAACATGTTGCTCTTACAATGGTTCTCAATCAGAGGAAATAACTTGCCTCTAGAAAGCATAAGGGACATATTTGGTTATCTTCATGAATAAACAATACTAGAGGGGTTTAGAGGAAGATATTCTAAATATGCTAGCAGTGTAGTAGAGTCACACCTAATAAATAACTGCCCTTCCCCAAATGCAAATGGCATATTACATTAAAAAACACTGCAACATCAACCTCCTAGAATTCTTAGTGAATTCTTAATGACCATGAGATAAATTTATAAAATTTTTCTTCCATTTGCATTTTATTACTACTAGTTCTGGTATATTTCATGTTTGTTGTCCAATTTTACTGTAAATTATAAACATCCCCTGTATTCATAAATCAGTTAAGGGTACTGGTCTACTTTTATTATATATTTAATATAGTTACCATCTTACAAATTTGCAAAATACTTTCTGTTCAATAGGTTACTTGATTAAACTTCCCTCATAGTCTTTTCAGGTGACATCATTTGTCTCATAAATATAGGCACGATGGTATATATTGGGTAATTAGCTACTCTCAATATATTATTAAAAAAAACTGACTTTAAAGGACACCAATCTGGTAAAGATATGTTGGTGTGGTTGGACTTGAAAGACAAACTTCTGATTCAGGAACATTTTGAAGTTTGAGGAGTAATATTCTAATATTTCTCAACCTTGGCACTACTGATATTTTTGGCCAGATAAGTATTTTGTGTGATGGTCCCCCTATGCGTTGTAGGGTTTTTAACAATCTTTCTGGTCTTTCCACACTAAATGCCAGTGTATACCTAACCCGACTAGGGGAAGAAACACAGTTTCTATTAAAAAAACACAATTTAAGTGTTCTTTTTTAACCAGTGAAGACTTGTGGTGATAAGATTCAAGTATGTGTTGCCCAAAAGATAATTATATACTTACTCTGATTATTTTATTTGTTTTTTTATGTATTGGCTCTTTTGTACTTTTGCATCATGGGAACTGCTATGTATTATCTGATCCAAATTTTCTCTTTCTTACAATAATTCTTCTAATTATCCCTGAATCTTTCACAAGGCATTTTTTACTTACAAATCTGTGTGAATGATGATGGTGCAAGGAAAATGCAGGAAACAGAAGGGAAATCTTTTTCACATTGCCCTTCTGCAAAGTCCAGCCTGTTGATAGCAGTATTGTTGGGGAGAATGGTAGATCTCTACTGCCCAATGGACACAGACAATGAAGCAGATGAGTAGTTGTCTAAGGTAATTTAAAAAACAACATTTCAGATAAACAGCTGTGATACGGACAGATATAAGATAAATAATCTCACGCTGTCTAGAAGAGGAGTACTGCTACTTGATTTTTATAGTCCAAATGCTACATAAATTATCAGACCTTTTCCAAAGCCATAGGCATTACCATGTTCTTGAACTTTCTTTTCTTGCTAGTCCAAGAGGAATATAATAATTGTCATCTAATTAGCAGTACTGCTAATAAAACTTGGTTGCTCAAATTCCGACAGGAAAGTCTAAAGAAGAAACTTCAGTACAGAAAGATACTAACATACAGTAATTCAAATCTTCACAATTACAGAACTTGAGTACCCTAAAGATTGCCAGGTTTAGCCCAGTTGTTTAAAGGTGAGGTCTACAGAGGTAAAATAACTAATATTACATAACATTATCTTTTCTAGCTCTAGGATATTTTTTTCCTATTGAGAGTAGAAAAGAACTTTCTTCCTTTTTATTAACTAAAACATTAAAAATAGAGTCAGTTATGATTATCTTTTGTTTAGAGGCAAATGAAACAACTGTTATTCTGTTATTTGTTCATCTTTAAACAAATGATTTTGAGAGAAAATGCCTATTCATAATATATATATATATATATATATATATATATATATATATACAAGCACACCTATGATCAATTATTTTTACCATATAAAAATAGCCTGTCCTAGAAACCTCACTAATTTTTCTCTCTGATCACATAGATCAGAGATGGATGGCAAACATTTTGATAGAAATGATATAAATCTAACAAGGTAAGAGAGTTAAGTACAGGTACTCATGCTTGAATAAAAATAATTTGTAGTAAAAATGAACACAGAATTATTGAAAGGCATCATATATCTCAGATATCAAGGGATTTTAAGAAATAGCACAATCATGAGTGAAGCTATGTAGTGGTCACCAGTGAGAGTAAGTTTAAAGGGAAGACAAAAAATGAAATGTGAAACTAGATTCTGCAAGGGACAGGAAAAGCTTTTAGCAGTGTTTAGCTTACATAAAGGAACACATAGTAGGCATTTTGTTTAAATCGCTGCATGATCTTTTCTGTGTTTTTTTTTTTTTTGTTTGTTTGTGTGTGTGTGTGTGTGTGTGTGATGGTACTAGGGATTGAACCCAAGATTATAAAGATACTGGTTGAACTCATTTATGTGTGAGCTTGACAAAACACAACTCTTGACAGGAAGGATCCAGAAAGTACTTGAAAAAAAAATACTGCAACAAGATGGAGTTATTCTGGTGTATTCTACGTGCTATTAAATCAAGAATGAGGGGACATTTAAATGCAAATAAATTAAAAATAAGTAGATAATTAAATACAAAGGAATGGTGTCTCTTCAAGCAACAAAGCTGATGGAAATCAGAAAGAGAATCCAGGAGAGCTCCAATATTGTTCAACTTTCCAAGCAGTGAGAGCTGTGTAGGAATCCTTCTGTGAACCATAGAAATAATAAATGCTGAGCCCATTGGAACATAATCTCAGTCAGCAAGATGCCACGGCTTTCCAGATTTCTCACAGGCCCTGCTAATTTCATGCCAAAACTAGCAGTGGATTTCTTCCTTCTAATCTCCCCTCATGCCTTACTCGATTATTGTCACTGCTGTCCAACCATGAGCTGTCCCTTTAGAGTCTCCATTTCCCAACTGAGTCTGTCAGAGGAGGCTAGGTGTGGGCAGGACATAGTCTAAGACCACAAACCACACTGTTCCACGTGAGAAGACAGGAACAGGGGAAAAGAGAGCACAGGGGCAGCTCGACTTATTTCTGGCAGCTTCCTTGTCTCTTGGATTACCGACTGGAAGCAAGCAAGGAAGAGGGATATGAGGGGTTTGGAAGATTTCTCTAGTTGATTGGCAAGGGAAAGCCAAGCCAAGAGGGAGGAAGAAAACAGGAGGAGGGTGAACTGGGCATTTTAATGGGCTGTAGGATGGTGTCGTTTCTGCCCTGGTTGTACATTATTCTACGGTAAGATTCTATTTTTCTTTTCTGATTTTTTTTCTTTTAGCTTAGAGAAAAGGAATAGTACCTACCCACTGGGAGACTTTGCTATCAAATTGCAAAAGAAGCCAGGGGTGGTGTAGTATGTATTTGTGATGGGATGAACGAGGGCACCTTAGATCATATATTTTCTCTGAGGCTGGGAGTGAGGGTGATTGAATTTCTACCTTCAGGATAGAAAATGCTCTAGGGAATCTTGAAGATGAAGGCAACTTCTACTCAGAGAACGTCAGTCGGATCCTGGACAACTTGCTTGAGGGCTATGACAATCGGCTGCGGCCAGGATTTGGAGGTAAGAAGCTGTATTATTGCTAGACACCATCACTGTTACACCTATAATATTCTTCCTCATTTCTAGCCCTCCCAAGACCCAGAGAAGTCAGAAAGGAGGTCTTTTGTCTGAGTGGTAAGGTGCAGGGAATTCAAGAGAGGCCATCCAGTCTCTAGCCCTTCCTCAGTTAGCTACCTTTTGCATTCTTAAACTGAAAGCCTCCGTATCTCAACTGAGTGCAGGTGTAAGAATGTGCTTCCCTCATAGGTTGTGGGAATGCAGGATGAGATTTTCTGTGTTAAGTACTCCTTAGCATTTGCTCATGAAAGCTCTCAACATATATTACTCTTCTATTTTAGAACACCAATAGAGCCCTCTTCCATTCTTTAATACCACCCCCATTTGACTAGCATAAATGTAAATTAAGGTAATGGATGGATGCTGAGTTTTCAGAGTTGAAAGATGCAGGGCACGTTGGGATGGACTGCAGATTCTGCATGGGCCGGGTAGGGGTTGTGTGGAGTCATTAAAGTTTGCCCCTCTTCACATCACTGATAATAACCACCCCAATGCTCTGGGCTCATTTCAGGTGCTGTCACTGAAGTCAAAACAGACATTTATGTGACCAGTTTTGGACCAGTATCTGATGTGGAGATGGTGAGTGAGCCCTAAGGGATTTGGGCATTTTTGCTCAGTAGAGTTGAGTCCCAGAATTAATGATAATGGGCCACCAAACCTGGCTTCAGATTCAAGATGCAATATTTGCATTCATGCTGGGAGGGCACGGCCATTAGAGCAGATTACTGGTTTAATTGTCTTCACATTTCACTCAGGACTCTATTTGGGTGTTTTAGGCTGAGTGGATTTTTAAGATTATATCATCTCTTCTACCCCACATACCATACACTGACTCCTACAAATTGAAGAATTTCTGCTTGTGAAGTAATAATGAGGTAAAAAAAAAATAAAAGCAAAGATTCTATGCCATATAAAAATATATTGATGATATGATGATATCTGTGAAACTTAAAATAGACCTGTCTTTTGTATTCCTTAATACCCCCCATTTGACTAGCATAAATTTAAATCATTACCAGCATATTTTATTAAAACACTAAAAGAGTACTTGGAACAGCTCATGCATTGCACTTTTTACATTGCGGATGGACCAGTGGGTGTTCTGGGGACTCTGTTCCAGGTACAGATGGCTGTAGGATTCGTAAGAGGGTATTTATAGTAAGTGGCAATGAAAATCTGAACTAGTATCCCAGAACAAAGTATATCATGATAGTCTTTCACAGTTCTCAGGTAGCATATTCCCCTGAAACTAAAAAAAAAAAAAAAAAAAAACAAAAAAAAAAACAGGCATGTATTTAAAAGTAGTTATTGGAACAAATTGGAAATGCACATGACTATCTTTAAAGAGGAGTGTCAATTGATTTTATTAGGGAAATGAAATTCTGGATATTTATTAGAGAATGTTTCATCTTTTGCTTTTTGAACTGCCAAGAAAAAAAGTAAAGGGGAAAAGGGATGTTGGAAAGAAAGGTATAAAGAGATAAAGGAGGAAGAAAAAGTGAAAAAAGAAACAGAAGTAAGGAAATAAAGAAGATAGGGAGAGGAAGAAAGGGCTTTATTAAAAGATATATATTTAAGACATGGGGAGAAAGGAAAAAGAGCATCATTCAAAATCGTGATTATTTTAGGTTAATAGATTATTTCTTATTCAAGTACTGATCTACCCTAACTAGAAACAACCACACCAATATTACTCTATTATTGAAGTCTGGGTATACTTTGAATTTTATTTCAGAATGTGTCTCTTCTTAAAGTACATTTATACCAAGAGAGTCCTAATATAGTGTTTATGGCTATTATATGGGCATATTGTATATTCTACTTTTACAATATAATCACTACTTGTGATAATAAGTATCATAAAGGAATTTATGAAGTAGCAAAAACAAGTAATGCCATTGCTTTGTTATAATTATAAATTGTTGTCATTGACTTCTGTAATCGCCCTTATCTTAAACTGTTATATCCTAACAGCCACAAATTAAAACTCACAATTTTGATATGCATATTTAAATAATGTTCTACTTAGAGTAATCATAGCAACAATTGCTTGTATGTGTTCTGACAAATATATAAATTAATTAGCTTGTGCTATTATAGTGATCTGATTGGTAAAATTTATCTTTTCTTGAAACTTTATCGAGTGGCACGATAGTGCTCTGAGACTCCTTTGAAGGTGAATATGGTGCTAATCAGAGTGGTCAGACTAACTTACGTAGAAAGCCAGAACAAAGGCTAGGCGCTAAAGCTTTACATGTGATTTCCAAATTAACAAGAGAGATATTGATAGGTTCAGAGATGAAGAGCTACATGCTACATGACTAGTTAGATACAGAGGGTGAAAGTTAAGGGAAAAGGTGGTTTCCACAACATAGCACTGTCTTTTATAATATTACAAACTTTCTGAGTTTGAGAAAAATGATTCACAAAAGTCATTATTTATTGATTGATAAATGATCCATTGATTGCAACATCACTGTTTACTTATTAAATTATTATTTAGCTTTACTGAAAAGTTATTGTCTTCAGAAGTTGCTTTGTTGCTTCAGTTATAGAATCGGGCGGGGACGCTGGTGAATGTGCTACTGTTAATAAGCTGAGATTTCCCCAGACCGTGTGAATAGTTTATTCTCTCTTAGGAATATACGATGGACGTTTTCTTCCGCCAGACTTGGACTGATGAGAGGTTGAAGTTTGGGGGGCCGGCTGAGATTCTGAGTTTAAATAATTTGATGGTCAGTAAAATCTGGACACCTGACACATTTTTCAGGAATGGCAAAAAGTCAATCGCTCATAACATGACTACTCCTAATAAACTCTTCAGGATAATGCAGAACGGGACGATTCTATACACCATGAGGTGAGGAGTCTCCCACTCTTTCCTCTGCACCAATGACTTGTCCATGATACTAACTCAGAACCCTTTGTCTCAACATCCCTAGGCTGACCATCAATGCTGACTGTCCCATGAGGCTGGTTAACTTTCCTATGGATGGGCACGCCTGTCCACTCAAGTTTGGAAGTTGTAAGTTACAAAACGGTTCTAAGAGTGAAGTCATACATTCAGTACATGCAATTGCATGGTTTTAGTCAGAGGTAGAAAAAGAAAAGGAAAATATTTCTGTGACTTTTCATGTAGTTCCAGGAACATTCTTATTGTCAGTCTCATAAATAGAAATTTTAATCACCAATATCAAAAATATAAAAAAAATGTATTCTACATTTTCTTTTTGTATGTATAAATACATGCTTTAAGTGAAATAAAACGGTGTGCATGGTGGTGCACGCTTGTAATCTCAGCATTTGGGAGGCTGAGACAGAAGGATCGTGATTTGCAGACAGCCTCAGCTACTACTTAGTGAGGCCCTCCGCAATTCAGTGAGACCCTGTTTCCAAATAAAGAATAAGCCGGGCGTGGTGGCGCACGCTTGTAATCCCTGCTTGGGAGGCAGAGACAGGAGGATCACGCAGGTTCGAAGCCAGCCTCACTGGCTTAAGAAACCCTGTTTCCAAATATAAAGTATAAAATAGATCTGGGAGTGTAGCCCGGAGATAGAAGGGCTTCCAGGAATCCCAGTAACACCAATAAATAAATAAATAAATAAGTAAATAAATAAGTAAATAAATAAAATAAAATAAAAATTAGGGCTGGTCGGGGGGTATCTTGGAGGTTGGAGGTAGAATGCCCCTGGGTTCCATCTTTAGTACCGCAAAAAAAAAAAAAAATGTGAAATAAAACAGCAGCTACTCATATCCACTTCTGTGGTTAATATTTTTTTCAAAAATTCAGATGCTTACCCCAAAAGTGAAATCATATATACATGGAAAAAAGGCCCACTTTACTCAGTAGAAGTTCCAGAAGAATCTTCCAGCCTCCTGCAGTATGATCTGATTGGACAAACAGTGTCGAGTGAGACAATTAAATCTAACACGGGTAAGGATTCCACTAATGTCCGTAAGGTGACTCGGTGCATGTTTTATAAATGTCTATTTCTTTTTTCTTCTGCAGTAGCCATTTTCAGCTACACTTGCTATTTTGAAGTGATGAGTAGCTGGACTCAAAATTGATTTTGCAGCCGAGTGCATATAAAGATTTGTGTAATCTTAGAATGAGTCGTTTGGTGAATATATGATACAGTGAAAACCACTGGAAACAACGAACTGATGTCTCTTTGCTATATCAGCTGCTGAGCAAGTAGCCTTTCATACGTTGAAAAATGCCTTTGCTTGTTTTCTTCCAGCCCATGCTAATTTAAAACCTTGCAAGATTTATATTCACCTGCATTCCTTTCACAGGCTGTCAAGAGCAATAATACTGATGTACGTGTCTTCCAACAGGTGAATACGTAATAATGACAGTTTATTTCCACTTGCAAAGGAAGATGGGTTACTTCATGATACAGATATATACTCCGTGCATCATGACAGTCATCCTCTCCCAGGTGTCCTTCTGGATTAATAAGGAGTCGGTCCCGGCCAGAACTGTCTTTGGTATGCCTTACGCTCTGTGCTCCAACTCTGTTCATCTTCTGCCTCTTGTTGCTTTTGTATTTTGGGTGCATCTTTATACCGATGCACTTTTTCAATCTACAAAGAAATAGACTCCTATCTCGCTGGGACACGTGTATCACAAAAAAAGGACCCTCATCTTGCTGGAAGTTGCGTGGTGAATCAACAAAATATTTGTCTCAGCAGAATTCTGGCTGTCTTCCTTGACTTTCATTTGCCCTATTTAGTAGTGCTTTATCTTGACTTGCTTTTTAATAATGGTGGAAAGGCAGAAAGGTAAAAATTGATGTGTAAATACAAGAACAAAAGGCTTAAAATACTGAACTCATTCATATATAAGTATTACTTTTATTAGGTTGAACTATTTAAAATAATCATCTTTGCATTTCTAAAATACCACCAGCTTTCTGGGGTTTAAAATAAAATTTTAGTTCCGGCCGGGTGTGAAGGCACATGCCTGTAATCTCAGCATTCGTGAGGCAGAGACATTAGGACTGAGGTTTATGGACTTAGCTACTTAGCAAGGCCCTTGGCAACTCAGTGAGACCCTGTTTCAAAAAATAAAAAAGACTGAAAAATAGGACTGGGGGTGTAGCTCAGAGGTAGAAAGCCCCTGGGTTCTACCGCCAGTATCACAAAAAGAAAGAAAGAAATATCATATGAATTTAATTTCTTAAATTTACTATATTAGAATAGACCATTTTGCAAATAGCATAGGATATCTGCATAATGATGTTGTCCACCAATATTGCATACCTTCTAATTGTGTAAATTCTCCAAGTTTAAACAAGAAAACTGCTGGCAGATGACTGATAAAAATTTCTCATGAGTAAATATTTTACCCTGTAACCAGGCTATGATTTTTTAAAAATTGAGTAACATAATCTTATATGAACATTCATACTAGATAGACGTCTTAATTATAATGAGAGATCTTATCAGCCACTAAATCTGATCAGAAATATAAGGCCTTTTTGTGCTCAAGTGATGATAACTTGTTAAAAGTTTTCTCAAGCAGTAAGCAACAAGAACTTTTCATGACTTATCTTTTCCAACAATTCAACTAATCCAGTTTAACAAACAAATTTTTGAGGCACTGTAATGCTTAAGTCACTACATTAAGTTTGGGTGACATAAAAATGATAATGACCTTTATGATATGACCTCTGTCCATCACTAAGAAAACTCACAATAAAATAAGTTAACAAACAAAAGGGACTGTGCAGTCACACAGTGTTTAATCCTCTTCCCGACATGTTCTCATTTGATCTCATGACTGGATTCCCAATGCTGCACCTACCGCGTTTCTCATTCTCGTTCTTTGTAGGGATCACCACTGTTTTAACTATGACCACTTTAAGCATCAGCGCCAGGCACTCCTTGCCCAAGGTGTCCTACGCAACCGCCATGGACTGGTTCATAGCCGTGTGCTTCGCTTTCGTCTTTTCTGCTCTCATTGAGTTTGCGGCTGTCAATTACTTCACCAATCTTCAGACACAGAAGGCCCAAAGGAAGGCACAACTCGCAGCCCAACCCCCGGTGACAATATCAAAGGCCGTGGAACCCAGGGAAGCAGAGATTGTTGTGGTAATGGTTTTCTTTTCTAGTATTACCTACCCTGTAGAAAAAGGCAGCCTACAGGGTAATTAGGCATGAAGGAGTAGTCCAAAGTCATTCGCTAAGCACAAGTCACATGACTCTAGCTCCAAAAGCAAGGCTGATTTTGATTCCAACTTCACAGCAAAAAGCTAAGGAACAATCCTTCATTTATCTTTGCTGCAAACTTTTAACTTTCTTTCATCATCTCGCTTGAGCTGGCAGATTCCAGGCTCTCGGGAGGAGACCCGGAAATTGTGCTTAGCCTTTAGATGCTTCCTTTTCAAAGGTTCACTTTTACCAACTAGAGAGAATAAGGTAAAATAAAATAAAAATAAAATTTATAACGAGGCTTTAGACTCTGAAGGAAAGAAACAGGGACTCCTGTGGAATGGACAATTTTTGTAACAGAGAACAACAGATTCTCTCAATGCTGAGTCACAATCCAAATATTGGATTTGTATTTAAAATGGAAACCTCACATTTGCTTTTGTATAGTAAATACATATACATTAATGAGTTCATGTTCAAATGTTTATAATCAGTGAGATATGCTTATGAATTTGCATTAAATTTAGCAGGGTGCTGTGGTGCAAGCCTATAATCTCAGTAGGCCAGCACAGGCTAATTTAGTGAGATCCTGTTTCAAGATATAACATAAAAATGGCTGGGAGTGTAGCTCAGTGATAGAATGTCCCTGGGTTCAATCCCTAGCAACACACACACACACACACACACACACACACACACACACACACACACGCATGCACTACATTAAAAATTATATTAAATTTGCTATGGCCCAGGCCCAGACCCTGAAGGTATTTGAATAGGAATGAATGGTAGTATTAATAATTAAAGGGCCACAAATCTATTTCCAAAAATAAATTTCATGGATATGTAAACTTTTATAATAATCAACCTAGCTAGCCATACCTTTTTAAAGGGATTTAAAAACTTGTTGAAAAGTATAAATTTTTTACTTTAATACAAACAGCAACTTTTAGAAAAGAACACATTTTTGTTCAGTGAGTTTGAGTAATGCAACCATTTTGAGCTGAAAATTTTCTATAATTGATCAATTCTAGTAAAACCTTTGCAAATCTCAAAATCACTTGCAGCTCAGTAATACTTGCTTTGCCTTTATGATAAAAAGTATAAAGCTGTGTATGTTTTCCTTCTCTAAATGTGAGGCATTTACTGGCTAATAAGGTGATTTTTATTGTTTATTGTCTTTTTGATAAACTGAGAAGCTTGTTTAAGAATTTACTTTTTCTATTAGAAATGAGAAGCAATTCCTATAAGAAGTAGCAATATCCAATTCAAAGATTTTGTTATTGAATAAGCCATTATTTGTTTGTATGTGGGGAGAGGGTGAGGGTACTAGGGATTGAATCCAAGGGCATTCTACCTTCCAGCTACACCCAGCCCTATTTATTTTTTGCTTTGAAATAGTCTTGCTATATTGCTGAGGCAGATCTCAAGCGATGCTCCTCCTATCTAAGGCTCCCAAGTAATGGGATTACAGGTTTGTGCTACCATATAAGGCTAAGCTGCCATTTTTTTGAAGAAAGGAGAATGAAAAATTTGCCACACAGTGAGCCAGTTGAATTAATTACCTTCATTTGCAAAAAGATAAACAGTTTCAGAGAGGGCAAATATTAGTTACTGATTGGTAAAAACATTAGAAAATGATCCCAGAGCTCTGAATATTCGTAACATTATAGCCAGTAAGGCTATCTTTACCCCCACAATTTATCAAGAACTCACATATATAGGGCCGGGATAGAGCATAGTAGTAGAACATGTGCTATGGATGTACAAGGCCCTGGGTTTGATTCCCAGTACCAAAAAAGAAAAGACAATAACAATAACAATAATTATGATAACAACAACAATAACTCAAATATATCAGAATATATACCACAGGCTGAGACAGTTTGGAATGTAGGGTAATATTATTTCCCCCGATTTTTATTTAACTTAATGATTACACACACACACACACACACACACACACACACACACACACACACACTATATATATATATATATATATATATATATATATATATATATAGTTTTTTTTTATGGTATTAGGGATTAAACCCAGGGACATTCTACCTTCGAGTTATACTCTAGCCCCATGTTTTATTCTTTTCATTTTGAAACAGGATCTCACTAAGTTGCAGAATGCTTTACTAAGTACCTGAGGCTGGCCACAACCTCGGATCCTCCTGTCTCAGCCTCCCAAGTACTGGGATTACAAGTGTGTGCCACCAGGCCCTGCTAATATTTTCTTTATATCTCTACATATCTTCATATATATACATATATACATAATTGGTTTCAAAGAACACAAAAATAGAAGATTTATCACAAAAATATGCTTGTCTATAGTTTAATCCAAGATATTTAAAAATATTTTAGAAAGATAAATTCTAAATATATGAGAATTATTTTATATTTAAAAAATAAGTAATTATGTTATAAACTATCTATAATCTATATTTTGTCTAATGGTTATATATCTTCTGAACATATCTTTGTAAGTGATTTATTTGAATTTAGATTTAAAACTCTTTATTTATTTGTTTATTTTTTTATTGTGGTATTAAGTATTGAATCTAGGGGCATTCTATCTCTGAACTAGATCCAATTCTTTTAAAAAGGTTTTTGTGTTGAAACAGGGTCTTGCTAGATAGCTGAGAATGTTGCTAAGTTGTCCTTGAACCTGAGATCCCATCTCAGTTTCCCAAATACTGGGATAATAGGCATGTGCCTTTACTTGGCTGTTTCAGAATTTACTTGAGAAATATAGTAAAAGTAGACAGAGAAGTTTATCAGAAATAGGATAAAAAACTTAAATGATTTCAAATGTATTTATTGGACAGATTTTGATATAAAAGCAAGCCCCAAATTCTTTCATTTATCTTATTTGAAATACATAATACTGAAAGAAATATACTTTTTAAAACTTTGGAGAAAACAGGATAATCATCCCCTCAGGCTATTATTTTAAAGGTATAATTTATTAATAAGATGAAATTTAAGAGCTCAGATTGTCATATAAACTATCTCCTATAACCCTAAAATAGTAAGGTCTAATGAGTAAGACCTTTGGGAAGCTGGGTAAAAAATTGAATTTAAATCACCTTAAAGTACTTTTTCTTCCAAGTTGCCTCTTTTCCTTATAAAAAATTATACTTCTGAACCTGGCTCCACTTGGAATATTTTAAAAGCAAAGAATGAGAGAATTTTGTTTCTAAAAGGCTAATGTGTATTTTTTTTTTAAATTAAGGAAACCAAACAATGTCAACCTTGAAGGTATAAAGTATATATGTATATCCAGGTGATTACATAGGACATTTACATTTTATTTGTTCATGTCAAAACTTGAAATGTAGAGGAACAAATATGAATTACACATTTTCAATTTATAATGCACAATGGTATATTATGATTGCAAGGTCATTTTTTTTTTTTTTGCAAATACCATGACATTTAAAAATGCCTATTCAGTTGTAATCAAAACAACATTACTTGAGCACATTGGACATTGAAAGAGCACACTAATGTGGTGAGGTTGAGATGAATTTAAGTGCCTGGGTATTTCATGTGATTGTAAGTTGTGTATTTGAATATACTTACTGCTTGTTGCAGGAAACTATTTAGAATAAATGTGGGTAAAAGTGTATTCCTTTTATCACTTTGATTTTGACTTTGAAATTTAGTATAATAATGACAAAGGAATTCAGACATTCAAAATCTAGTGCTCAAACTAAACAACAACAAAAAATACATCTTAAAGTTAAATGATCAAAACTGCCCCCTGGCCTCATCCTCTTTCTGTTTTTAAGGCTTTGGGGATTATAAAGAATTTTTGCTTTTAGCATTTGAAAAGAAACTGCCAGCTTATAGCAGGCGCTTTCTTACTGATTTTATCTGGTGTGCTGCCTTGACATTAGACAGGCGATCTGTCTAATAGTTTATAGTTTCAGAATTTACGATATGTCTGGGCTATCCCTGGGCTGTATGTAGGACCAGCTTAGTTCCTTGACCTTTTTGAGTATAGTCGGCTAGCTTCCTTATTATTACAAAGATCTAAGTTCTCGTTGCTATGAACCTAAAAATAAATCCTCCCACCCATCAACACTTCCCCTGAGTATTGTCATTACTCTTCATATAGCATGTTCCCTTCATAAGGGCCGTGACACTTTGTTAATTAGCTACATACCAAACTGATCAAAATTTCATCAGCCAGGAAAATAACTATTTAGTCTGATTGTATTGTGTATTAATTTCCTTTCCTTTCTTTTTACCATCTGTTACCCCGTGGTGAGTAGTTATGTATTAATTCAATTATTCATGTCACAGTATTCGCTAAGTGCTTGTATGTGCCAGGCCCATTGTAAAAGGCTGTGTAGCATCACAGGTCCTCTTATTTCTTGGAGCTTCTTAGTCCAGCAGGAAGGGAGACGACTTGGGAAGAGACACATTGATGTGGCTTCACAATAAACCATTAAAAGGAATGTGGTTAGAGATGGGTTGTAGGATGAAGCAGAGCCACGTAGGAGAGTCTAGCTCAGTTTGCAGGGGTCTCCACTTCTGGAGGAGTGATATCTAGGCTGAGAAGAAGAGGTGAGTGTGGTGCTGTGCTAGAGATGTGGGTGTATATAGAGAGAAGTAAGACATGCGTTCTCGCTGCCTCTTTAAGATGAGGCTGTGTCCTGGGCAATTACCTGCTCCACTCACCTATGCGCAGAGATGAGAAGGCTAAAAAGAAAAAAGGTTTAATGCTCCAATTTTTGCCAAGCTTTCTTGGTGGATTGTCATTACTTCCTAAAATTAAAGGCTAAATTAAGACTAAATAGAGACTCTGAAGGACCAGAAAGGTCACGGTGCCCTTCTCCACGGCTGCGTCACTATATGACTGGAGAGAAAGAGGGTAGACTATTGAAGATGAGTGGGGTGGGAGGTTAACCCTTTCTCCATACGGTCTATCAGTTCCCCACCCAATACTTCATTCTGCATCCTCCAAACACCAGCTGGGGTTCCCCTAGCACATCTGAGCAATGCCAAGGCGCTACTTCACCGTACAAATTCTGGAGCTGTCTCTGCTGTGATAAAAGTGCCAGAGAACCCAATCGAGTTTTGATTTCCTTCGTAATGATTAGTACTAAGGTTTTGAAATAATTCAAATATTAATTATTACCCCCAAATAGTCCCTTTAAGTTTCAGTGTCCCTATTTGCAGCCCTGGTTAGAATGTTTATATTAAGAGGCTATGCACTGTGTCCTTCCCTTTAAGAGATTAGACTCAAGTTACTTTAAATATTTCCCTAATGCCTTAGTCTTACATCAAATAATTGATCGCCATACAGTCCACGTGGACTCCAAATACCTTTTGCTGTATGACGTTACTTAAAACAAAGAGGTGCTCTAAAAATACCCAAAGCAGGATGGCACTCACCAGCAGGGGAGCCCTGGAAAAATTCAAAACCACAGGTGTTCCACTCAAAACACTGACAGCCCCAAGCTGAGCCCTCATCTGGACTCTGACAAAAGCCCATTTTACCATCAACTGAAGCTGCCAGGTTTACAGTAGAGTAGGCGGGTCAGCTGCAAGCCTGTAGCTAGAAAGGCTTGCAAGATGGACTTTCTTTTTCAGAAATTCAATACATTTCTTCAGAATTGGCGTCCAGTCTCTTCAGGCTGCCAGTTCCCAATTACCCAGTAGCCGATTAGATTAAAGTGTGCAAAGTGGCCAGGACTCTTGCAAACCTTCAGCATGGCATGTTTCCTGCCTGCTAGAAATCCCCCCAAGCACTTGCAGGCCAGTGGAACAAGTGTGACCCTGAACCAGTGACTCCCAGAAGGGGTCATCACTTTCCTGCCACAGTGCCCCTACTGCCTAGGTGAGCTTCCTGTTTCAATTTCCAGTTCTCATCTCTAAAATGAACATAAGATGATACTAAAATGTTTCCAAAGAATAAGAAAAAAATATGTATACAAGTTGCCTTGTGGTGCTTATTGACAGCAAGCATTTTAAAATGATATCTATGATATAATGCGATAAGTATGAAAAATGTGTATGTATTATATATACATAATACATTTACTGTATATATGTATAAGATATATGTATATATTTTTGGTACAAGGAATTGAGCCCAGAGACATTCTACCTCTGAGATGCTCCTCAGTCCTTTATATTTGTTGTTTATTTATTTATTTTTTTTAGACAGAGTCTTGCTAAGTTGCTGAGTCTTGCTAATTTGCCGAGATTATCCTTGAACCTGCAATATTTCTGTCTCAGTCTCCCACGTACTGGGATTGCAGGGGTGCATCACCATGCAATAATATTTTAAAATAGAACACAGCATAATCATAAACCTTTGGTTTCCCTCATGTTGCCTGTCTTCTGCATATTCTAATAGAACTTGGAAAATGTTTATATTTTCATTTATTTGTTGATTAAGCACATGTTTATTAAGAATAGACTATGTTCTATGGTCTGGCTACACACTGTGGAACACTCATACATAAGAATAATGCGTTCTGTGCCATTAAGGAAATTTCACACTAGGAGAAAAGGAAATAAGCCCTCAGGGAAATAATTATACTTAGAACAGCAAATGTGATAACAGCCACCTGAGTTATAACAGCTTTGTAGGCAGGAAAGTACTTAAAGACCTGCACCATAAGTAATATTAGTTGGCACATGAATTTAGTATCAAAAGATATGAGAGGTTCAGGAAGTGGTAGGTAGATGTTATCCCATGCCAAGAGATGAGAGAGAGGGGAGAGGGGGGAGAGAGAGAGAGAGAGAGAGAGAGAGAGAGAGAGAGAGAGAGAGAGAGAGAGAAAATAAGAATGAATGAATTTGCTCAAATTCTTAAAAAAAAATCTTGTGAGGAAAATAGGAATCATCCCTCACCTTAAAGATAAGAGCCTGAAGCTAAAGGAAAAATCCTAATCTCTGATACCAATGACATGTCTAAGCTATATAGAAGTAAGGGGTAGAAGATACAGAATTGTAATCTGGGATTTTGACTCCTCTGTTCTCTTACCTCCTAGGAAACCCTCTGTAGAAATTGTTTGGGGCAGCAAATGAGGAAAGGAGAAATCCTACTGTATGGGGTCTTTAATTCTAGGCTAATGCCATTTTACTAAAATTTTCATGGTATTTGGTTTTGAATGATCCCTTTTTTATCTCTGGACCAAGGCTATTTGGTAATTCTCAGTAAGTCTTCTGTGACAATGGGACACTGTTAAGAGATTGAGGAATAGCTCTCCCACCTCTGTCACCTCACATCCCTAAAAAAGAAATAAAAAATGCCTTTTATTTTAATGTCATATTATGTTTTGCAACCACTTTTTTATCCCAATGAACTAGGCATATCTGTCTTATTTTTTTCCCCTAAAATAGACAAGTTTCAGACAGGGAATGTATGCTATTAAAGGTCAAAATGAGTCTAGAAAGAAAATTTTCTCTGAAGGCTTGCTGTTACCTTTCCATCATGATCTTTCAAAACTGTACTAAGGGAAAGTAGTATTTCACATGTGTGGGGAGGAGGATGGCTCTTTGTGAAGGATGAAACAGTGACACATTTTTTTCTCTTGTAGGTAGAGAATATTCTTTTTTTTTTTTTTTTGGGTGATACTGGGGGTGGAACCCAGAGGCTTTCTACCTCCAGGCTATACTCCCAGACCTCTTTTTAAATATTTTATTTGGAAACAGGGTCTCACTAAGTTGCTGAGAGCCTCACTAAGTAGCTGAGGCTGACTTTGAACCCGTGCAATCCTCCTGTCTCAGCCTCTCAAGTGTGGGGATTACAAGCGCGCGCCACCACACCTGGCAAGAGAATATTCTAATCGTATATTGAATGGATGAATACATCAAATTAAAATATGAGCTTGGCGTGATGGCACACTTTTGTAATCCCAGTGCTTGGGAGGATGAGATAGGAGGATCACAGCTTCATGGCCAGCCTCACATACTTAGTGAGACCCTCTGCAACTTAGTGAGGCCCTGTTTCAAAATTAAAATAAAATAGGGCTGAGGGTATAGCTTGGGGGTAGAATACCTCTGGGTTCAATCCCCAGTACTATAAAAAAGAAATTAAAATCTGAGGATGATAGAAAACAGTGTTCAGTTTATTCTCTAAGAAAAACAGCATGAAACATTAATACCAAAATACTGCTTCTCTGGTCCCAACCACACATAGTTTGCTGACTCTGGGGTTTAGTTTTCAGCTGACACTTATTTTTATAGTTTTACTTATTTCCTGTCCAAGATCAGAGTAGGCTTTTCTTTATTTTTAAACTCTCTTCTACCTCAATGACCTATGATGTATTTAATTTTGTCCAGAAAGTCTACCATAATACCAGGCCAATAGGAAAGATGTTTGAAATTCACTAAGGTTATGTCAAATCAGGCTTGAATATACAAACTCATTTTTGCTAGGGGGTGAAGAAACAGATTTTTGCATAGTCTCTAAGAACATGCTGGACTCACACTTGCTGTGATGACCACTATTATCTAGGTGCTCAGAAACTTTCATGGCATATCACCCAACAAAATTTAGGAAGGAAAATAGAAAAGACCAGGCGTTATTATGCCTGTAGCCCAAATGTCACCACATCAACAGGTGACTGGGGTTCTGTGCTCTGCAAGCACAGGGACGATCCTGTTGCCGCAGGATCGCAAGACCACTGGCTGAAGCCACAGGAGCCAGCTCACCCGAGGAAGATAACCAGCCCTGCAGCAAAGTAGTGATTTTGCTACCAGGGAGGAAAACAGGCTACTTTTCAAGGTCAGGGGTAATGTACAGGAAGTGTTCCCCGGAGCAGAAAGACCCAGCAAGATAACCCAGCCCCTCAAAGAGTGATTGTTATGAGATGTAGATTAGAAACAATAGAAATCAGAGGGAAACTTCCTGTGCTCAACAGAATGAAAGACAGCAAAGTCAGAATCAGAGACTGAACAGGGCTTGATGCTTTATGGGAGAGATGAGAGAATGTTGGGGTGAAGCAAGCATTGGAATTGAACGGTAAGCCCCCATATTATCAGTGTGACCACAAACAAGGTCAGCCTCCTCTCTGAACCGAGCCTGCTCAGCTGTCAATGTTGTTCAACATTCCCCTCAAACCTACAGTTAATTTTCTTATGATTTCAGTAGAACAGAAAAATTTAATGAGAGAAAAGAATGTGCAAAGATTCTGAGCAAAGAGGGACTAATAGAGATTCTCCGGATGAGATGTAGAAGCTCTCGATGTAGAACTCTGAGCAGATAAATGCAAGGCATGAACAGACAATGCACTCAATCTAAAGATTTCATACGTGGCCACTGGTCTTTGAGATACTCATTCTTCTTAAATTTTCATCTGTTTTGGCTCAGCATAGTGGCGCATGCTTGTAATCCCGGTACTTGGGAGGCCGAAACAGGAGGATCACAGGTTAGTGGCCAGCCTCAGCTACTTAGTGAGGCCCTCCGCAACTTAGTTATACCCTGTTTCAAAATAAACACCCTGTTTTCCCGGGCGTGGTGGCGCACCCTTGTAATCCCTGCGCTTGGGAGGCAGAGACAGGAGGATCGTGCTGGTTCGAAGCCAGCCGTGCTGGCTTAGGAGACTCTGTTTCAAATAAAAAAAATATAAAAATAAGTGTATGGGAGTGTAGCCCAGAGGTAGAAGGATTTCCAGGAACCCCAGTACCACCAAAAAATAATAAATAAATAAATAAATAAATACCCTGTTTCAAAATAAACAAAAATATAATTGAGCTGGAGGTGTAGCTTGGAGGTAGAAGCCCCTGGGTTCCATCCCCAGTACCACACACAAACACACATACACACACAAACACACACACACACACACACACACACACAGTCTATTTGGTTAATCTGAGCATGATGGCATACGCTTGTAATTCTAGTACTTGGGAGGCTGAGACAGGAGGATCGCAGGTTCGCAGCTAGACTCAGCAACTTAATGAGAACCTCTCAACTTATTGAGACGCTGTTTCAAAGTAAAAAATAAAATAGCACTTGGGGTATAGCTCAGAGGTAGAATGCCCTGGGGTTTAATCTTCAGTACTACAAACACACACACACACACACACACACACACACACACACATCTTCTAGTACAAACTCATGAATGTGTGACTATCAGGATATAGGCTGAACATGTGTCTAGAATGAACTGAACTGCAATTTCCTTGTATTATACGATTGTTCACATATACACGTACCATTGCCCACATCTATTGCCGTAGAGACCTACATATACCTTGCAATCTGGCTTGTCTTTTCTTAATGAAGCATTGCTCAATTAATTTCTGCAACCTAGAATACAATTGATCAGTGGCTAATGTATTAAATTGTAGGATTTTGGATGGAAGACAATTATTTTTTTTTAAAAAGGTATATTAAACTTTTCTCGGAAAAGTGACAATGTTAAGTACTATTTAAGAGTTTTTTCATGTTTTCCCTTACAGAGTAAGTAATCAATAACATTTCTCAATGGTGCAAGAATAAGTGACTAAAGAAATGACCTGTATTTTTTTACCTTGGCTGAATATCTGTGTCTATTTGTCCACAGCATTCAGATTCCAAGTACCATCTGAAGAAAAGAATCACTTCTCTGACTCTGCCAATTGTCCCCTCTTCTGAGACCAGCAAGGTCCTCACTAGAGCACCTATCTTACCATCAACACCCGTGACACCCCCACCACTCTCACCAACTACTGGGGGTAGCAGTAAAATAGATCAGTATTCTCGAATTCTTTTCCCAGTTGCATTTGCGGGATTCAATCTTGTATACTGGATAGTTTATCTTTCCAAAGACACAATGGACGTGAGTAGCAGTGTTGAATAGCTTGCAGCCAGGACAACCTGTAAGTGATCATTTTCTGTATTTTTTTAAAAATAAAACATCTAGACATGTGTGGATGCTTTTCTGATATGAACTCAAAATGGAAAATCTGTAGCTCATAGCTATGAGTAAGCATGTATGGCCCAAAAAGTAATACTGCCATCCCTTAAAATTGAAAGTGGAAGATTACTAAAAAACTAAATATGACTTTTCTGTACATTAGAGAAAAAATATACAGGATGATAAGATGGATTCAAGATGAATTTGATAACCTTTGTCCTTTATTGTTCAGTATCTTTAATTGCTACCATGTATGGTACTTACCAAAAGGCAGGCAAAATGCTCATAGAAAATAGAAAATGCTCATACTTCCAAAGGTTGCCTTAAATATGTTTATTTTGGGGTAGTTTCCAAGAGAGCAAAATATAAATGCAGTCTAAATATTTATCAGTAGGTTTATTCCAGCATGTTGGAAGCCTTTATGCTACTAAAATGGCTTTCAGTGGCATTGTAAAGCTTATATTGAGTTTAGACATTTGTTTTTTAACCTTGCTGTGCTCTTTTACCACAGTAAAGTGTGGTATTGTATACATATAAATTATATATACATCATAAATTATGTATGCATATGTACATAGCTTTAGTTATGCTGAAATCCAGTGTTGTCTTCACTCATTAAACTCTCCTTTTAAAATAATGTGCTTGCCAGAATTCCATGAAGATGTAAAGAAAAAAACTTAGTGATTTTTAAGGAAGCCTTGTATAATCTGAATAGAATTGTCTCTTGTAATTTCCACCTTTCAAAGTGTAACGCTAAATAAAACGACAACAAAAATGGGTCATTTGAATATGTTTCATAAACTTAAGGAGGAAATTGTCCGTCAGTACTGAAAGATGAACTGGCTTCCCAGTGTTAGTGAGCCTGGTGATGCTCAGACGTAGAAGAAATAAGACAATGAGCTTCAGTTACCTTGCTCTAAAAAAAACTTACGGTTCTATAAAAATAGGCAAGGTTTCCTTCTTCACTTGCTTTTCTCCTTTCGATAATAAAAAATGATGGGATTGACTCCTCTGTTTTTCTCCCCTTCCAGTTTTCTTTCTAAGGCTTACTCTATTTTTCTTACATAGAATTGTTACGGGGAAACAAAAATTAGAGTAAGAAAAAAAGCAAGCAGCAGGGTTTGTCCACGTGCATAAACTCCTCACTAGACACCTCTGGCCTTAAACATTGTGGTGATCACTCTGAGCTCAGAACCCAGAAGGAAATATTTGGGGGCTACTATGCTTGTCCTTATCACTCTCCAGCACAATGAAACTCTGCTACAGATAAATAACTTCTACTTTAATTAAATAGCCCTTTCCCAAGGGTCAAGAGACTGAGGTCTCCATCCAGTTTCTCTATCGTTTTAACTTGTAAACCAAATCTCTTAAGTCTCTGGGAGACTGAGCCCTGTCCTCATCTTTAGGATGAAGGATTAGCATTAGATCCATTTAAAGGCCCTTTAATTATAAACAATTTATATTGTTTCTTAAATATTCTTTGCTAAGTGAATATGTTATAATTATATAGGGCTTGCCTCTGTTTTAGGGAGCATATTAAATATCTGAATGTCAGATAAGTATTCATCATCTTATATATGGTTTTACATTTAATTTTTCTTTAATCACTGTAAAACCTATACTATCGTCTTTAAGATGAATTGAGGTTGAGGATGTAGTTCAGAGGCATTATTTGTGTAGCATATTCTAGCCTTATGTTCAATTGCCAGTGCTGAAAAAACCAACCAAACAAAATAAAGCCAACTGAACTCAATAAAATTAAAGGCAGATAAAAATTACAAAATCCTCAATTGACTGCTTACGTCTCCTAAAGACAATTCTAGATATTCTATAATTATATCCCTAAGTATTTTAGCGTGTAATTCTAAAAGTGTTCTTTAAAAGCACAGTTCCAATATCACAACTAAAAATGATCAATACCTCTTCAATGCAATAAGTGAGCTAATTTATTATTAAAAATAAAGATAAGACAACCAAGAAACAGAGAAGACAAAAATTTCTGATTATAATCAAATAGTACTCAGGTGCCATAACACTGAGAATCTATAGCCCATTCACTTGTCTGGTACAATATAACTCATATAATACAGTAGCTTTATAAGGTTGCATTTTATTTCCTATGATAGTTTTCCTGATATTCTGATATACTATGTGACTTTTCTTAATATGAATTCTATATCTCAGAATAAAAGTCATCAAACTCAGTGTTTATGTTAAGAGTGAGGCAGGAATTGGTGTAAGAGCTAATTAGGTGATGTGTGCATGTATGCCTCTACCATCTTGTACTCCATTGAGATGTATGACTACAATGCACCAATAAAAAATAAAATAGTTGAAACAGATAATTAAAAATTATAGGCACTAGTCTTTTTCTAATAAGAGGATCTTGAAATAATAACAACAGTAACAAAACTTTATGAAATTATAAAAAGTATAAATTTCTCAAGATTCTAGGGAAAGCTCTTTCTCATTGTATGCCATGAGATGGTAAAAGGCTTATTAAAAATAAATGAGTCAAGGTAAAATAGATTTCTTTTGTGGTAGACTTCCCACTGTTTTTTAATGCTTATATACTCAGAGTCTCTAATCATTTCCGATAGTACTGTAACATTTTTCCTATATCCATATGACTATAAATATCAGTTTGCAAAAGGAAATATTAATAGCAATAGTCCTTAGAAAACAATATTGGTAACACCACTTTTTACTGTTTATAGCATCTCTTCTACTATCCCCCAACTAAACAGAGCTTTTATTATCCTCCAACTAAACAGGTACATAATTGAGTTTCTAAATGGAAACATGATTGACTCCAGTCCCCACAACCAAAAACCAGATTATGACTGTGTAAAGTAGCAACCAGAGTAGGTACTTCAACAGAAGGAATTCAATATAGAAGAAACGGTTAGGCCACATGGAGATTTAACTGTGGAAGCAGATGCAATACGGAGAAGACAAGTTTAACAAAACCTAGAAGTTTGATTGAGAAGATTTATGAACCTGCACTCATTTATCTTAGGAAAGGACATCACTTATATGATAACAGAAAATTAACATCTCAGAGAAGGAATCCTCAAGACTTGGGAATTAGTCCTTCAAAGACAGGGTACCAGCTGGCTGATACCTGTGGCTCAGATCATTAGAGGAGGGGCTTTTCAGAGATGAGTCTTAGACCTCTAAGGTTTGTCCTCAGTGGCTAGAATCTCAGGAGTTTGGAGAACACTTGAACACTCGGGATCAGACTCTTGAGCATGTACTGTCTGGCTGAATCTGATCACCCTGGGTGAGGAAATGAGGCTGGGCCTGGGCATGTAAGAATAACGGGAGGTGGGAACCGATGATTGTCCCACGGTGAAAGCAGTATTGAGTGGCAAAACAAAGAGGATCTATTTCCTTCTCTTTTCATTTGCCTTCCCCTATGTCTCCAGTGCTTTCTATTGGCAGAACTGAACAGCAATCCTCATGGCAGAGAAGAAATGAAAATGACAGAGTTTCAGTCCCAGCATCACTAAATGGCATCTAGGAGGCTGGATATGAAACTGACAGAGAGTTGCTTGCTAACTGGCATACTTTATAAACCCTTTGGTTATTTATTTATTTTTATTTTTATTTTTGTTGTACTAGGGATCACACCCAGGGGAATTTTACCTCTGAGTTATACTCCAGCCTTATTTATTTATTTATTTATTTATTTATTTATTTATTTATTTATTTTTGCGGGTCTGGGGATGGAAGCCAGGGGCATTTGACCTCCGAACTACACCCCCTGCCCTATTTTTTATTCTTTATTTTGAAACCAGGTCTCACTGAGTTGCAGAGGGCCTCACTAAACAGCTGAGGCTGTACACAAACCTGTGATCCTCTAGTCTCACCCTCCCAAGTCCTGGGATTATAAGCATACACCACCCATACACCACCATGCCTGGCACTTTGGTTATTTAGTGTCACATATATACTTTGATCTGTATTCATACTATTTCACAGTAATAAGGTACACTTACAGTTCCTACAAAAATAATTACCTTTTTCCAAAAAGGAGATAAACAAAATAACAAAATTATAATATTTATTGCATCTCTCCCTATTTTTTGTAACATTACTGCTTATTTTCTTTGTTATTCTTCTGGAAAACATAATTAGGCAACAATTACTATATATATATATATATATATATATATATATATATATATATATATGTATATATATATATATATGTGTGTGTGTGTGTGTGTGTGTGTGTGTGTGTGTGTGTGTATTTTTTGTTCTTCTAATACAATCATAGTCCTACCTGAATGCTCTGTATCCTAAAGACTCAATTGTAAAGCTATCCATGAGAGGAAAAAATATTTATATGAGAACTTAGAAAATATGTTAACAAAGCAAATAGCAATCCATAAAAATATCTAATCTTTATACATATGCATAGTTATAGCTATACCTATCAAAAGGCTAGCAAATTAGGGAAAGCATGACTACTACATCTCCAGTTCTGTAATTAACTGCATGACTATGCTTGCTATTTATATCTTTCCTTTTCTATTATCCTTTCTCTCAGTCAGCATCTTAGCTGGTTGATTTGGGATTCTTTACCCAGAAGTGTTAGCAAAGGGTCTTAATTTAGTTTATGACAGTCTTGTCACACTTAGGAAGATTGCTTTGACCAGAAAGAAAGTCCTAGAAAGCCTTGAGGTTCTAAGACACCCACCTCATCCAAGTCCATTCTGATGCTGCCATTTGAGTTACAGTCTTATTTTCCTTCCCAATTAATGCACTGACTTTCCCTAATATTCAAGGTATAAAATTCCAAATAACACTGTAATTCTATAAACAGCAGAAATAAAATGTGCACCTGCTTTTTGATAGAAGCCACCCTGCAGCAAAAAAAAAAAAAAAAAAAAAATAGGACACCTTTACAACTGCCATATCAGGTCTTTTGTTCCCTAATATTTGTTACTGAGAATTAAAACCCTTGACACATTTTTCTGTCTGTGGATTCTCCAGTCAAAACTAAGCCATCTCACGCACAGTTCTTATAGATATGGTAGCTATTATAATCATTAATGTAGAAGACACTACATTCTAGGGTACCTCATTTCAATCGTCTAAAAGTGTGATGATTTAAATTAAATATGAGGTGGCTTTATATTGTGAATTACTAGCATCTCATTTCCAATTGGCAAGAAGATTAATATTTCATTAATGGCCATGGACCTGACCAAAAAATTCGAGAATCTCCTGGTATCAAGTACAGTCTAGGCAGATAAAGAGTTACCATTCTTGAGGCTAGGGGGCCAGGGGAGACAAAGAGAAGGGACTGAGATTATCTTCTTGGGGGAAGGTGCTCAAGGAACTGAAGACCAGAACTTTAAGAAAGGCAGTACCTGTGGCTTGAAGAGCTTAAATCTAGAAACAGCCACTGCTGCCAAAGTGAAGGGTCACTACCTGGATAAATGTCATAAGGGAAGGGCACTGGGAGATAATGAGGATGTGCCTTCTTCCCTTTTCTTCTTGACTTTTTTTTTTTTACTTTTTTAAATCCCCCTATAGTGTCTTCTATTTTTATAACTTGGAAGCAATATCTCAAAAGAAAAAATGTAAACTGCAGCTCAGCACCACTATTACAAAGTCAACTGTGAAAGGGCAGGTCTGCAACAAAGAGACCATGACAAACACACTGGGGCCTAAACCATCCCAGTATGAGCTCTTGAAAATGGTTCCTTAGTGGTTCACTTTCATGAGCAATGATGAGTGTTGCAGAAGACATAGAGAAGAAAGACTTCTTTCCTGAAACACTGGTTTAATAAAAACCCATTTCCATGTGTTACATCAGATAAGCATATATATAATAAATGTTTATATTATAATTATCACCTTATAATATATTATTATTAAGCTGGGATGTACACTGATAAAATTTGAGTTAAAAGCATTTTACATCAGGTCATGCATAATCATAAATAAACTTGTGTATAACAAATATTAGCTGATAGAAAAATAAAATATGTGCTGTCACACCCAAAGCAACACAAAACAAAAACATTAAATCAATATCAAAGAGTCTGATTACTATGCGCTTCTAGCTACTAAAAAATGGTTACTCTGTGTGTGTGTGTGTGTGTGTGTGTGTGTGTGTGTGTGTGTGTGTGTGTGTCTGGTACTGGGGATTGAATTCAGGTTCTCCTACCTCTGAGCCACACTTCAGCCATATTTTATCTTTTATTTTGAAATAGAATCTTGCTAAGTTACTGAAGCCTTTGCCATGTTGCCAAGGCATCGAATCTGCAATCCTCCTGTCTCAGTAACCCAAGGACTGGAATTACAAACATGCAGAAAAGTTATATTTTAAAGCACTTTCCATAGAGTTTTGATATTTAATCATGTGTCTTTGGTATTATCATCATCCTCATCATCATTATCATTACCATTATTATTATCATTTTGTGGTAATGAGGATTAAACCCAGGGACACTCTGCATCTGAGCTACACCCCCAGCCATATTTTATTTTTATTTGAAACAAGGTCTTACTAGGTTGATAAGAGTCTCACTACTTGTCTCAGCCTGGGAGTATAAGAATGTGCCACTATGCCCAGCTATATGTTATTATTTAATAATTTTTTGTAGTACTGGGGATGAAAACCAGGGGCCTTCTACCTCCAGGCTACACTCTCAGGCCTATTTTATATTTTAATTAGAATCAGGGTCTCACTAAGTTGCTGAGAGCCTCACTAAATAGCCTAGGCTGGCTTTGAACCTGTGCAATCCTCCTGTCTCAGCCTCCCAAGTACTGGGATTACAAGTGTGAGTCACCATGCCCGGCTTTTAATGATGTTCTTAACCCATGGCTGTGGCAGACTAATGCTCTGTTTAAAAAAAAACAAAACAAACAAACAAAAAAAAAACAATGAGCCGGGCGTGGTGGCAAATGTTTGTAATCCCCGCGCTTGGGAGGCAGAGACAGGAGGATCGCACAGGTTCAAAGCCAGCAGCGTGCACTGGCTTAGGAGACCCTGTTTCCAAATCTAAAAAAAATGTAAAATTAGGTCTGGGAGTGTAGCCCGGAGGTAGAAGGGCTTCCAGGAACCTCAGTACCACCAAAAAAAAAAAAAAAAAAAAAAATATATATATATATATATATATATATATATATATATATATATATAATTATTGTTTTGAGTCTTCCAATACCTGGTCTATATTCAACTTTCTGAGTGCTTATGTTAGTGAGCACGTAGGCAAATATTGGGGTGGAAACTAGAGAGAAACTCTAAGACAGCACAATGCCCATTTGAATGAATGTTCTTTCAGAATGGCTTCCTTCCAACAGAGTAAGAAAAATAATATGCCAATAGACTATGCCTAGGTTTTTTTAAATGTTTGCTTGTATCTCAATTATTACAAAATGATTACCTTCCTTGTATAACTTCTACATTTTAGTTCTAACTGAATGCATGCACATCCCATAATTTAGCTGGTACTGTTGGATTGTTTTGTGTAAAAACATTTCAGTTTAATATATAGTTCAGTTATCTAAAAATCTTAGTTTTTTAGCAAACCAATAATGTGGCACTTAACCTAGAATGCCCACGACTCTCACCACCATCTCCAATGGCATAAAATAGTCAAAACAGGTACATCAAAATAAAGACATTGAAAGGCACGCGCTTTATTCACACAGTCATCATGCTTTTATCCTTGTCCAAAGACTGCTCACTTGTATTTTAAATAGACTTCTAATTAGTTAATTTGTTTCTTAGTCCAACGTAGAGGAAAGGAATAAAATATGGAGAACCCAGATTGAACAGAAGTAGAAATGATAGCACATAGATGACTAGTGAGACAGATGACAATTAAAGCCACTTTCAAAATCGGGTTTATGATGCTTCTGGGCACAGAGCCTTCCAGTATGAAAGCACAGCTCTGAAGCCTTCGTGGGCCGATGGTGTTGGTGCACTGTACTGGTCTAGGCCAGGAGACCTGTGGGACAGTCACTCTCTTCTCTGGGTTTCCATCTCTATAGCTTTATACTTTTGGGATTTGATTAGATGATTTCTAACATACTTTAAGACTATCCAAATTTCTATAGATTTATAATAATTTTATAGTTATTTTAATGATAGCTATTTAAAACATGAGTATTTTCTTTCAAAAATGACAGTGATTTTAATATGAATATTAAATAACTGTGATTTAGCATGTGTTTCTGTTGCTATAATAAAATACTTAAGACTATTATTTATTTATTTATTTATTTATTTATTTATTTATTTATTTATTTTGCAGTACTGGGGATAAAACCCAGGGCTGTTCTACCTCTGAGCTATATACCCTCATTCCTATTTTTATTCTTTATTTTGAAACAGGGTGTCACTGAGTTGCAAAGGACCTCACTAAGTAGCTTAGCCTGTCCTCAAACCATGATCCTCCTGTCTCAGCCTCTCAAATGCTGGGATTAGGAGCATGGGCCGCCACGCCCAGCTAAAACTGGGTAATTTGTAAAGAAAAGAAGATAAGTTGATCAGGATTCTGGAGGGCAATGTCCAATATCAAGCAGCTGCGTTTGATGAGGACCTTTTACTTCATAACATGAGAGAAAAGTAGAAGGACAGATGGACGTGTGTGAAAGACAGAAAGTATAAAGGCTAGGCTCACTTTATAAAAAGCTAGGAAAAATTTACACCCACAAGAAAGGCATTCATATCTCTTAATCATCTCTTAAATTTCCCGCTCCCAACCTGACCACAATGGCAATCAAATTTGAACATGTGTTTCTACAGGGACGAACTGTATTCACAACATAGCAGTCCTACGAAGTGCATAGCATTTCTGCACACTGAACAAATGAGAAACGGAGCCTCAGGCAGGTAACATTAATTGCACAATGTGTCATGGCATCTTAACCAGAGGTCACTCTCCTTTTCTTCAATCAGTTATTTAAGAAGGGAAGTAATGTAGGCAGTGTCTTATTGCAGACAACATGGACTAAAAGCCAATCTTGTACAGCTAAATACTTTGTAAATATGCATCTGAGAACGAGCTACTGAAATTTTCAGAGCCTTCATTTTCTTTTTCTCTAAACTGGCAGTAATAATAATTCTTGGCTTATAGGGTCATGGTGACAATATTAGTAAATACATACAAGTATGTAAAACAGTTTTTGACATATAACGTGCTGGAAAAAATGTCATTACTAGCTGCCTTGGAGCCATTATTTATTAACCACTGACAATTAGCGACAACTTAAATCTGTGTATTGGAATTTATGTCTTTTTATGACCCTAGCGCCGAGTATAGTATTGAATATTTTATGGCCGTTCCATAAATTTTGTTGAGGAAATGTTAGTTTCTTCCCCCACTCCCATCTTTACAGGCCTAAAATATCAGCTTTGCCTCCCTGAAAAATTTATTTTAGCTCATAGACGACACTGGAAACTTCATTTTCTTTTACAAAATCTCTGAAAGAAGGAATAATTAAGAAATTCTCTCTATACTGTAAAGTCAGGAAGCGAGATCATGTAAGTTTTTCCCAGTTAGCTGGGGGGAGAGTAAGAGTTTGAATCCAGGTCTGTCCTGTGCCTGAACCAACATGTTCTACTGCTTCTGTCTGCTAGCCCACGCATTATAAGCTATCTTAAAAGACAGGGCTTAGAACGCCGAGAAGCACTGCCCCAAATAAAGCATTTGTTTGCCAGTGAGTTTGTAGCAGTAGCCTATTAACAATAGTTCTTCTTAGTGAATTATGTACTCTCTTTCTCTGTTTATGAGTCTATCCCAGATATGGAGAAGCATTATGCAGGAGAGAATAGATAAGGGCAGAAGGCTCTTGCCCCTGCCCCACAGGTAATC
This sequence comes from Muscardinus avellanarius, assembly GCF_963383645.1. Lineage (NCBI taxonomy): Eukaryota > Metazoa > Chordata > Mammalia > Rodentia > Gliridae > Muscardinus > Muscardinus avellanarius. The sequence continues at coordinate 13,995,981 of NC_137793.1, forward strand.
CAAATGGGTCTATTAGCCAAGATGTGCATTATTCATGCCCTTTTATCTTTCTAGCGATCGTCCATCTGACTGCTGGCTCTTTTCTTCCTGTTATTAGCAAAAACACATTTATATCAGCCTATTATAAGATTCATTAGCAGGTCATTTGAAAGTCACTTGGAGAAAAAGAAACTCACCACTGTATGTGTACATTTATCTACACAGTACTGTCAGAGTTTCCCTTCCGTGTGTCAGTGAGCTCATTTGTAAAATAAGAATACCCAAACTCCTCTTCTGTAGTTGTGAAGATTATAGTTTAAATTTAAATACATAGATTGCTTTAAAAGTGCATTGCATGTGTTCGGAGATCAACAAACTAACTTACTGGTAATAGCAATAGGGGTATGGTTACAGAAAACAAACTAGTCATAGAATAATAAAAAAAAGTGACTGATTGCTCATTTATCATGCAGATATTTATATGCACATCAAGTAAAGGAGAGTCCACATTCATGGGATCTTTGACAAATATACACAAATTTATTAAGGGTAGTCATCATAAATTATATATATATATCAAGTTGTTTCTTCCACATAAATTGATTTCTAGCTCAATAATACTATGTGTATAGCTTTCCTAATTTGCTCCTTTTATGAAATTATTTCCCACGATTAACCTGAAATGTAAATCTTATTCATTCACACTGTCACTTATCCTTTACCAGAGGCATGTTGCAATTCTTAAAAAAAAATGTAATATATAGCCGATGGTCCTAAGAAATGGTCTAGTGGAAAGTAACCTCAGTCTATAATTACAACCCAGGTAAAGAGGCTTCAGTAGAGAAATTTACCACATGATATGGCAAGGATGGGGGAGATCTGGATCAGTGGATCTATTCCCTGCTAGGGCATTAAGAAACAAAGGAGGAGAGAGTGCTCTTTGTAAAACTGGCTGCCTCCCAGGCACTTCATTTTGTTTCTCAATGGAAACTGCTTGCCCCTTGCTAAAGAAGCTAAGAGAGATGAATGGCAAATACAGCGATCTGTAGGTGGATGCCTATGGATTCTTTATCCATAACCTAGTCAAGGAGAGAAAGAACAAGAGGGCAATGGAGAGTTGAATCAAAGAGAGGTCATTCTAGTAGTCCAAAAAGAATCTAGTAGTCCAAAAAGAATCCACAGGGCCTCTGTGCCCAAAGGAGCACATTGCTTGGTCTCTTAATTTTCTGTTCTTTTTTAGTCTTAATATATCCCATTTTTAAATTTATTGCCTTATTTAACACCAAAATTTTAATGAATTATAAATTAATAACTCAGTTATAAAACTCATGGGAATTGAGGAAGGGCTAAATGAGTGGTGTGTACATGTATGCCTCTACCATCTTATACTCCATTAAGATGTACAATTATAATGTACCAATTTTAAAAAAAAGAATAAAATAGGGCTGGGGTGTTGCTCGGAGGTAGAATGCCCCCTGGTTCAATGCCCACTATGCAAAAATAAATAAATAAATAAATAAATAAATAAATAAATAGCCAATAATCTCTATTGTTTCTTGGAAGAAAGCAGAACATAGAATATCACTGAATGTTAGAGGCATAACTTCTTTTTTTTTTTGTGGTACTGGGATTCCTGGAAATCCTTCTACCTCTGGGCTACACTCCCAGACCTACTTTATACTTTTTTATTTTTGGAAACAGGGTCTCTTAAGCCATCACGGCTGGCTTCGAACCAGCGCCAATACTCCTGTCAAGCTCCCCCCAAGGGCGGGGATTACAAGCGTGCGACACCATGCCTGGCCATGAGGCATATCTTCTTTTAAAAGGCAAGGAGGAGGAGGAGAAGGAGGAGGAGGAGGAGGAGGAGGAGGAGGAGGAGGAGGAGGAGGAGGAGCACCAGCCAACTTCAGCGGCTGCCTAGCCATGCACAATCTTACTGCTTTTGCAAAGTAGATTTTCACCACTATGTAGTTGTACCCTAAAGGGTGCAGCAAAGTTTTAGATGCATGGTATAGAAAGATAGTGTGAGGGGGAATCAGAACAATTAGCCCAATAGCACTGCTTTATATGAAAAACTAAGTCAGAAAAGTGACCTGGCTTGTCTAATGCCACACTACTGCTTGATGCACTTTCTTGACTTTCAGGTCTTTCATGTCTCTGTTCTGTTATCACTGTTATTCTCCTCAGTCCTTGAACGTTTGGGGTTTAGGTACCTAAAGGGCCTCAGAATGTTTTACTTTCAATATGTAGAAGAGGGATGCCGCCAGAATAGTTGTTCCTGACATCTGAAAGCAAGCACTACCTTGAAAAGCAGTTGATAGGCGCAGGAGTCACGGATTTGAGTGCTTACCTACAGCATGAAGAATGCACAACTCGGAACCTTGACCAGAATATGTGCACAATTAGAATGGCAAGAGGTTGCTAGTCACCTGCTCTTACAGAAATGGAAAATCCACTGTTGACGCTGGGAGGTTAACAGAGAATACACTTGACTGGTAAAAATTAAGTCTTCAAGACATAACTAATACAGTGAAACAGCTGATTGAACAATCATTCGGTCATAGGAATTATTTCTTCTTAAATTATGTAAGAGGTTTAAATTCACCTTCTCTATTTCCTATGATAACACATATAGAAAAGCTAATGTTCAAACTGCTTTTAACGTACTGAATTGATGGGTAAGGGATATTCATCCATTTGTATCATAGTCAGCCTGGATAACTATAACATGACAACAGACGGTTGTTAGCTTATACAACAAAAATATCACTCACAATTCTGGAGGTCAGGAAGTTCAAGATCAAGGCACAGGCACAATAGGACTCGGTGTGTGGTGTGGACTCTCTTCCTGTTTACAGACAGCCTTCTTCTTTTTCTGCATATGTTTGGGGAAAGAGAGATTGATCATCTCTTTCATGTCTTTGCATATAAGAGCACTATTCTCATCATGAGGATCTGCCCTCAAATCCAAATTACTTTCCAAAGGTCCCACCTCCAAGTCCCACCAGATTGGGAATTCAGTCTTTAGTTTACTAGCCCAGATTACTCCATTTGTGATAAAATTATTTTTGCTTGTTTTATCATAAATTCTAGACTCTTGTGAAATACCACAATTGTTTTAGTGCAATATTCATTTAAATAAATTATTAATCAGTAAAATAAATACTCAGAAGATAATTTCAGGAAGTTAAAATAACTTAAAAAGGTCCGTGGGCAGCCTCGGCTACTTAGTGAGGCCCTCTGCAACTTAGTGAGACCTTGTTTCAAAAGAAAAGAATAAAAAATAACTCTGGGGGTGTAGCACAGAGGTAGAATGCCCCTGGGTCCAATCCCTGGTACCACAAAAAATATAAAATAAAATAAAAATAAACAAGGCAACTGTCATATTGTTTGAAAAACTCTTTAATACATAACATCAATAATTCTTCACAGTGGATTATTTGTTGATTGATTTTGGCATGGTAAGCAGATACACAGTAAATGCTTTACTATTGTATATGCGTGAGTTCTCTTAACACATAACAAAAAAGGACGTTCTTGATAAAAATAAAAATATAAATGTAATAAATTTTAAAAGATTTGTGACACTATAAGTATTTTTAGCTAGAAGACTTTTCCTTACTACTGATTATAATGGCTGCATCCCACATGCTTTGGCATGTTGTATCTTATTTATTTATTTATTTATTTATTTATTTATTTAGTACTGGGTATGGGACCCAAGGGCATTCTACCTCTAAGCTATACCCCAGCCCTATTTTTTATTTCTTATTTGGAAACAAGGTCTCACTAAGTTGTGGCCATTGAGGCTGGTCACGAATCTGTGATCCTCTGGTCTCAGGCTCCAAATTACTGGGATTACAAGCTTGTGCCACTATGCCTGGCTGATATGTTTTGTTTTATATTCATTATTCTCTAAGCATTTTAAAATATATTTTGCGATTTCTTCTTTAAGCCATTGGTTAATATCATGTTGTTTGCCACAATACTGTAATGTACCCACTTTACTTCTATTATTGATTTCTATTTTCATTTCATTGTGATCAGAGAAAATGCTTCATATTAAATGTCTATTGATACCTGGGCAGGTGGCCCATGCCTGTAATCTTGTTACCTGAGAGGCTGAGACAGGAGAACTGCAGGCTTGAAGACAGCCTCGGCAACTTATTTTATTCAAAATAAAAATACATGAATAAATAAGAAGGGCTGAGAATATATATATAGCACTGAGGAATTTCATCCCAGTACCAAAAAAAAATGATATTGACACTTTATTTATAGTCTAACACATAGACTCTCATGGAAAATGTCCCGTGGGCACTTAAAAATCATTTCTATGCTATTTTTGTTGGGTAGAATGTTATATGTGTCTATCTATTAGATTTAGTTGGCATATTCTGTTTTCTTTTTCTTTACTTATAGTCAGAATGTTCTATCCATTATTGAGAAAAAAAAGTGTGCTAATTTCCAAGTATTATTGTAAAGCTGTTTGTATCTCTCTTCAATTCTGCCAGTTTTTGCTTCATATACATTGATAGTCTCTCATTGGGTATGTGAATATTAATAATTGGTAGATCTTTTTGCTGTATTGAACCTTTGGTTAATATATAATGTCCCCTTTTGTCTCCTCTATTTTTTCTGATATTGCCTGACTGCTTTTGTTCTGTTTGGTTTAAGAATCTTTTCCCAGCCTTTCACTTTCAATGCATTTGTGTCTTTGAATCTAAAATGAGTCTCCTGTCTCTCATTTATTCTGCTGAACTCTGTCTTTTGATTGGAATGTTTACTGCATTTATATTTAAAGTACGCACTGGGAAAGGGGAAATTTATCATTGCCTATTTTGTTTTCTACATATTTTATAGCTTTTTTTTGTCCCTCATTTCCTGTGTTACTATCTTCATTTGTTTGTACTGAAATGTTTAAATTCATTCTCATTTGCTTTTGTATTTATTTCATTTCTTCATAGTTAAAATGGGGCTGCTTTTCATACAAAAGTTATAACATTCTAATTTGAATTTATACTAGTGTAACTTTAAGGAGAGTCTTTTAAAGGTTAAATTGAAGATTTAGTCTGAAGATTATTCTTTTATTTTTTGACTAGGAGGAAAATCATTACTCTTTCATGAAAATTTAACTGACAATAGCATGAAAAGTGCTGGACAGGCAAAGACTTCAGAGATTTCTCTTCATACAGGATTTTTCTTAGCTCTCAAATTCTGGAAAGCTGTTCAAAGTCTCTTTGAAGAAGGAAAAAGGATCAGATATGTTCCCCCACTTCTTTACATTTTTAAAACTATTTTGGATTATTTCTCCAATGCTAAATTTATAATGTAGTCTTAGAGTTCCTCTGTTTTCTGTAAACCTTAAGAGGATCAATAATTTTATATCAAACTCTATTTATAGTGCTACGATGCAGAATTAAAGCTTTTCAAAGATTTTATGTATTTCTTGAGCTACAATGGAAAATTAGGGAGATAAAATCTCTCTATAATGGTTTATATTTAATTTATATATTTTGACATATAATAGAGATTAGAGATTATTTTAAAGTTGTAGTGAGAACTAAAAGAAATGCTGAGACATTTAAAAGAATCATTGAAAGCTAGGAAATTTGATTTAAGAACCTATTAGGTTATTTTAAAATATAATGTTCTTCATTGCTGAGTAGAATTCTATTGTATGTTCCATAATTATGTAATTTATTCATCCATTGATGGACACCTAGGTTGTTTTAATAATTTGTACTATTATAAACATGGATATGAATAATTACTATAATATTCTGATTTCAGTTCCCTTGAAAAGATACCTAGATGTGGTATAGCTTGGATCATATAAATGATTCATTTTCAATTTACCAAGGAATCTTCACACTAATTTCCATGTGTAGGAGAGTTGAAAAAATAAGTAAAATGAAGATTAAAATCACCAAGCTCTTAGTTTAGAAAGAGCTGCTTTCACTCATATCTGAAATAGTAATTTTACCTTTATTGTACCTTTATTAGTCACCATTTTGTCTTTTTTTATTTTTATTACCAAAGGAGAGTGGCAAATTTGAAAATACACAATTATATACTCATTATCAGTTATACAAAATAGTTATCAGAATATATATAATATATATTAGAGTATATAATTTAGGAATCAATATTAGGATATTATACACATACATACATATCATAGTGCTTTAAACAATTTTGTTTTGGATATGTATTCATTAAATTAATTTTATTATATATTTTTTAAATTTTAAATTTTTATTTTTTATAAGTGGAACATATTGAAAGTGGTGTACATTCACATTGTGCTTCATGCCCTTCCCCCTCCACTTCCCTTCCCCCCTCCCAGTAGAGAGTGTCCAGGTTAACCATGTTATATTTATACTATTACACATATTCGTATGTAGCTCCTTCATTGAACAACCTCAGCTTCCTTCCTCTCCTATCCTTCCATTCTAGCTTTGCTGAGATTTCCCCTCCATCATCTGGAGTCTCTCTGGTATTACCACTACTCCCTAGATTGGGCATGTTAGAGAAAACATATGTCTCTTCTCTTTCTGTGCTTGACTAATCTCACTTAACATAATGTTCTCTAGTTCCTTCCATCTTCTTGCAAACGCTATTATTTTATTTTTCTTTATAGCTGAATAGAATTCCATTGTGTGTATTTCCCATAATTTTGCAATCCATTCATCTGTTGATGGAGATCTAGGTTGGTTCCATATTTTGGCTATTACAAACTGTGCTGCTATGAACATGGGTATGCATATGTTAACATAGTTCTCTGATTTCCACCCCTTTGGAAAGATACCCAGGAGTGGTATAGCTGGATCAAATGGTGGATCTATTCCCAGTTTTCTAAGGAATCTCCACACTGATCTCCATAGTGGCTGAACAACTCTGCACTCCCACCAACAGTGTAAAAGAGTTCTTTCCCCACATCCTCACCAGCAATTGTTGTTGTTTGATTTCTTTATGTTTGTCACTCTGATTGAGAATAATCCCAAAGCCAGCAGAAGGCAAGAAATTATTACAATCAGAGAAGAAATAAATGAAATAGAGAACAAAAAAAAAACAATTCAAAGAATCAACAAAACAAAAAAAAAACTGGTTCTTTGAGAAGATTAATAGGATTGACAAACCCCTGGCCAACTTAATCAAAAGAGAGAATCAACTCAAATTATTAAAATCAGAAATGAAAAAGGAGACATCACCACAGACAGAGGGGAAATTCAAAGGATTATCAGAAACTATTTTGAGAATTTATACTCCAACAGACTGAAAAACATGGAAGAAATCAATAGGTTTCTAAGCACATATAACCTACCTAAACTGAACCAAGAGGACATAGCAAGCCTAAACCAACCAATAGCAAACAAAGAAACAGAAACAGCAATCAAAATTCTGCCAACAAAGAAAAGCCAGGCCCCAATGGGTTCCCAGCTGAATTCTACAAAACTTTCAGTAAATAACTAATACCAATACTTCACAAGTTGTTCCAGGAAATTGAAAGAGATGGAATTCTTCCTAATTCCTTCTATGAGGCCAGTATCACATTAATTTCCAAACCAAATAAAGATACCTTAAGAAAGGAAAATTATAGACCAATATCCGTAATGAACATAGATGCAAAAATTCTAAACAAAATACTAGCCATACGCATTCAAAACCATATCAAGAGAATAATACACCATGACCAAGTTGGTTTCATCCCAGAAGCAAGGCTGGTTCAACATATAAAAATCAATACATGTTATTCACCACATAAATAGAACTAAGAACAGAAACCACATTGTCATATCAATAGATGCTGAAAAAGCATTTGACAAAATCCAGCACCCATTCATGTTAAAAACACTGCAGAAAATTGGAATAGAAGGAACATATTTCAACATCATTAAGGCTATATACAATAAACCCAAAGCCAACATCATATTGAATGGAGAAAAATTGCAAGAATTCCCTTTAAAATCAGGCACAAGACAAGGATGCCCATTATCACCTCTCCTTTTCAATATAGTCCTCTAGACTCTTGCTACAGAAATAAGACAAGAGAAAGAAATCAAAGGAATTCAACTCTCATTATAATTTATAGTATAGTCAATATAAGAATATTTATACTACAGATAAAATATCTACTACCTAATAATGCCTTCATATAAATGAGGTAACATATTAAAATGTTTCTTTAAAATTCTAATAAAGTCACAATTCAGCACAAAAAGTTTTGTTCCTGCTGACAGTATTGTTTTTATTAATTGAATAAATATGACTGGTCACAACTATCAAGAACCATCATTCTCACCACAGATTAGTTTATCTAGGAAAGAAAACCAAAGAAATATTATCTTAAAATGAGGAGGTACCAATACATTAGGAAACTTTTTTTTTTTTTTTTTTGGTGGTACTGGGGTTCCTGGAAGCCCTTCTAACTCCGGGCTAGACTCCCAGACCTATTTTTATATTTTTATTTGGAAACAGGATCTCTTATGCCAGTGCTGCTGGCTTCGAACCTGCGCGATCCTCCTGTCTCAGCCTCCCAAGCGCGGGGATTACAAGCGTGCGCCACCACGCCCGGCTTACATTAGGAAACTTTAAAAAGTATTTGGTTGCTGGGGGTGGTAGCGCACACTTGTAATCCCCGCGGAGACAGGAGGATCGCACAGGTTCGAAGCCAGCCTTGCTGGCTCAGAAGACCCTGTTTCCAAATAAAATATAAAAAATAGGTGTCTGGAAGTTTAGCCTGGAGGTAGAAGGGTTTCCAGGAACCCCAGTACCACCAAAACAACAAAAAACCAAAAAAGTCTTTGGCAATATTTGCAGATGTTTATTGCATGCATCCCCCATATGTTACCTGAAAATAAAATATGTTAAACTAGGAGTGGTGGTATATGTTTGTAATTCCAGAATTTAGGAGGCTGAGACAAAGGATCACAGGTTCAAAGCCAGCCTCAGCAAAGTAATGAGACTCTCAGTAACCTAGCCAAGCCTTGTTTCAAAGCAAACAAACAAAAAAAACCAAAAAGGTGAGGTGAGGGGGGAATTGTGGTATAGTTCATGGGTAGAATGTCCTTGGGTTCAATCCTCAATACCAAAAAAAATAAAACAAAATAAATAAAAGATGTTAAGCTCAGTTAATGCCATTATCTTATGTTATTAGATATAAAAAGACTTGACTTCACATTTTTAACTTGTGTAGATATCACACTATTGCAACTGTAGAAACGATCACTTCTAATTTTACTATAATTCTGGTAAGACATCATACTTTCCAAAGATTCTTTTCAACCAAGTGACAGACGAATGTTTATGATGGTATCCTGGGAGTGCATATTGTGTGCTGGGAATAATTATAGAAACTTATAACTTTTGAAGATAGACATTTATTTTGTCCCAAAAGATAATTTAGCTTGGGGGTATAGTTCAGAGGTAGAATCCCCCTGAGTTCAATTCTCACACCACAAACAAAAAAAGAAAAGCCACCCCCATGTGGTGGTGCACACCTGTAATCCCAGCATTTGGGAGGTGAGACAGAAGGATCGTGGTTCACAGACAGCCTCATGTACTTAGTGAGGCCCTTTGCAACTCAGCGAGACCCTGCTTCAAAATCAAGAATAAAAAATAGGGCTGGGGGTTATAGCTCAGAAGTAGAATGCCCCTGGGTTCCATCCCCAGTACTGAAACAAACAAAAAAAAGCCCTATTTTTAAAAACACCCATTGATACATGAAAATCATCAGAATCCAAATGCAATCATTTATGTTTAAAACCTAACTAATTAAGAAAAGGTAGAAGGCTACGAAGGAAGAGACCTTACATATATGTCTGATAGCAAGAACTATCACAAGAGGCTTTGCCTGAACCACATATTTGCACAGAGACCATCACAACTTTATACAAAGATACTTCCACGGGGACATCTGCCCAGCAACTTCCTGCTAAACCTACGGATGCCACCCTTGTTACTGATCTTATTAGAGAAGGATAGCTATTTCAGAATAACTTGTGTAACCCTCTTCATTTTATTTTACAAACATCCTTGTTTCCCTTTATCTCCCTGCATATTAATTTGCTAATATTTACTATTAATTTATTATTAGCTCCTGAAATTAATTTACTGTGGTACACATAATCTCACTACAATGTTCTTTCTTGGTTAAACTATCTTTATAGAATCTCTCTTATTTTATTTTGATAGATAACAAAATATATATGTATATGTGTACATGTATTATATATGAATACATATAATTATGTAATATATTATATATTATGCCCAGTTATACTCAGTATATACTAAAGAGAGCCACGTGGGAAAATTATATATTTTAAGTTATAGAATCTCCTGTCACAAGATGTACCCTGAAAATATGGTAATGAATGACAAGAGTAGGAATTTTACTTCTGCCATATTAAGCTTTCCCCAGAACAAATAACCATGGTGGTGAATAGCTGGTGGTATTTATTGATTTATTTACTTTCCTCTCTCTCCTATCTTTTTATTATTTTTTTCTCTTTTTGCTGAAAAAAATAGGACTAAATTTGCATGCTTAAAATAGTGGAATTTATTTATTTACTTTTCTCTCTTTTTATTCTTCTTTTTCTCTTTGCTGAAAAAATATGACTGAATTTGCATGCTTTGAAATTTCTAAAAGCATAGTAATAAGGAATCAGAACAGAAAAGCACTTTCAGCAGTGCAAGTGTGCATTAAGTCTTGGATTTAGAGCTCACCAAAACACTGGCATAAAGGTTAAATATTTATTAAGTTTCTACTAGATGCATATAACATCCTAAAAACTGGACACTAGATAAAGAAGGTTAAGACGAATAAAAGTCAAGGGTGTCTATTTATACTAACTCCTTAGTTTTGATCAATTATTAATAAAATAAAGGAATCACAAAATTTATTGAATCATAAATTGAGAAAGTAAACCTAATGAAATTATTGACAGTAGTGATAAAATATATTGCAATTATTTACATGTTGGAGGTACTGAGATATTTAGTTCCTAATTTTCATACATGTCGTGCTTAAGAACATACTCATGAATGGAAAGACTTGGAGGCTTCCATTAAATTATATATATGTATTTATATGTATATATATGTATATATATATATGTATATATATATATATCTGAATTGTGTATCCTCAATATTTTGAAATCCTCCTCCTAACCCCTAATATGACTCTACCTCTGTGTCTCTCTTCATATATCTATATTTATATCTATAGCTATATCTGTCTATCTATCTATATCTATATATTTATTTTTAGGAGATAAGAGGTTAAATGAGGTCATAAGAGCTGGGTGTGGTGATAATGCCTGTAATCTCAGCATTTGGGAGGCTGAGATAGGATCACAGTTCACTATAGCCCCAGTTACTGAGGCCCTTTGCAACTCAGTGAGACCCTGTTTCAAAGTAAAGAATAAAAAAATAGGGCTGGGAGTATAGCTCAGAGGTAGAATGTTCCTGGGTTTAATCACTAGTATTGCAAAAAATAAAAATAAAAATGAGGTCATAAAGGTAGACTCTATTTCAATAGGCTATTAATGACCTCATTAGAAGAGGAAAAACAATCTTTCTCTCTCATCGCTTATTATTGGGTTATTTTCTTGATAATGAGTTCAATCCTGCCAGGCCTGGTGCTGCACGCTTGTAATCCCAGCACTTGGGAGGCTGAGACAGGAGGATTGCAGGTTGGCAACCAGCCACAAGTATTTAGCTCACTGCAACTCAGTGAGACTCTGTTTTAAAATAAATAACTAGCTGGGCATAGTGGCACACGCTTGTAATCCTTGCACTTGGGAGGCAGAGACAGGAGGATCCCGCAGGTTCGAAGCCAGCTGCGCGCGCTGGCTTAGGAGACCCTGTTTCCAAATATAAATGTAAAAATAGGTCTGGGAGTGTAGTCCGGAGATAGAAGGGCTTCCAGGAACCCCAGTACCACCAAAAAATAAATATAAAGAAAGAAAGGAAGAAGGAAAGAAAGAAAGAAAGAAAGAAAGAAAGAAAGAAAGAACTAAAAATAGGGCTAGGTGTGAGGGGAGGGTAGCTCAGAAGTGGACGGCCCCTAGGTTCTATCCCTAATACTGCAAAAAATGTTGAATTCCTGAAATATTTTGGTATTTTGGGTATTAACTCCCATCAACTCTATAAATAACAAATATTGTCTTCAATTTGTAGATTGTCTTATCACCATTAGTTGCTTCCTTTGCTGTGCTGAAGCTCTTTGATACAATCCTAATCATTCATTTCTGTTTTTGTTGCCTGTACTTTAGATGTAAAATAAAAAAAAAAATGTTTCCATATTAATGGTGCAGAACTTTTTTCTTTGTTTTCTTCTAAACTAATTCTTGTAGTTTTATAGCTTTAGATCTTCCCTTTAAGTCTTTAATCTACTTTAAGTTGAGTTTTGCACATGATGTGAGATAAAGGCTTGGTTTCATTTTTGTGCACATGACTATCCAGTTTTTCCAATATCATTTATTGAAGATTTTTTTTCATTATGTATTCTTGACAGCTTTGTTGAAAATCATTTGAAGTAAATGTGTGGGTTCACTTACAGGTCTCTTCATTCTATACTTTGGGTCCATGTGTCAGTTTTCAAGCCATTATCAGGCTTTTTTATTTTTGGTGGTGATACTGGGCTTCCTGGAAGACCCTCTTCTTCCAGGCTACACTCCCAGACATATTGTTTATATTTCTTTTTATTTGGAAACAGGGTCTCTTAAGCCAGCACAGCTGGTTTCAAACCTGCTGGATCCTCCTGTCTCTGCCTCCCAAGCGCGGGAATTACAAGCGTGCGCCACCACGCCCGGCGCGGGCTTTTTGAATTACTATAACTTTGTCATATATTTTTAAACCAAGTAGCGTGATATTTCTAGATATGTGCTTCTTTTATGCTTAATATTGAATTGTTAATTTGTGGTTTTTCAAGTTCTACATAAATTTTTGGAATTTTTTCTCTTTCCATGATTCACCATGATCACATGGAATTTATCCCTGAGATGCAAAGACAGATCAACACAAGTAATAAATATTATACATCATATTAATGCAATGAAGAAAATAATATGATCAACTCAATTACTTATTGTGTAAGTAGCCTGGCTACATAGTAGTCTGGTTCATCTATCAATCAACAAGTTCAAATCAAGAATCTTCTCTATACAAAGCACTATATTAGATATAGATATCAATAGTATCTATTGTTTTACCTTTGAACACAGACTTGGAACTCTTGTGTAAAAATGTTGGCTATTTTAATTATCCATGGGTTTTTTTTGTACTATTTGAATTACAAACTCCATAGAAATTATGTTACTGTTTTCATCACCGGTATCTATAATAATTAAAATCATTAAAATATTATTTTCTTAGGTATTTCCTCATCCAAAGAGAGAGGGGGGGGAAGGAGAGAGAGAGAAGACTGATTTTGTATGAATGATATTTATGGCAAGTGCTAGGGTTAAGATAACCATGCAGCTATATCTATGAACTTAAGACATAAAATAGTAACAAAAATAATGTTGATCTTGGCTTAAAAGAGTTGTGTAAATCAATTTAGTAGAACAGAAGACACAGAGACAAACCCACACAAATACAGTCATTAGGTCTTGACAAAGGGGCAAAAAACATACATTAGAGGAAAGAGAGGCTCTTTAACAAACAGTACAGGGAAAACTGGATATCTCAATGTAAAAAATTCAGATCCAAGCCTCTCACCCTGTACAAAAGTCAACCCAAAACATATCAGAGACCTAGGAATGATATCCGGCACATCTTCAGCTGCTAGAGTAAAACAGAAGAGAAACGCACCAGAATATAGGCAAAGACAATGACTTTCTGAATAGGACTCCTTTAACTCAGGAAATATTATCAATGATTAGTAAAAGAGATTGTGTCAAATTAAAATGCTTCTGCACAGCAGAATACAAACAAAAAAAATTAACATGAAGATAGAACATACCAAATGGGATAGAAATATTTTTCAGCTACTGTTCTGACAGAAAAATAATTTTTTTGAGTGTGAAATACTGGGAATTGAAACCAAAGGCATTCTGTCTTCAAGCTACACCCTCAGCCTGATTTTATTTATCTGGAAGCAAGATCTACTGAGTTGATGAGAGTCTCACTACCTACTGAGACTATCTTTAAACCTGTGATCTTCCAGTGTCAGCCTCCCAGATACTGGGATAACAGGCAAGCAGAGAATTAATATCCAGAATAAAGAAAGAAATCAAAATTTCAACAACAAAATAATTCACTAATAAATGACTTCATAAACTAAACAGACATTTCTCAAAAGAAAAAGTACAAATAATAATTATATAAAAAAGCGATCAACATCTTTAGACAACTGCAAGTCAGTGAGACCTTGTTTTAAAATAAAGAATAAAGCCTGGCGTGGTGGCGCACGCTTGTAATCCCCGCGTTTGGGAGGCGGAGACAGGAGGATCTCGCAGGTTCGAAGCCAGCCACGCGTGCTGGCTTAGGAGACCCTGTTTCCAAATAAAAATGTAAAAATAGGTCTGGGAGTGTAGCCCGGAGGTAGAAGGGCTTCCAGGAACCCCAGTACCACCAAAGAAAAAATAAAAAAAATAAAATAAAGAATAAAAACAATAGGACTAGGAGTATCCCTTGGAGGTAGAATGTTCCTAGGTTCCATCCCCAGTACCACACACGCACAAAAGCTAAATTGAGGTTACATGTCATTCTAGTCTGAATGGCAATTATCAAGAATATGAAAACAAACTGGGCGTGGTGGCACATGCCTGTAACCCCAGCACTTGGGAGGCTGAGAAAGGAGAATTATGGGTTTGAGGACAGCCTCAGCAAGTAGCAGATTTTCATCAACCTAGCAAGACCCTGTTTCAAAATAAAAATAAAAATAAAATAGTGCTGCGGGTGTAGCTCTGAGGAGCAATGCCCCTGGGTTCAATCTCTAGTTACACACACAGACACACACAGACACACACACACACACGCACACACACACACACACATACACACACACACTATACAAAATCAATAAATGCTGGGAAGAATGTGGAAAAAATTGAACCCTGATATTCTGTTGGTGGGAATATAAATTTACATTTTCAACTAAGTCAATACAAAGTTCTTCAAAAAGCAAAACACTGAACTACCACATGATCCAACTGTACTATTCCTTGGTATTTATCTCCCCCCGAAAAAAAAAAATTAAACACAGCATACTTAAGAGATATACGCATTTACATGTTTGTCACAGCACAATTACAAATAGACAAATTATAAAATCAGCCTAGAGGTTTTCAACAGATGAATGAATAAAGAGAATACGGTGGATCTGCTCAATGAAGCTTGACTTTGAGACAAAAGAAAGGATGAAATTAGACCCTGTGACATTAAATAAATGGAACTAGAGAACACCATGTTAAAATAAGGAAGACTCAAAGAGACAAATACTGGGTGTTTTCTTTCTTTTTTATCCCCCCTGGATGTTTTCTCTCATATGTGGGGAAAGGGCTCTCTTGAAAACAGAATAAAGACCATTAGGGTAGAAAAAAGAGATCCAGGGGAGAGAGGACCAGAGGGCAAGGGGAGGAAACGTGGAGTGAAATGAATCAAAGTATGTTATATGCATGTACGAGTGTGGCAAACCCACTATTCCGTTTCATATATACCAACAAAAGTATTAAAATTAAAAAGAAGGCACCTAAACAAGAAGAAGGTCTCTCTGAGTTCTTTTCGAAGCACCTCTATTATTTCTACAGTTATTTTCCTGATTTGATCCTCTAGAAATCTCTGATTTTCTGTTTTATCGGGTTCTGATGTTGTGGGGTTGTGAGCATTCATTGCTCCAGTATTATTCCTCTTTCCCATGATTTCGGAAGTTTGTGCCTTCTCTGGGTTCTTCCCTTGGGTCACTATGACTTCACTTAAGGTGTTCTGGATCTCGAGTCAGTAGTATCTCAGACCCCACTACTCCTTTACTGGGTTGTATCACAGAGTCTCCGACCCAGAGAGTCAATAGAGGCTGCTTTAGAGAGAGCCAAAAAGAGATAAAGGATGCAATTAATGAAGTAAAGGCCTCAATTCAAAGCACAAACAACCGATTACAACACATGGAGAACAGAATCTCGCTCTTAGAAGATGATCATTCCAAAAATGAACGCATAGTTTCTAATCTAGGAAAAAATATCCGACAGCAGGAATCTGATATTGAAGAAATATGGGCCCATTTTAAAAGAGCTAACCTAAGAATAATTGGAATAGAGGAGGGAAAAGAAAGTGAAACCAAAGGGATCAACAATCTCTTCAAGGAAGTAATAGCAGAAAATTTTCCAGACATAGAGCAAGAAGACGATACGTAGGTCCAGGAAACGTATAGAACTCCCTTTAGACAGGATCGGAGAAGAGGATCCCCACGCCACATAATTGTCAAAATGACCAATGTGGAAGCCAAGCAGAGAATCTTAAAGGCAACAAAAGCAAAGGGCCAAGTGACATTCAGAGGCAAACCAATTAGAATCACTCCAGACTTCCCAAACCAAGTTATGAGAGCCAGAAGGGCTTGGAGTAACATATTCCCAATTTTGAAAGAAAACAACTTCCAGCCAAAAATTTCCTACCCAGCAAAACTTTCTATCAAATTAGATGGAGAAATAAGAAGCTTCCATGACAAAGAGAAACTGAAGGAATTTATGTCTTCAAAACCAGCGCTAGAGAAAATACTCAAAGAGATTAACTACAAAGAAGAAATAGGTAACACACATCAGAACTAGAGAAACAAGATTTTCTATCCAACAGACAACTAAGATTGGTTATCTGTGGAGATTCATTATTTATGTTAGTCTGTTACCTATCTCTAAAGGGTATTGTTTGCCTTTATTGTTGTTAATTTTTAGGATTTCTAGTTGGAATATTAATATACCTTCAGATATAGCATTTGGAAATATTTTATCCCATTCTATTAGTAACTGTTAACTCTGTTTACATTGTCTTTGGATATACAATATGTTTTTTTATTTTTTAGGGAGTTTGTATACTCTTCTGTTGCCTGTGCCATTGAAATCATAACCAAGAAATCACTGCCAATTTCAATGTTGTGAGGTTTTATGACCCAGATTTTCTCCTAAAAGTTTATAGTCTTAAGATTTATATTTAGGTCTTTTATCTATTTTGAGTTAATATTTGTATATGGGATTAGGTAAGGGTCCAATTTTATTCTTTTCCATGTAATTATTATTTTTCAACAATATTTAGTTAAAAGATTATTATTTCTACCACCAAATGTTCGTGGAAACCTTGTCAAAAATAACTTGACAATATAGGGAAGAATTTAGCTCTAGGCTTTTATTTAACTCCAATGGTTTATATATCTGCCTTTAGAATAGTACTACACTGTTTCAATTATTGTAGCTTTATATGGTTTGAAATCAGAAAATATATATCTTCTAGCTTTGTTCTTTTTCAAGATCGTTGTGGGTACCTAGAGTCCATATTCCATATTAGGATAGATTTTTTTTCTGAAAAATAAATATATAAATATATGATAGTTTCACCTAAAAAATAGAAAAAATAGATTCTCTGGTAAGAAAGAAAGCAAAAAGAAATATTGAAATGTTATCTTTAAGTCATCAAAAGCTTGGTATCAGACAAATGAAACTGTTATGTGAGATTATCATTTTTAATTTTGGATAAATTGCTATAATACTAGATGTCAACTACTAAGCCAAGCATAGGAGGGGGGGATAGGGAGGGAACGGAGTGGGGATCGGGTGGGGGCTGACTGGGCAATGTGTGCATGTATGTCTACAAAAGTATGTATCCCACTATGATGTATGAATACAGTGCACCAATTAAAAATAAATATGAAAAAAAAGAAGAAGTTCTTTGATTGGCTGTCCTGTGTAAATATAGGAAATTACCGATGCGAATCTCAGTATTCTGTACAGGAGGGAACTGATGCAATTGGATGGGTAAAGCGTATAGTCAGATTGGGGGGCTCACCAAGTGCTGTGTGCATGTGTGACTATCATGCTGAACTTTTTTGGGGGATGTGTGATTATAATAAACCAGCAGAAGTATATTAATGAAAAAGTAAAAAATAAAAAAATAAAGTTAAAAAATAAAATAAGTTGGGTGTGGTGGTATATACTCATGCAATCTCACTGCTTGGGAGGCTGAGACAGGAGGATTTTAGGTTCACGGCCAGCCTCAGGTACTTGATGAGGCTCTCTGTGACTTAGTGAGACGCTATTTCAAAATAAGGAATAAAAATATGGCTAGGGGAATATCTCAGAGGTAGACTGACCCTAGGTTCACAACCCCAGAACCAAAAATAAATAAATATAAACAAATAAACAAACAAATAAACAAATAAAAGAGAGAAGGGAAGAAAAACTGAATTCACAGAGCTAAACGAACTGTATACCTCTTAATAAATACAAAAACGTTTCCTGGAATGATGGCACATGTTTTAATCCCAGCATTTGGGAGGCTGAGACAGGAGGATCTGGATTCACGGCCACCTTTAGCTACTTAGTGAGACCCTTTTTCTAAATAAAGAATAAAAAATAGGGCTAGGAGTGCAGCTTGGAGTTAGAATGCCCCTGGGTTCCATCCCCAGTACCGCAAAAATAAACAAACAAAGAAACACACGTGTTGTAAACAGATAGTCAAAAGCAAGATTTCTCCTCTCCTCCCCACCAAAAAAAAAAAAAAAAAAAAAGTAAACAAAAGTAGAAATTGGTATCAGGTAAGGCAGAAGTCATGATGTTTATATTGAGCCATGTGAAATTCAAAGCATAAGGCTTTAAGATGGAAACAGAGGGAGGGGAAGAAGAGCTCGATGTTAGGAAGAAAGTTGTAGAAATAAATTCAGAGTATAAAATAATAGAAAAAGGAGCCAGGCGTGGTAGCACACACTTGTAATCCCAGCACTCCGGAGGTTGAGTCAGGAGGATTGCAGTTCCAATACAGTCTCAGCTACTTAGTGAGGCCCTTTGCAACTCAGTAAGACCTTGTTTCCAAAATAAGAAATAAAAAAAAAATAGGGCTATGGGTGAAGCTTGAAGGTAGAGAGCCCCTGAGTTCCATCCCCAGTACTGCAAAATAAATAAATAAATAATAAAATAATAGAAAAAGGAAAGAGACATCTATGGAAATAAAAGACTAATATTTCTTCCAGTTCATGATGTTTCAAAATGACCAAAAAGCATTAAGAACAAAGAAATAAGTCAATTAAGGTAAATATCAAAGACAAATTTGAGGATAGTTCATTTTATTTTCAAAAACCCATGGCCAATTTATAAAAAATTGACCACGTAATAGGCCTTCGCATAAACCTCAGCTGGTGCATAGAGTAGTTATTTTTTAGAAACGAGTTACTGAACTTCAATTTAGTGAGAAGTTAACTTAAAGATGAAAAAAAAATCTGAGTAGAAGATTGGTGTGGTGGCACATGCCTATAACCCTAGTACTTGGGAGGCTGAGCCAGGAGGATCGCAGCTAGACTCTCAGCAATCTCGTGAGACCCTGTTTCAAAATAACTAAACAAAACTAAAATAGGGTTGGTGGTGTGGCTTGGAGGTAAAATATTCCTAGGTTCAATCTCCAGGATCCCCCCCAAAAATCTGAGTGGATAAAGAAAAGTACACTCTATTAAACTCTTAAGGCAATGAAAAAGAGCATACTTGCTAATCTCAATATCATATATGGGTAAAGGGGTTTGAAAAAAGAATTCGATTTTTTTCTATCAAAGAATAGCTTGGTTTAGGCTGCATTTTGTAAGATCACCATGGTGTAATCTTGTGTGCATGCTTATATTTTTTTGTAAAAATAACTGATGCTCTGCATTAGGCTGTACCTCTATAGTATGCCTGCCCCGGCTCCTTCTGGAGGTACATATTCAAGTTGACATTAAGAGGTTTTTGTTGTAAAGGTAGTTAATGGTTAAGCACTCTTAATGTCCTCTACACTGTTAAGGCTGTAATTATCCTTAAAAAAATCATACAGGAGATAAGGCAGAACTCACCCAATTTAATCTTTCTCTTTCCAGAGAAAGGGTACTCCCTGCATGATATTTGATGGACATGTTTGTGGAAATCAGGAGTTTCCTGGAAAAGGAAGGAATAACGTGTGGACTCATCTAGAGACTCTAAAAAGTGAATGCCCTTTGATAACTACATATGGCTAGGATCTCCAAGGAATTAAAGACAGTTCAGAAAGAACCAGATCACAAAAATTGACACATGCAATGCCATATATTGAATATTATAGTAAAAATGATGGTGGCCACAGAAATATTACATGATTTTGAGTTTTAGACAGATTACATTTGCTTAGGAAGATTAAAATCCATGGCACTAACCAAATATGTGTAGGAAATTTGGCTCTTGACTCCAAGAATATTATGAGCATTATTTGGTCACAAAAGTAAAACTGTAGTGTAAGTTTCTTCCAATAATTGTATCCCCAAGTGGTCAACCTAGCCTACTGGGATATGAGGCCAAGAAATAAAGGCTGTTCCCAAACTGTGGTATCCATAGTTAAAAAGATCCTAGGTCGTTAAACTCAAGAATGGAGTCTAAATTTAAAAAATAAAATAAGTAAAATGCCTGAAGAGCTAGGCATGGTGGCATAGCCCTGTAATTCCAGTATTTGGGGGATTGAGACAAGAGGATTACAGGTTCAAGTTCAAGACCAGCCTCAGAAGTTTAGTGAGATTCTGTTTTAAAATTAAAAAAAAAAAAATGAAATAGGGCTGGACATGTAGTTCAGAGGTAGAATGTCCCTGTATTCCATTCCCAGTTTTATTAATAGTACCATCAAAAATATAAATAAATGAATAAATAAATAAATGCCCTTAGAATGAATTATCCAAATCTATAGAAGTTCAAAATTAAAATATTTTGTTTGTTGCCAGGCGTGGTGGTGCACGCTTGTAATACACGCGCTTGGGAAGCGGAGACAGGAGGGTCGCACAAGTTCGAAGCCAGCTGTGCTGGCTTCAGAGACCCTGTTTCCAAATAAAATGTATAAAAAAGGTCTGGGAGTGTAGCCTGGAGGTAGAAGGGCTTCCAGGAACCCCGGTACCACCAAAATAAATAAATAAATATTTTGTTTGCGTGGTGTAAAATTCAAAAATAAAAATGATTGAATCAAAGCACACTTGTGAACTATTTAGCACTGGATATAGAACTAAAAATATTCTCAAAATATTAACAGTATTTGGACTTAATTTTTTTCTTTTTTTAAATTGTTTTTTTTGGGGGGGGGGTTCTGGAAACCCTTCTACTTCTGGGCTACACTCCCAGACCTATTTTATATTTTTATTTGGAAAAAGGGTCTCTTAAGCCAGCAAGGCTGGCTTCGAACCTGCGCAATCCTCCTGTCTCCGCCTCCCAAGCATGGGGATTATAAACGTGCGCCACCACTCCCAACTTTATTTTATTTTTGTGATACTGAAGATTGAATCCAGAGGCATTCTACTTCCAAGGTATACCCCAACCCAATTTTTACTCATTTGAATGCAGGGTATTACTAGGTTTCTGAGAGCTTAAGTTGCTGAGTCTGGCTTCAAACCTGCAATCTTCCTGTCTCAGCCTCCCAACACCACACCCAGTACAAGGCTTATTTTTATTGTTTTTTCTTTCATAAGAATTTTTGTTAATTTTTTTCAATGCCTGTCTCTATTTTGCATTAAAACATTAAGAGACAAAGCAAATACAGCACTCTCTAGAATTATTCTATTTGAGGATTATTAGTGGCATGAGGGGCCAAAGAGGGCTGGCTGATGAGGGGGTAAGTACATGTTAAAGCCTGTTCCATCTCTGGCTTATTTACAATTCTTAGAGCACTGTGTTAAGAATGATTCTGAAGATGTAGTTCACTTTAGTGGCAAACAGGGCTGTGATTGATTAGTGATTTTGTTCTGAGTCCAGAATGTGGAAATCAATTATCTCTCAGATGTCTGTCATTTGTTATCTAAATCAGCTCCCTCATTCTACAGATGACAAAACTGAAGCCCAGTGAAAGAAAAGGATTTGTCGCTGAGACCATATAGGATTCTAATTATAAACTAATCATATACACTTCTAATTCAGTGTAAAGACACATGTCTTAAAAAGACTCATTCATATACTAAATGCTTCTTGTGGATTTGCAAATAATCTGAGCCTCCTTTGAAAATAGAAAATTAAAGAATGAATAAAAATAGCTCCCCTAAATTGTCCTAGTCCCTGAATCATTTTCTCTATTCAGAATTCCAGCCTGAGCTAGCCAAGTCCACCTGACTCTGAGATCTCACATTTATTTTTAAAACCACAAACTAGCATGCCCAGACATGAGGTCTCATTTTCTCTAAACTGAAGAACAACTGAGTCTCTGTCACTTTCCTAATGAGGACACGTGCACAGCACCAGCCTTCCGAAGTATATTCAGGTGAGGATGTGTGATTTTAACATCTAGACTTGCTAAGGGACTCACTTCAAGACAGAGTGTCCTAAAAGAAGCTCTTGAGAATCAACACAGGGAAAAGCTGGCAGAACTGTGTTTTTCTCAAAGGAGAGCAAAAATATAAGGTTCTCCTTTTTAGGATGAGACCTGCTACGGACTCATTTAACAATGAACAGGACCAATGTCAATGAAGATGTAAAGGAGTGATGTTTAGGAATAGATTTGACCAATTGGGTACTTTGTAGACCCAGGAGTGAAGGTTGTATTCCTCTAAGGATTCCTAGTCAGTCTCATAGACAGGTCTCCAAATGTCGATCTCTGCTGGCAAGCCTTAAGTTGTGAGAAGCCTCCTACTGTCCTTTTGCTCTCAAAAGAGATGGCATTTTGATCAGAAAGATTTTCCTTTATTTTCTTTCTTTCTTTCTTCCTTTCTTCCTCTTTCTTTCTTTCTTTCTTTCTTTCTTTCTTTCTTTCTTTCTTTCTTTCTTTCTTTCATGGGTCTGGGGATGGAACCCAGGTGCATTCGAACTTAGAGCGATACCCCCTGCCCTATTTTTATTCTTTATTTTGTAACAAGGTCTCACTGAGTTGCAAAGGGCCTCACTAAGTAGCTGAGGCTGTCTGCCAACCGCAATCCTCTGATCTCAGCCTCCCAAATGCTGGGATTACAAGTGTGTGCCACCACACCAGAATCTTTTATTTTCTAGATTCTTGTGACCTTCATCAACATTTTCTTAGTGTTCTTAATTACTTGGGTCACAGCAGACAATGGTGTTTTACCTGGTCAATTTACTGCCACCCTTTCCTACTGATGTAGAATAGAAAAAACAAATAGGTAGAAAGGAGACATTAGGAAGAATAAGGAAAATGTAACTTTAATATGGAACCCTGTGACAAGGCCTGTTAAGCCCAAAAGTCTCTCAAGAATTTACATGAGACCCTGGGCATTGTGGATCATCCTTAGGGTGGTATCTGTTTATCAGATAACAAATCACACAAAAGAAGAATCTCCTAGGACTCTACTCCAAAGAGCAACCTCCTCAACTCTATTGATTGTCCTTGAATAGTTTAGAAGGGTACCTAATGATAAGATAGTGTTCTTCAAGCTGGCCCAAGTTTGTAATCCCAGTACTTAGGAGGCTGAGACAGGAAGATCACAGGTTCTCACCAGCCTCAGCTACTTAGTGAAGCCCTTTGCAACTTAGTGAGACTCTGTTTCAAAAAAAAAAAATAGGGTTGGGGGCTGTGGCTTGGAGGTAGAATGCCCCTGGGTTCAAAAACCAAAAAATGATACTGTAGATCAGAACCAGCAACACCCCAAATCATCTTGTGACTATGGGACTGAGGGACTGAGATCATGGATACCTCCTGCCCACCCCTCAAGAAAATTCTATAAAGAATCCTGCATGCTCTCCCTCTTGAGATGGTCCTCATTCCCCCTTGAATGCATTTTTTCAACTTTCCTAAATAATACTCTGTCCCTGTCTCTGACTGGCATGTGCTGAAATGTCTGTCCATCACATTACCCAGGGTCCCTGCCAAGGGATCCTGAATTCCCAATTTGAGGAATCAACCTGTCATCTCCAACACTACTATGGGCTTTGTGAGAACAGAGAAACTGTCTTTCACCTGCACTGAGAAAAATGACCAGCAATAGAATGGTGTCTATCTCATAATAAGCGGTTGCTAAGTGCAAGTGAGAAGAATAACATGTGAATTTACGGAAGATTTAACCATTACATTTTTAGAAAGGTATGAGGCATGTAAATAAACAGCCTACATTCATTTTGATAAGTCAGGTCCCTCCTTCCCCTACAGCACCCTGCAGTGGGGACCAGAGGCAGAACCTGGGAATCCAGAGTGGAGATGTCCTGAGACTCCTCTAGGTGTCACGAGACTACAGACATCACGAGACTACAGATGTCTGGAGAGGCCTGGCTAGCCCCGCCCCCAGGATCCTGCTACATAAATACCATCAGTTCCTCTCTGACCTCATGACTCTGCTGAACCACCATGACTGCTGGCCAACTCTGCTGATCACGTGGCTCTGCTCCTCGTTCATCGGTCCCTTCCCCCACGGTTGGCAGACCTTGCCCGAAGGTGCCATTTTGATTAAAGATGCCTGGTCTCACACAGTAACTAGGATGGTGTTTGCCTCCTTCGTGCCCTCCGACTCCATTCCAACATTACAAATTTCACCATTGGTTTGAAGTCTGCCAGCAAATTTGTGCATGACTAGTGAGGACGTTTGTATAGACGGGTGGCTGACTCAGAGATACTTTACTCCTGAGCAAGCATTGAACACATTTTGAGGGCGATAACCCCTTTTATCCTGACTTGTCCTCAAGATCTAAAGTACTGCCAATGTGGAAAAAAAAAAAAAAACTTAGACAATCACACCTAACTTCTGATTAGATCAGAGCCATATGATATTGATTTGGGATGCTAAGATTGACAGCCATAAAAACAAATACAACAACAAAAATTGTCAGTGCACAAATCTCATTATATTACACATTTTGAAGTTGATAAAAACAAGTGAAACTGGCTTAGCTTTATATCAGAGTAATTACTGTACTCAAAATTTAGAAAGTCAGTAACTGCATTTCATGTATATGATACAATAAACACACATTATGGTTCATTCTCAAACAAATCATTATTACTGTCTGAATATGACTCAAATCATCACGGAACTTTTGTAAATGCTAAATTACTTGCAATTGAAACATGCTAAAAACGCATGCCATTTACTGCAGGGGATGGATAAGCGATGGGCCAGTTTTAGAAAATGCAATGCCCTCTCTAAGTAATGTCACCAAAATATGAAACAGATGGTATGATCACTGAGGTAACAAAAGTTGCTTTATTACAAGATAATTCTGATTTTAAATATTTTCAAGGATTTCTAATTAAAATGCTTTTATATAGTCAGAGCCTTCTCTGTTCTGGGAATAGTAACTCAATCTAAACTTCTATTTATTTATTTATTTATTTATTTATTTATGTGATTATTTATTTATTCATTTATTTTTATATACTGCAGATTCTTCTTCTCTGTCCATGTAAGCAATTTAGGTTTGTTATCTACTTATTTTGTATTTGTTTATTTGGGCCTCACTAATTTGCTGAAGCTAGCCATAAACCTGCCATCCTCCTGTCTCAGCCTCCCAAGTGCCGGGATTACAAGTGTGCATCATCATGCCCTACTTGAATTTTATCTTAAAGTAAAGATAATTTTTTGAAGGATTTTACAAGGACAGTGAACCTTCAGATTTACGCATTAGAAGGACTTCTCTGGCAGCAATATGGGAGAATGGTTAAAGGAAAAAGATGAGGCAAGGATTCCCGAGCACAGGCTCACACAATAATTCCAATTAGATATACAAATATTGGATAGAGCCAGGCATGGTGGTGCATACTTGCAATCCCAGCATTTGGGAGGCTGAGACAGGAGAATCATGATTTGTGGACGTCCTCAGCTACTTAGTGAAGCCCTTTGCAAGTCAGTGAGACCCTGTTCCAAAATAAAGAATAAAAAATAGAGTTGAGAGTGAAGCTCTGAGGTAGAATTCCCCTGGATTCCAAGCCCTGGATTCCATCCCCAGTACCAATATATATATATATATATATATATATATATATATATATATATATATATATACATATGAATATAAGAAGTATATATATATATATGAATATAAGAATATATGTATGAATATAAGAAACATGAATATAAGAAGTTTATTCCTGATTGGGAATACCCCTTTCTCCATGACTAGTGATATAATATTATGGACTCAGTAGAATAAAGAAAATCTATAACTATATTTAAGATAATAACCCAAATGAGCTATAAAAATATTGGGTAAAGATCTATACAAATATGGGAAGAATTTTTTTCCTGATTGGGAGTACTCTTTTCTCCATGAATAGTGACATAATACATTCTTATGTTTGGGCTCAGTGGACTAAGGCAGTTATTAAATATTTTTTTATTATAGAGCTAGATTAAGTTGGCCCAACATAAGTATTTTGTAAATTCCATATAAACATCATAAAAATGTTTAAATTTATTTCGTAAACTGTATTGTTATGCATTCTATCAAAGGTTATCATTTAATTAGCTAAGCAAATATCAATTGAGTACTTTCTATGTGGTAGACATACAAATATTTATACAGAGGTGGGCGTAGAGTACACACCTATAATCCCAGTACTTGAGAGGCTGAGACAAGAGAATCACAGGTTTGAGTCCAGCATGTGTTAACTTAGTGAGACCTGGTTTCAGACTAGAAAAGACAACAAGGCTGCAGGTAATACACACACAACACACACACACACACACACACACACACACACACACACACACTTATACAGGCATAATCTCACTTCTGAAATATCTAGAATTCTTGTTGACATTACAGAAACTACAAAAGAACTCTTTATTTGCAAATAGTTGAGGACAGAATTGAAAATAATGAGACAGTAGATGTTGTGATACTTAGCACATCAGATTATTTTCTCTAGATCAGGGTAGTATAACATTTCCTTATATAGATGAGAGGTAAACTGAGCTTTAAAATGAATGGAAAAAAAAAAACAGAGGTCAAAGCATTCTTGATTATACAACACAAGTTAAAGGCACAGCAAAGAGAATGAGCTCGGGGCTCATGCAGGGACAGGAAGATGTAAACACATAGAAATGTTCAGGAGTTCTTGGGAGCTTTGCAGTTTTTTCCTTCACATTCATCTATGTTATAAGGAAAGGTCCTGGCCAGGCGTGGTGGCACACGCTTGTAATTCCCGTGCTTGGGAGGCAGAGACAGGAGGATCGCGCAGTTTCGAAGCCAGCCGCGTGTGCTGGTTTAGGAGACCCTGTTTCCAAATAAAATGTAAAAATAGGTCTGGGAGTGTAGCCCAGAGGTAGAAGGGCTTCCAGGAACCTCAGTACCACCAAAAAATAATAATAATAATAAAATAAAATAAAATAAAATAAAATAAAATAAAATAAGGAACGGTCCGCATGGAGCCTGAGGTGCTGAAAGGGTTAGTTAGCATAGAACCAAGCAGGATGTGGAGAAAACCAGTAGTAAGAGAAACTAGTCACATTTCCAGGATATTATGGGTCCTTCCTAAGGCTACTTTAATCTTAACTTCAGTCTCTGAGACATACCCTTTTACCATTAGAATTAATGCTCTTTGGTTTCTTTTGAGGCAGTAGCATTTGATTTTATTATTAAAATAAACGTTTAGACTTCTAGCCTTTCAGTGTACTAAGTGACACTGATTAGTTTTTGAATGCTAAGCTCTATCAAGTGGTTGCAACTTTCCCCCAGTTTTTGTCTCATCTAAAGAAAGGTTTCATTTAGCAGGCACAGGTAGGGTGAGCACTGTGGGTTTTATTGGGTGGGTTCAGCATGAGGGTCACGAGTTGACTGGTCCAGGAGCAGAAAGAGAAACAGGAGTTGTCTAGCACATGTTGAGTTTTTATACTGTCCAGAAAGCCCACTCTTCATGCATAACTTGAGTGGCTACTGCTTAGTGTGACTGCACTAAATCGGCCATGTAGGACTTTTTTGCCAGCGTCTGAAGCTGCAGTGTAATGGGCTGAAAGTCTCTGACCAGAGCTAGGTGGGGCAGTCTCCATATCTCTTTTCAAAAAGGCTCCTCCCAATCCCATTTTCTTTCCCTGCTCTGCTCACCTTTCGTGAACTACCTAACAACCGGAATACCCCAAATAACCCCATTCCATTCTGCTTCAGACTTCAATTACACACTGTTGTTGGACTTTATTTGTTCGTGGAGGCGGCATAAATGTCCATGTCAGGTGTCAGGCTCTGACTCTCTTTTTTTTGTGATGTCTTCATCTGGTTTTGGTTAGTGTCATGTCTTTATGGCCTTGTCAAATGAGTGATGAAGGGTTCTTTCTGCCTCTATTTTCTGGAGAAGATGGTTGAAAATTGTAAATAGTTTCTTCTTTGAATGTATGTTAGAATTCAGCAGGGACACCATTTGCTTTCTTTTCAGAACGGTTGTATAAGCCTCTAAGCTCCAGAAGATTATTAGAGACTCGAGTTATTGAATAGTTACATATTTGTTGAAGTTTAATTCTCCTCTGTTTTGGCAGTTTGTGTCTTTCAAGAAATTTGGCCATTGAAGGTCATTTCTTAAGCTTGTGGCATTTTCTTTTTAAGAATATTCCTTTCTTTTTTGTGTGTGTGTTTGATTGAACTCAGAGGCATTCTACTTCTGAACTATATACCCAGCCTTGTTTGTTTTGAAACAGGGTATTACTAGGTTGCTGAGTCTCACTACTTGCTGAGACTGACCTTGAACCTGCGATCCTCTCATTTTTCTCTCTCAGTCACCTGTTACAGGTGTGTGCTAACATGTCCAATTCTTTACTTTTATTTAATATGTGAGGGATCAATGGTGATTTCTTCTCCATTGCTAATAGCAGTAATTGGAACTCTGTTTCCAAATAAAATATAAAATAGGTCTGGGGGTGTAGCCTGGAGGTAGGGGGGTTTCATCCCCAGTACTATTAAAAAAAAGAAAAGAAAAAAGAAAGAAAAGAAAATGAAAAAAGAGAAAAATACATTTATGGCTCAGAATACAGTTTGTCTTTGAATGTTACATTGAACTTCAAAATATAGTTTTTTCTGCTCTCGTGTATTTGAAAAATGTCAATTTAAGAATTTGATAGATAGTGCTATTCAGTTTATCTATTTTCTTATTGATTTTCTGCATACTTGATCTGTAAATTACTGACAGATAAGCATTGAAATTTTCAAATATAATAATGAATTTGTCCTTTTTCAGTTTTTTGCCTCAGGTAGATTAATGTTGTGTTGCTGGATAAACATTGTATGATATTGGAGACTCAGCCACTTATGATTATTTAAAGCTCCTTTTATGCTTGGTATATTTCCTCCTCATATCTGACTCATCTGAAATTAATAAAGCAATTATACTTTTTTTAAAAGAAAAACTAATGTTCATGTGTCATTGCGTCTCTGTCCTTTTCCATTTATGTATTTTAAAGTAAATTTCTTATACACATCATTTAGTTGGGTCTTAAGGTTCTTGTTCCTATTCATTTTGATAATCTATTTTTACATGTAACTATTTTCATTTAAATTGTTGATGCAGTGTACAACTATTTTCCATTGATTTTTTGTTGTTGTTCTTCCTTATTTGTTGACTTTTCTAGTTTTTTTTTTCCACTACTAAGGATTGAACCTAAGTTCATTCTACCTCTGAACCATATTCCAAGACTTAATTTATTTTATTATTTTTTGAAAACAGGGTCTTCTTTGCCGGGAGTGGTGGCTCATGCTTGTAATCTTCACTCTTGGGAGGAGGATCTCCCAGTTCAAAGCCAGCCTTGCGGGCTTAAAAGACCCTGTTTCCAAATAAAATATAAAATAGGTCTGGGAGTGTAGCCCGGAGGTAGAAGGGTTCCATCCCCAGTATCACAAAAAAACAAACAAAAAAAAAAAAAAAACAGGGTCTTGCTAGGTTGCTAAAAGTCTCACTAAGTTGCTGAGGCTTATCTTGAACCTGGGCTCCTCCTGTCTCAGCCTCCTAAGTACTGGGATTACATAGGCATGCACCAACACACCTGGCTTCTCTTTTTTTACTTGAGCATTTTATATCATCTTATTTTCTTCCCTGTTAGCATAGAAGTTTTATATTTTTAATATTTTTTAAAGCTGCAGGACAATTTATAGTCTATATTCTCAACCAATCTAAGTTCACCTCAGGTGAAGCCTGCCACTTCAGGCACAGAGCAGACACACAGAACAGAGAATTACCATTTCCCCTCCCTCACCTCGGGAGGTGCAGCTGTCATTTTGTCAATCTTGTATAATTATTCAAAATATTTTACTATAACTACTTTAAATATACAGTTGTCCTTTAGGTGGATTAAATTAAGACAAAGAAAATACTTTACCTCCACCTGTTCCTCTTCAGATATATATTTCTCCCCTTTTGGTAAAATGCCAGTTTTTTACCTACTTTAACTTTCTTTTCCTTGAAGAACTCTATTTATTTATTTAATTTATTTTTGTGGTAGTGGGAATTGAACCCGGAGGCATGCTACCTCCCAGCATCACCCATAGACCCTTTATTTGGTAAAGGGTCTCACTAGGTTGATAAGAATCTTTTGAACCTGTGATTCTCCTCTCTCAGAATCCCAAATACTGAGATTACAAGCGTGTACCACCATGCCCGGCTTAGACTTAATTTTTAAGGCCTCTTTCTGTAATAAAATAGTGCTACGTGGCTTTTAGCATACTGGTTATAATAGTTATACTTAACTCGTTAGGCTTAAATTTATTATTGTATTTATTTATTTATTTATTTATTTATTTAATTTATTTGCAGTATTAGGGATGAAACCCAAAACCCAAGGGCATTCTACTCCTGAGCTACACTCCTAGCCCAATTTTTTTTTTTTTTTTTTTTTTTTTTTTTTTTTTTTTTTTTTTTTTTAGGGTCTGGGGATGGAACCCAGGGACATTGACCTCTGAGCTACACCTCCTGCTCTATTTTTTTTTTTTTATTCTTTATTTTGGAAACGGGGTCTAAGTTGCAGAGGGCCTCACTAAGCAGCTGAGGCTTTCTGCAAACCACGATCCTCCTGTCTCAGCTTCCAGAAAGCTGAGATTACAAGTGTGTACCACCACACCCAGCCAATCCCTATCTTTTATTCTTTATTTGGAAACAGGGTCTCACTAAGTAGCTGAGGTTGTCTGCAAACTGTGATCTCCCTGTCTCAGCCTCACAAGGACTGGGATCACCTGCGTGTGCCACCACACCCGGCCCTACATTTATTATTTCTCACCTAGTTTTCTATTATTCAGTTTCCTCCTTTTGCTGTTATAATATTATTTTGCCGCCTTTTAAAACTTACAAGCCTCATTCTACTTTTAATTTTTCATATTTACCTTTTTTCTCTTTCTCTTATTAAGACACATAGGGTTTTCCTTTTATTTATGAACTAAATAGTATCCTTCTCACTGAGAAATTTTAATAAGTAATATCTACCTTACTGTGAAGCTTAAATAGCCC
This sequence comes from Muscardinus avellanarius, assembly GCF_963383645.1. NCBI lineage: Eukaryota > Metazoa > Chordata > Mammalia > Rodentia > Gliridae > Muscardinus > Muscardinus avellanarius. The sequence goes on from NC_137793.1 coordinate 14,027,493, forward strand.
TCCAATAAGATCAGTAAGACAAAGACTTAGCTGCTGGACTTCCTATATCGTATATTATTCTTTCCTCTTCTTGCTCCTCCCTAAGATAAGAACTTTATCATGGTTTTATCTCTTACTTTCTTTCAATACTAATTCCTTTTTATCTTTTAAGAGCTTAGATCTAATTTGGAGTTCTCTTGTAATCTATATCTTCTGTTTCCAAGAGTACTTACTTTGCAGTTTATATATTTTTATTTTTGTTATATGCCTTGACATACTTATTTATATTTTTACATTTGTATCACGGGCTCTAGCAGATGCTACTTGCTCCACTTCCGTCCCACGATGCAAGGTGGTTGCTTCATGCAGCTCCCTAAAATTATTCTGTGATTCCTGCCACGAAAAGTTGCTGCTCAAGGCAGCTCTCTGACAAGTCCTTTGGTAAAACAATGACACAAAGCTTGATATAATAATTTAATTTTAAGAAAATTTTGTAACTGGGACCTCAGAGAGATGATAGAGATAACAAATTCTCTGGGCCTTCTGTATCCAGGATTTTTCTTTTCATAGGGATACAAACAAAGCAAATGGGAAGGTCACAAGTTAAGACCAGAAAGTGTCAATCATAAATAAAGACTTGAAGACTAGAAAGTGGCAGGTTGAATGTTTCAAGGATAATAGGAAGCCATCAATGACCACCCTTGGTTTCATCCAGTCTGAGGAAGCTTGTATGCATGCAGACAGTTTCCACGAGCATGTATAAGGTACATGTTTAAGCCAGACTGAAATGGCGACCTCCTTGTGTGGACTAAGATGGTTCCCAACACACATTTGATTCTCCAAACCTTTGATAGAATCCACAGAAAAAATGTTTGTTCCTTTAATTAATTTTGTCGATTGTTAATATTCAGATATGTTTGAAAATTCCAGAAAGTTTGACTGTTTTTCTCTTTTCTATATTGAATCTTTTAAAGTGCCTCTATTATTTATTATTGTTGTTGTTGTTGTTGTTGTTGTCATTCAGTTTGACTCAATGGTTTATGTTATTCTTCCAAACTTTACTTCACTAAAGATATGTGTTGTGTTTTTTTTTAAATTTTGATCCTTCTATCTCATCTTCATGGAACCTTCACGGGTATAGTTCTTCTAAATTGGCTTATTAAGCTCAAGTTTGGTTGCTGGGATATCCTTTATCAAAGCAATCTTTTAACTTGTGACAGAAAAAGTATTCCATGAGTTCAGTGTGGTTGCACAGGCCTGTAATCTTTTGAGAGGCTGAGGCAGGAGGATCACAGATTCTAGGACAGCCCCAGCAACCTAACAAATGAGGCCCTCAGCAACTTAGTGAGACCCTGCTTCAAAATAAAAACTCAAATAGGGCTAGAGGTATTATTGCTCAGAGGTAGAATGCTCCTGGTCAATCCCTAGTACAACACACACACACACACACACACACACACACACACACACACACACGTATTCCCTAAGAGGATGTTATGGTATAAAGTAAGATAGCCATTTCTCTTCTATGGCACGGGGGATAAACATTCTGTATTCTTTCGGTTTGAAGGCTCCTCAAATCCAGGACCATTTCTTCAGCTGCTCATGACCTTAGGAGTGTGACATCACTTTTTTTTGACTCCACATGTTAATATCTGATGACAGCGGTCTATCTCTGGAGGTCCACGTATTTAGTAGTCAAGCGTATTGGGTCCCTCACGTTTGGGTCCTGGTCTCTGTGCTTCAATTTTACTGCACATGTAGCCGCCCATGATATGGGAAAGAAACTCATATCTCTGTGTCAATGGCATAACCCCAAACCATTCTCCACAAACTCCATCTTTTAAGCCCAAAGCATCCTTTGGCTCAATGGAAACAAAAGGTGGGGATGGGAAGTTGCCTAAATTCAAACACTAGTCTTTCAAAAACTCCCGGAGTTCCCTGTTTGAATAATTACATTTTTATCTGCAGTATCCCACCCAGTTCTCTTTTATAAATTCTTTTTTCTGCTTCTGTTAACAAAATCCTTTTACTTATTTGAGGATTTTTATGCTTATTTTAATGTATTGATCAATCTGTCCCATTGATTTTGCTTTCCTTTAGCATCTAATGTCAGTTTTTTGTCTCTTTCGTTATATTTGCTCTCCTCAAATGTCTGACCATTTTTCTTTAATCTGAATCTTCATCTTTCCCCAGGGTACAACTATCTTGGCTAGAAAAAATGTCTAGGATGGAAAGACGGAGGCAGAAGCCCCTGTTTTCCCAGCATTCTTGATAGTGCTGGGCCTGCTGTGGAGCAAAGAGGTCAAGGGCCAAGATCTGCAATTTACCTCCCCTGATGGAGGGGGCTCTTCTTCTCCACCTCTACCATCACTCTCTTTCAATATCTTTTTTCTTAGATTTTCTTCTTTAGTTAGAGTGATCCGGAGGTAGAGGCAAGAAGAGAGAATGCTTCTTGAACAGTAGACACGGTGGAACCTGCTGTTATCTTTTCCACCATCCAAGTGGACTCCTGGAGTCCCCTTATGATACAGTATACACCCTAGTAATGCCAACCTGGAAGGCCTGTTCTATAGTCCTCAAATGGCAAAGAGCAAAGCCATGATCTAGTCCTGGGAAGAAGAATGCAACTCATGTTAAAGACAATGGTTGATGAGAAAATACAGTAACTGATAATGGCTGACAATATCCAAACTCACTAATCAATCGTAACATTGCTAAACTGAAACAGACCTCATGTGTCTCCCGATATAATGTAATAAAAGCCAGAGATGCCAGAAAAAGTTTTTTGTTACCCTAAATAAACCTATATGAAAGTCGTGAGATTTAGTCATTCAGTTTTAAGAGAAGATAGAGACAGGAGTTAAAGACTACCACTTTGGCCAGTCGGACAAACAAGGAACCTACATTCTAAGCCAAATATATATCATTGAAAGAAGTGGGTAACTTTTATAACTTCTGAATCATTAAAGAAGCTATCAGGAAAAAGGGCATCCCAAAAAGATGAAAAACATTCAGACAGGATTTGCTCGAATCCAGCCAAATACCAAAGGAAAATGTGTAGCATCACCCCATCTATGCCAGGAAAAGCTGAAGCCTCGACCTTTCCTTTACCAAGCTATAATGAGAGACCAAATTTCTGGCCTGGGGGATGTCCAAGAAGAACATACAAGTGTCCAGTAAGTACCAAGTACCACTCCTCGTGATAGAAGCGGCAAGGCCTCCAATCCTTCCCCACTGAAGGTGATGTCAGAGAGGGTCTAGTGGGCACCTGAGATATATACTACCACCCAGCATTAAGTAGGTATTCCAAAGCAGAAAACCAACGTTTCATCTCAAGAACTTAGAAGAACAAAATAATTCCAAAGCAAGCAGAAAAGGCAAATAAACAAGAGCAGAAATCAGTGAAATTAAAAACAGAAATCAATAGTGAAAAATCAATGAGGCAAAGAATCGTGCCTTTAAAAAGATCAGGAACATAGACTAATATCTAATAAGACTGACAAGGAAAAAAAGAAAGAAGGCATAAACTGCCATTAGCAGAAATGAAATAGAGGACATCAACTACAGACTGCAACCATCAAAAGAAAAATTAAGAATACTATAAACAAGTTTGGTGCAGTGGTACACTCCTGCAATTCCAGTACTTGGGAGGCTGAGGCAGGAGGATTGAGGTTCAGAGCAAGCACATATTACCTTACAGAGATCCTGTTTCTAAATAAAAAATAAAATAGGACTGGAGGTATAGCTCAAAGGTAAAATGTCCCTAGGTTCAGTCCCCAGAAACACACACACACATACACGCACACACACACACACACACACACACACACACTACTGAAAGCAACTCTACATTTATAAATTTGACAAATTAGATGGACTGCTTCCTTAATAAATACAAAGTACACAACTGACTCAACCTAAAGTAACTGATATTTTGAAGAAACTTAGAACTACTAAAGAAATTGAATATTTAAAATAATTTATACATCCAGAATATCTCCAGGCAAATGGTTCCAATGAAGAATTCTACCAATCAATTTAAAAATAGCACTAATTTTACAAAATCTTTAACAAAAAAAGAGGACAGGATATTTCTCATTTTCCTTTGTCAACTGTATAATATCTTGTTAAAATCTGGGAAAGACAATCATAAAGAAAATAAGAAGACATAAATAGCCACAAATCAATAGAAATATAGATGCAAATGCCCAAACAAATAATTAGCAAAAAATTTAGCAATATGTAAAGACAATTAGCTTCAAGACCAATGGGGTTTATTCTAGGGATGCAATATTGGTTCAATATTTTTTAAAAAATCAGTCAATGTAATCTACCAGGCTAAAGAAGAAAAAATATATAATCATATTAACTGATGCAGAAAAAAACACATTTGACTAAATGTGACACTCATTTATGATAAAAGCTTTTTAAATGTAGGAGCAGATGGAAAATGCTTAAATGATTAAGAGGAAATATTTAACATTTTCAGCTAACCTTATACCTAAAGGATTAATACTGAATATCCACCCCTAACATTAGGGACACAGAAAGATATTCACTCACCACTCATTTTACATAATATTAGTATTATTCTTATTTAACATGGCTTTAGAAATTCAATGCCTTTTTTTTGCAATGAGGCAAGAAAAGTAAACAAAAGACATAAAGAATAGAAAGATGTGGAACTATTTCTATTTTTAGATGATGTGTCTCTGAAAGAAATATACAAAAACACACAATATCTGAGCATAAATAAATCAGCAAACAGGGTCATAAGATATAAGAATAACATCTCAAAGCAATTGCTTTTTTGAAAAAATATTTTAAGTATATATATGTATATATATATATATATGAATAAAAGTATTACAATGTAGTACCACTTAATAACTGCTCAAAATGTAAATTCTTAGTATCAAACCTAACAAAATGTATAAGAGATTCTTATGCTGAAATGTATACAACTCTGATCAAAGATCTACAAATGGAGGGACTCATGTAAGGAATCCATTCTCTTCATATTGATACACATTGCAAGACAAATCATGCTGAAATCCTAACAATAATTTTATAGACATAGAGAAGATTTCTCTAAAATGTATAAAGAAATTACATATATTAGAATAACTAAGGCAATCTTGAAAGAAAAAAAAAATCAGAAAGAATTCTATTTGATATTTAAGACTTAATATACAGTTACAAGAATCAATTCTATAAAACTGGTGAAGGGCAGGGTACATAGCTTAATGGAGCGGAATAGAAAACCCAGAAATAGAACCATGAAACTATGCCCAACTGGTATTTGAAAAGGCACGTAAGCAATTAAAGGGAGAGAAGATAGGCTTTCCAATACATGGTGCTGGAGCACCTAGACACCCATAGGCACCACCTTGACACTTGACCTTAAGCTCACATCTTGTACGAAGCTTATTTTATAGATCACAGGGTTAAATGTAAAAGCAAAACTATAAGACTTTTATGAAAAAATTGTAGGGGAAAATCTTCAAAATGTGTGGTTAGGCCGGGCGTGGTGGCGCACGCTTGTAATCCCCACGCTTGGGAGGCGGAGACAGGAGGTTCGCGCTGGTTCGAAGCCAGCCACACTGGCTTAAGAGACTCTGTTTCCACATAAAAATGTTAAAAAATAGGTCTGGGAGTGTAGCCCATGGGAGTGTATCCCGGAGGTAGAAGGGCTTCCAGGAACCCCAGTACCATCAAAAAAAAAAAAAAATGTGTGGTTAGGCAAAGAGTTCTTAATTTTGACACCAACTGCTTACTCCATAAAAGAATAAAAAGAAAAACTGGACTTTATTAAAATTAAAAATTATTCTGAGCAAGAAACTCTGTTAAGAAGATAAAAGAACACACTAGAGACTAACAGAAACCTTAGGCCATAAACTAAGAAGTGCAAGATAGAAAATTTTATATTTTTCTACAGTTAAACATTTATTATTTTGTAGTGCTAAGGATTGATCCCAGGGATGTTGTACCTCTGAGCTATACCCACAGCCCTATTTACAACCACGGCCCTATTTTTTATTCTTTAATTTGAAACAGGGTCTAAGGTACAGAGGGCCTAAGTAGCTGAGGCTGCCCGCGAACCTCGATCCTCCTGTAACAGCCTCCCTCCCAAGTGCTTGGATTCCAAGCATGCACCATCACATCTGGCTATTATTAAACATAATTTCCCTTCAAAATATGTATTTGAAAAAAAAGAACGATATCAGTCTCCCCATATATTTAATGAAGTTATATCTAAACTAGGGTCATAAAACTTCACAATACTGAAAGTGGCAGTGATTTCTTGGATATGATTTCAAAGGCACAGACAACAAAAGAATAAACAAACAAACTTCATAAAAAATAGAAAAATATTGCACATCCAAAGACAATGTAAACAAAATTAAAAGTTACTGATAGAACAGGTTAAAACATTTCCAAATGCTATATCTGAAGGTATATTAATATTCCAAATAGAAATCCTTAAAAAGTAGCAACAATAAAAGCAAACAATATAATTTAGAAATAGGTAAAAGACTAAAATAGATAATGAATCTCCAAAGATTTTTATATGACCAATAAGCACATGAATATCACTCATCATTATCATAATATAACTAATCATTATGGAAATACAAATAAAAACTATAGTGAAATACTACTTCACATTTGTTAGGATGGCTACTTAACATGAATTACCTTGCTCCAGCCCTTTACCTTAAGTTTGTTACTCTCTTTATTGTATAGTATGTTTCTTGTAAGCTGCAGATGGATGGATTCTGGTTTTTAATCCATTTTGCCACTTTATGTCTTTTTATTGGGGAATTGAGGCCATTTACATTCAGTGTGATTATTGAGAGATAACTTTTAATTCCTAACATGTTAAGATTTTATTTCTGTTTCAAATACAGTATATTCTTTTTTGCTTAGTTGTCTGCTGGATGGAAAATCTTGTTAAAAAAAGTTATATCTAAACTATGAGGATTTGGTGTAGTGAGGAGTCCCAGATATCAAGGTTGGATGGGGACATCTGATCTTCTATCCAATGTGGCTTCTGCTGAAATGGACTTGGTTCTATCTTATACTTTCTTATTTTATCCTGGTGCCGTTACTAGAAGTATGATCCCCGCATGTATGAGCCATATGTGCAATTGTGGATTTTCTATTGGCCATAATAGCTTTTAATTTTTAGTATGCTTATTTCAGACTGACACATAATAATTGTACATATCAGATATGGTGTGACATTTCAATACATGGATAATGTATTGTGTGATGATCAAGGTAATTAGCGTATTCAGCACCTCAAGCATTTATCATTTCTTTGTGTTCAGAACATTCATTAGGCGTCAGTCAAAAATGTTTAAGTTGTCATTTGTCTGATTGCTAATGTGGTTGAACCTAACTTTGTAGTCATTAGTCATTTAATGCTATTCGTGTGTTTCTTGTCATTTATCTGTTTTTCTATTGAGTTGTATCTGTCTTTGATTTGTAGTTATTCTTCATTCTGGGTACTAATTCTTGTTATTTTAATGATTTGCAAACATCTCTGTATAAAAATCAAAATTTTAATTTGTTTTGACATGCAGACATTTTCTTTTATGAATTAAGATTTTAGTCTCTTATTTACAAATGTTTTTCCTACACTGCAAATGTAAAGATTGGTTTACCATGTTTCCCAGTCATCTTTAGATAAATATTAAAAAAAACTATGTGTTCCTTAAAAATATTGACAAGTGGCTTTTTCTTAAGAATATGCCTGAATAACTAGATTAAAATGTTAAAAGGAGAAATATGAGTTGTTTGAATGAGGATATAGAAAATGTTATTTGTCTGACAACATATCTTCTGTAATACATTCTAATGTTATATGCATTTTATTTATTTATTTATTTGATATTAGGGATTGCTTACAGGGGCATTCTACTCCAAGCTATACCTCCATCCCAATTTTATTTATTTTTCTTTTGGAACAGGGTCTCACTAGGTTGCTGAAAGTCTAAGCTGCTGAGACTGGGCTGGAAACTGCAGTCTTCCTATCTCAGCCTCTCAAGCAGCACTCGATTACAGACATATGTCACCATGTCTGACTTATTTGAATTTTAAACTTAAGGAATGAAGTAAAATTACCTTTCTTGGTTTGAGGAATGAATAACTTCAAGCTGGCTACCTTATAAAACCTACAAAACCCATATTAATGGACTCCAGTTATAATAACCGCAGTTGAGCCCGTCTTGGATATTTGCCATTTTGATCAATTCACACTAAAAGTGAATTGAATTAGCTGGTTTTGATCCACTTGAGTTGTACTGTTGGCATCCCACAGACACCTTGTTTAAGGTGTATTCAGTCAGAACTTCAATAAGAAAAACTTATGTCAGAAAGCTGTGTAAATGATTATGGATAGGATTGCTTTTTCTTAAATGAACATTTTAACTAAAAACATCTAGAATTGGACGTGATGGTGAACACTTGCAATCCCAGTACTTGGGAGGCTGAGACAGGAGGAACGCAGGTTCAAAGCCAATGAGGCCCTCTGCAACTTAGTGAGACAAAAATTACAAAATAAGAAATTAAAAATAAGTCTGGGGATATAGCTCAGAGGTAGGATGTCTCAGAGTTTAATTTCCAGTATAAATAAATAAATAGATAAATAAATAAATACTCAAACAGAAAACAATCTCAAGATGTTAGTCTTATGGGGGAAAAAAGAAACTCAGGAGGAAGGATCAGACAGTAGCTAGATTAAACTTTTTTTTTTAATTTTCTTTTTCTAGGGATTAAACTCAGGGGCATTCTACCTCCAAACTGCAATCTCAGCCCTATTTTATTTTATTTTGAAACAAGGTCTTACTGGGTTAATGAGAGTCTCAGTACTTGCTGAAGGTGTTCTCAAACCTGAGATCATCCTGTCTCAGTCTCCCAAGTACTGGCTTATAAGTGTGAACTGGCTTCCTTCCTTCCTTCCTTCCTTCCTTCCTTCCTTCCTTCCTTCCTTCCTTCCTTTTGTGGTAATTCTGATGGAATCCAGGGGCATTCTACCTCTGAGTTATACCCCCAGTCCTATATTTTATCCTTTATTTTGAAACTGAGTCTCACTAAGTTATGGAGTGTCTCATTAAGTAGCTAAGGCTGGCCACAAACCTGTTATCCTCTGAATGCTGGGATTACAAGCATGAGCCACCATTTATGGCTTTTAAACTTCTTTCTTTCTGCGGGCAAGAGGTAAGTTATTCTCTAAATCATAGCGATTCTTAGAGTAATTTCTCATGGCAAGAGTGGGAGTTGAAACTGCCCTGGGTGCAGGGAGACAGACTGGTAACACAAAATAGTCCCAGCAGAGTTCCTGGAGATGCTGAACTTTGTTAAGTATTTGCTTCCCTTGTCTTTATTCCCAGCTTCCAATAACTTCTCATAAGAAGGAAGAAACCGGACTCCTCTGTTAGATGGTGGTTGAAAAGGAAGTGTGCCTTTCATGCCCAGGATAAAGAAGAAAAGCAAAAGGAGGGTGGTTTCCACTGAGCCCGTGGGGAGCAGGGGAGACTGTGGTAATTCCTACACTGCACAACCACACTTTCCATCGACGTTTTTGCAGCAGTAGCAGCAACAACAACAGCAGCAGCAGCAAGATCTTGAGACTAGAACCAGGTGGTCATGGTAAACTACATCTGCCTCTCCTGAGGACAAGAGAGGATCAACCCTGGATCTCACAAAACTGGTTAGTATACACATCACAGAGGCCAGCTTTAGCCTTTGCGCCACTGGGAATTCAGGATATGAACGTGTGGGCTTCATTATCTCTTCCACACCAGACTGTTCCCCATACTGATTCATTTTCTTCTGGAGAGAGCCAGGCCTGGGCTAGCAGCCTCATTATTTCTGAGTCTCTTCTAAGCACCATCTTCTCTGCAGCATCCTCACACCGCACCCTCCCAGTCTACACCTGCTATTTCTTCCCTTTCCGCAGCCCATAACAGCTCTCCAAGTGTGAGAGGCATCTTAACACACTGGTAAGTGGCAGAGAGAAATTCCGAGGTTGGGAATGAGGAGGAGTGAGGGGGGAGGTAAGCACATAGTTTAGACTCTCTTACTAAATATAAGACGTGCGATACTCTGAAAAGCAGAAATTTCAACCACGGAGTACACATTTTTAAATGGATTTCTTCTCTCTAAGACATCAGATATTTGCAGAAGAAATAACTAATACCAAGGATTTCTCATAGTTCGTGGGTGCACTTGATGATAATACACACTACACAGGAATATGTATCATTTCTTTGAACATAAAAGGATAAGTATCATTATCAGTTATCACTAAGAAATACAGTATATGGGCTTTGCAAATGAGAAGGATCATGGTTTTGCAAGAGGTTTTCCTCTCACTTGCTGTTTTCTGAAGAAACTCTGCTCTAGTGTAGGGTAGTGGGTGACGCGGTCCCATGCTGAAGTGGGGTGCTATATTAACGATACAAGGTAACACTGGGGTAGACACAGAGGTACGCTTTTATTACTGGGGTGAGAATTTCCTCAGCTCAGCACATACCAAATAACTGTAATATATTTACAGCAGATTCTACATAAATACATTTTAAAATTAGGCAGATTCAAAGTGCAGAAGAGTCGTGCATGATCACATTCAAGGATTTTTTTTTTCCAAATGGAGAGACTATCCATCCTCCTAAGTGAGAAAGCATTCTAGCGATTGACTTTTCCATCCTAGTGTAGTGGACTTTGTTGGAACCTAGTGCGAAATAGACAAGAGTGAGTAGTGAGATGCCTCAAGTTTGCCTTGGAGGAGGATGTTTTAAATGGAGTAGAAAAGAATTTCCAGAACTATTTTGTCATAGGAACGAGATCAGAAAGGGTGATTGTGAAATCTGTATTTTTCTGAATCACATATACTTTAGAATATTTAAGAAAGCAGCTGTAGCTGTGTGCCGATCGACTCAGCACTTGGCTCTGAAATCCCAACTGCTCTGGCTTTGAAGTGACAGAGGGACTCCAAATTCCTATCCAAACTATAAAAATTTTAGAAGAAAAAGAGACAGAATTAATAGGGTTGTCCCAAGGTCATTGTCTAAGCTAGTGAGTTTAAAAACATTTTTTACAGTAGCATATATTCACACATACACAGTACACAGTACTTGGTGCCCCTCCTCTTCTCCCTTCCCCATTTCTCTCCCTCTGAGATGCTGAGTATCCAGATTAACAATGTTATATTCACATCACATAGTCACACAGAGCTTTTTAAATTAATGAACCTCAGGCTGGGCGTGGTGGCTCACGCTTGTAATCCCCGCGCTTGGGAGGCGGAGACAGGAGGATCGCGCTGGTTCGGAGCCAGACTCGCTAGCTTAAGAGACTTGTTTCCACATAAAAATGTTTAAAAAATAGGTCTGGGAGCGTAGCCCGTGGGAGTGTATACCGGAGGTAGAAGGGCTTCCAGGAACCCCAGTACCACCACCAAAAAAAAAAAAAAAAAAAAAAAAAAAAATAATAATAATAATAATAATAATAATGAACCTCAGCCTTCTTCCTCCCATACCCTTCTTTCATGGCTTTGCTGAGGTTTCCCCTTCATTATCTGGAGTCCCTTTGGTATCCATAATACTTCCTAGCTTGATCATATTATGATGTGGGGCTATAGTGTACAAACAAAAAATGTATTTTAAGACAATTAATTTTTTTCAATAAACTTTCATTATATTCTACAATAAAAAGCATTTTTACACTGTGACACGCTACACAAAGTATATGCAACCTCATGGACACACATATACAAAAACATTTACCTATACTATGTTATTTGTACTCACATTTGTCCCTTCAATTCTATTCTATTTTATTTAAAATTGCTTATGATTCATTAAGTTGTTATAATGAACCACAATTTGGTCTTAATACCAAAAAATCATTGTATTAAAAAAATTCCCTCCCATATGCTACTTTAGACATCTGGGTATTGATGAATATAAAGGAGGCATGCTGATGGAGATCACATTAAAAAATATTCTGGTTTTTCTTGCACAGTGTAAACTTCATTAATCTTCAGCTTCCAAGGCACTCAGAAGAATGATGGATAAACTGACGACTCTGGCTAGACTCTCTAATAATAAAATATGGAGTTGGTCACAAAGAAGATCCCAGAAAGAAGACTTGCCCTTCAAGAAAAAGTAATTGGAGACTGATTGGTTGGAAAAGGGTTATTAAACAAAACAATATATACCAAAAAATAATAATCTGGAGCTGAGGTAATAATAGAAAGTTTTTAGAAGGAACGTATGTTGTCCTTGTTCACTAGGGTCAAGAAGGTTGACAGCAAAGAGAAGATATACATTGCAAAAATACATTGGACCAGGCTGCCAGCTTTAAGGATAGTAGAAAAGAGAATAAAAAGGAGTGAGCTGGAGATGGGGAGAGAGAGAGAATATAGCAGAGTAAAGTCTCCTTCTGAGGATTTTACTGGTGAAGAGACATGAATCAAATGAATAGTATGTGAAATTATAATCAAGGACAAGATGAGTTTAAAGAACTGAATAAAATATATAGTTATGGGACTTTGTGGGACATAATTTTTGAAGTGTGATTTTACTTTTAGTGTAGTGTGAAGTTATTAGAAATGTCCTTGACACAAACATTGTCTGAGAGAGAAAACTTTTAGATAATGACTTTATTTTTTACTAATTGAGAGATCAACTAGTTCCTGAGAAAGTGATGTTCAAGACACTTTTGGCTCCGTAACTTTAAGGATTGCTACAATTTAAATGTGTTCAGATAAGAGCATTTAAGATGGTGAAAAACTCCAGAATGGATGTTCAATTAAAAGCATCGAATCGGGACCTGGATGCATTCTTCTTGGAGAAATAAAGAGCAGAGACAGAGCTACGTCTACAAGTAGCTATTTTACAAATTATCTGTATACAAAGGAATCACACGTTGAAAGTGTCACACACAAATCAAAGAAGGGCACAGAGGTGGGAATTGAAGACTGCTGAGACCATTTAAACTCTAGGGCTCTCTGAGTCCACATTTCGATAAAGAAAGTTTGAGAGATACAAGACCAATACAGATTTGCCTTTCTCATAAAGTTGCCACCTTAAGGTTTGCTCTGTGAAGGGTAACAAAAACATGGAGGATGCCTTCTAACTATAATTCATCTAAACAAGGATTGTCATGGAAGTGTTGGCTTGCCTGACAACCCAGGTATTTGGTACTGGCTTCCTGTAATACATTGGCATAGATTTTTAAGGCTTGAGATGAGGAAAAAAAGGAGCCTGATAATGGCTATCTTAAGTAAAATTATGAGAATGTGCTCTTTGAAATGAAAAGAGCTTCTAGGTGTTGATATTTTTGGGAGTGGGCTTGTCTATTTTCCAATATTAAAATATTAGAGACAACAAAATTATCTTTTAAATGAAAAAAATGAGAGAAATAAAATATACTTAGGATTCCATGAATTACTTTTCACAAGGTTTCATGGCTGTTCAAATAAAGTATGTCATCAGTTTTGAGACTCTATATCTGAACTCAGCATGAGTGGTGATTGAAAAAAAGAGAAGAGCATTAACAAGTCCAGGCTTGAAGATAAACCAAGAAATTGATACTGGGTTCATTGTTTAAAACATGACTTAACCACTGTCAAGTTTTCTTAGATTGTTATTGGTCACCTGAAATTATGGGGTTTTTTGTAAGTAACAATAAAAGAAAGGAGAACTGAACCTTAAAGAAATATTGTGTAACGTATCTTCTATTGCTATATAAGTCGGGGGCCTTCTTAAGCTCTATTTTCCAGTTTTATTGAGGTATAATTGACAAATGAAAGCATATATATCAAGATGATCAAAGCAATGTTTAGGTATATGTATAAACTGTGAGATATATTGCCACGATTGAGATAATTTACCCCTTCATCATCACACAGTTACCTTGTTCTGTGATGAGAATAATTATGATTTATTCACTTAGCTAATACCAATTATATATTATTAATAACTACACTCACTATGCTGCACATTAATTCTCTAGAACTTCCTTACTTTCTAACTTTAAATTGGTATGCTTTGACCACATTTCCCTAATTCTCCATCCTTGGGCCCCTGGGGCTTCCCTCTCAGGATCTAAGACACAGCACAATGACAAGTTGTGCTCTGTGAAAATCACATTAAGGAATACAGATTATGAATAAGCCTTAATTTAACAGAGTAATTTAGCACCGTAAAGAGTTGTGTAGGGATAACCTCTCTGTTTGCAAAGCGGTTCATGCTAAGATCTGAGAATAAAAAAGGGCAAATAGCACTCAGAGTGTTGTGACAGATACAGTTAAGTGTTTTGAGGGTAGCCTTGCAGACACCTGCTATCTGCCTGGGTAGCAGCTGTAATTAGCTAGTAGAAAAAAATATTTGAAAGTGTTAGGATATTACTCATATGATATGTATACCAGTAAATGGCTTTTCCTATTTTTAATCTTTTTATCGGTGCCTTATAGTCATACATCTTAATGGAGTACAAGATGGTAGAGGCATACATGCACACATCACCCAATTAAACCTTACCCACTTCCCACCCCATTCCCTCCCCCTCCCTCTCATGTTTGACTTAGTGATTGACTTTGATATGTTTGTGAATTTACATCATGTACATTATGGAATTTCCCTCTTCCTTCCTATTACCCCCAGCTATGCCTCCTTATTAGCTCAGCTATGCTTTCTTCTCCTTAGTCTAGAGTTCCTCCTATGACCCCCTTTTCTCCCTAGCTCCTGCATACTGGGTAGAGCATCTGATCTCTTATATTTTGTGACTGAATAATCTCATTTAGCATATAAAACCCTCTGGTTCCCTCCATTCTCTCACAAATGACATAATTTTGCTCCTTTTTATGGCTAAGTAAAATTCCATTGTGTACATATCCTATAGTTTTGTAACCCATTCATCTGTTGATGGACATCTTGACTGATTCCATAGTTTTTCTCAGCCTTTTGGCTAAGATCCAGTGTGGTTTTACTTATTATTTTAAGTAAAGTTAATCATGAACCTAAATTTTAGGGTGATATTTTTTTTGTGTGTGGAACTGGGGATGGAACCCAGGGGCATTCTACCTCTGAGCTAAACTCCCAGCCATATTTTTTATTCTTTATTTTGAAACAGGGTCTCACTGAGTTGCAAAGGGCTTCACTAAGTAGCTGAGGTTGTCCTAGAACTGCAATCCTTCTGTCTCAGCCTCCCAAATGCTGAGATTACAAGCATGAGCCACCATGTCTGGCTTTATAGGTTTATTTTTAAGAGAGATTTGAAAAATAACTCTACTTTTTGTCTTTTTTTGTAGTATGGTGAATGAAATCCAGGGGCCTTCTACCTCTAGGTTATACCCTCAAAACTATTTTATTTTTCATTTGGAAAAGGGTCTCACAGTTACTGAGAGCCTCACCAAGTTGCTGAGCCTAACTTCAAATTTGTAATCCTCCTGTCTTAGACTCCCAAATACTGGCATTACAGACATGTTTTACCATACTTGGCAAAATAACTCTTTTAATAGGGAACATATCCAAATATTATGCTAGCATTCTACAGCATTCTATACAGTGCAAAGAAGATACTGGAATAAAAGGCATTTTTAGTGAACAGGTGGGCTCTAGTTTTAAAAACCAAGTCAATAAATTTCTGATAATCACAGAAAATTTAGAGTAATTAAGCATTTAATTTTCTATAAACATTCACACAAACAATGAATTTATTCATTTAGGAAAACAAAATACCATGTAAGGAAATTGCACTGTAATATATTTGTAATTTGTTTATCTTCTTACTCAGATGGTAAACTCAACAAGGACAGGGGCTTGTTTATTATATTTATCACTGAATGTTTTGAGTCTAGAAAAGAACATAATAGGTTCTAAGGAATTCCTTGTTCAGTTAAAGGATTACTGGCCCTGAGAGAATTTTTTTTATTTTTTTCTATATTTTATTACAAAGAATTTTTTTTTATGTGGAACATATTGAAAATGATGTACATTCTCACTGGGCCTGGTGCCCTCTCCCCCTCCCATCTCCACCCCTCCCACAATGAGTGTCCAGGTTGACCATGCTACTTTCATAATTTTAGACATACTCAGATGTAGCTCCTCCATTAACCAACCTCAGCCTTCTTCCTCATGTATACTTCTATTCTAGCTTATCTGAGGTTTCCCTTCCATTATCTGGAGTCCGTCTGATGTCCTCAATGCTCCCTAGGTTGGGCATATTAGAGAAAACATATGTCCCTTCTCTTTCTGTGCTTGGCTGATCTCACTTAACATAATGTTCTCCAGGTACTTTCTAGCTTCTTGCAAATGACATGATTTTGTTCTTTGTAGCTGAATAGAATTCCATTGTGTATATTTCCCATTATCCTGAGAGAATTTAAAGAAAACAAAAACAACAAAAAATAAACAATTCACCTGTTGGCAATACTTAGACATGTTCTATAACCTGAGGAATAATTTTTAAGTTTGTCGAAATGGAAACCCTGAGAAATCCTTACTTTTTTATTATATTAATAATTATAGGATCACCAGATTCTAATTTTTATGGTAGGAATTCAAATTTAAATGGACACACAGATATTTTTCATGGATCAAAATGTTATGTTTAAAACTCTAATTTGGATCAGTCTTATCTAGCTTTAAATACATACTCATTTGCTCCTATAAAATAATTCTGTAATATAAAACAAATTAAAATAACCTCTTTAAGCCTCCTTTCTATATTAATTTTATTTATAAAATAAAAATGAATTTAATTTATACTGTAATTGAGAAAGTTATATATGTATATACATATACGTGCTTGTATATATACATATATAGTGGTTAAAGTTCAAAGATAGCAAGTAATAGATGGTAGCTATAATTAGTTTGATAAGAAAATTTAATATATGAATAGATCATATACTGAGGCTAATTGACAACTTAGAAGTAAAAATGGTTTTCTGCTCTGGAAAATTATTTATTGAAAATTGATCTGGTGAATGGTTTCATTTAGAATATTTGATAAAAACTTTTTCCAATTTTGTCACAAAGCATTTATTAATTTATGTGAAGTATGGTGTACAAAGAAAACTGTAGTATTTGGTGCTAAAAGGAATAGAAAGTCCTTAGAAGATTTATAATATCTGATAATATGATGTTAATGGTAAAAAAGAAATTGTTTATAAGTCATAATCTGCATATTTTCCAGGAAAAGAATATAAACCTTAATGCAAATGGTCCTCAGAGTTTTGAGTGGTGGGGGCAATTTTACTTCTACATGCACATAATATATTTTTTCTCTCTCCTTGCCCCTCAGTGAATAGATATGTAGACATAGAAAACAAATACAAATAGAGATTGACACAGCAATTAGTACACTGCTTGGCACATCACTGACAACAGCAATAATGAGTTTGGTAATAAGGCACTCTACAAACATGTTTAGCCAATTAAAGCTAAAAAAAATCATCAGAGTCCAGAGGAGACAGTTACAAATCCCATAGGGAAGCCACTATCACATTCAGAAATGCCATTGATTATATTAATTCATCTTCAGGGATTCATTTTAATTTCCAGCTGATGAAATCTGTTTCTTTGCGAGGCTAAATTGAGGAAGCACTCCTGAAAGATGGAATGGAAATCAGACCGTAGGATCTCCTCACCTGTGCTGACATAAATGGACTATATGGAATAATCATGCAAGGGCGTTTTTACTGCTTTTGAAAAACTTTCTGCTACTTTGAGAATTTAAGGGAAAATATTGATTATGTAAACATGCATCATAATATTTTGTTCTCGTCGTGTTGGGGATCAAACCCAGGGTCTCACCTATGTAGGGCAAATGCTCTAGCACTGAGTTACACCCACAGTCTGATTATTTTCTCTTCCTCCTCCTTCCATTATTTACATGATGTGATCTCAACCTATAGCATATAGATAGGAGCTGAAGAAAAGTCTATCTGCCATTATGGTATCTTATTTTGGTTCCTTTTGGTTTTGGTTATGGTAGAAATGGACAGAAAATACAGTATAATAAATTGTGTGTGCTTTGCTTGTATTTTGTTCTTTCTAATAAAGGGAACTCTCCAGCAAGTTTCTTGAAAATGGAAGCCTGAAGTCCTAACACATGAAGGAGCACTTCCTGTCTTCCCATCCTGAAATATGTTTTCAGTAGAGCGGATCATTGGTGAACATGTACAGTCTCAATCTGGAATTGGTGCAAATTTTTCTAACACTAGTCTTTTCCCCAATAGATAAAAATGTGACTTGGGTTACACCGCACTGTGTATTGCTTTGTCATGATGAGACTTCTGGCAGGTGGATTCTTAGGAGACTAAGCAGTATGCATTAATCTTATTTATAGCTGCGAGCCGAGGAAAGACATTGAAGCCAACCTCCAGTAGCTGGTGACATCCACTGCACGTCAGCTGTCATTCTAAGTCGTTGATGCACGACTGGAGGGAATTACGATAACACCATTTGCTTTCATCACTTAAGAAAAGATTGCTGATTTCTCTTGGTGCAACAAACTTTTGATTTTCTTATACTGCATGCATGCTAACAGCATCACAGATGTCCTGTTTTTTGTGAACTCATTTTGGAAACTGCAAGGGCAATTGAAATTTCTGAAATGATGAAAGTTTCTTTGCCAAGCAAAGTTTTGACTGTAAGAAAAGTATGGGCCATCTGTGATTTTGGCAACAAGTCTGGTTTGCTACTCCTGGAAAAGAAATTCTTCTGTCACTGTAACCCATGGGTATAGACTGACATAAAGGATACTGCCAGCAATCCTCAAATATAATCCTTACCCACTGGCTTCAAAGTCACCAATTAAGGTTTTGGCAAAAAAAAAGTTTTCTACTTACAGAAAAACCTATGGGTTAACGGCAAACAATTATTTGTGGTATTTGAATAAAACGCAAGCATAAGTTTCACTGTTTTTAAGAAGAAAAATATATAACTTGAACATATTGATAATAAGGAGCTCACTAATTAAATCATTTGCTAAGTAACTTGAGCCATATGAATATAATTTATTTTATTATTCAAGATTATTGAGTCAGCCTTCTCATGTGCTATGTACTTCTTCAGTCTGCTATTTTATCGTGGAGTATTGATGGCCATAAGAAAGCTGGGTTTCACTGTGCTATAGGATATCCTTTCTAGTAATAAACTCTGTGGATATCTCTGTAGATAAAAACACATGCATAGAATTACTTTCAAATTGATTGGAAGCTTAGTTATTCTTAAGTGACTTTGATTTATAGATTTCTATTTCTACATCTCAGAATCATAAAGACCCAAAACTTGTTGGAAATGATCTTGGGACGCTACAAAATGCTTCAAGTCAAAATCTCTCAATGAATCCCATAGAATCCTGCTGATCATTAATGCATGAAAATCAATGGTCCAACAAGAAAAATTTGCCAATTTATATTTTATTTGTTATTTTTTTGAACTATGTTGTCATCAAAAAAAGAAATGGAAGTCAAAGAAATGTAAAATATGAAACTAATTCTTGCTGAAGGAAATATCATGCCTCAAACTGCAACTTAATCTTTAAAACAAACTACATTGAGTGTTTTAAAAATATGCAATTTTAGCCGGGCGTGGTGGCACATGCTCGTAATCCCAGTATTTGGGAGGCTGAGACCAGAGGATCGCGGTTCGCGGACAGCCTCAGTTACTCAGTGAGGCCCTCTGCAACTCAGTGAGACCCAGTTTCAAAATAAAGAATAAAAAAATAGGGCAGGGGGTGTAGCTTTGAGGTCAAATACCTCTGGTTTCCATCCCCAGACCCGCAAAAAAAAAAAAAAAAAGGCATTTTTCCAGCACCATTTGTTGAAAAGGCTGTCTTTCTCCATTGTATGAGTTTGGCCCTTTTGTCAAAGATTAATTGACTATAGGGGTGTGGCTTTGTTTCTGTATCTTCTATTCTGTTCCACTAGTCTGTATGCCTGTTATTGTGCCAATACCACCCTGTTTTTCCTACTATTGCTCTATAGTATAATTTTAAGTCCAAGATTGTAATGCCTCCTGCATGGTTCTTATTGCTGAGAATTGCTTTGGCTATTCTCGGTCTTTTCTTTCTCCATATAAAATTCATAACTGATTTTTCTAGGTCTATGAAGAATGTCATTGGTATTTTAATGACACTTTTGGCATTTGTAGAAAGATGGAACTAAATCCTTACCTCTCACCATGCACAGGAATAAACCTGAGATGGATCAAAGACTTAGAAATTAGACCAGAGACTTTGAAGTTATCAGAGGAGGGCATAGGCTCAACACTCCAACATATAGGCACAGGCAGTAACTTTGTCAGCAAGACCTCCAAATGCAGGAAATTAAAGCAGGAATTAACAAGTGGGATGGCATCAAACTAAAAAGTTTCTTCTAATCAAAGGAAACCACCAAGAACCTAAAGAGAAAGCCTACAGAATGGGAGGAGATATTTACCTGCCCCCACTCAGATAGAGGGATAATATCCAGAATCTACAAAGAGCTCAAAAGACTCTACACTAGCAAAAAAAAATAAATAATAATAACCCAATCAAGAAATGGGCAACTGAACTGAGTAGACACTTCACAAAAGAAGAGATACAAATAGCCAAGCCAAGAGATACATGAAAAGATGTTCTACATCATTAGCCATCAGGGAGATGCAAATCAAAACTATGCTGAGATTCCATCTAATCCCAATCAGAGTGGCAAGCATAAAGAAATCAAATAACAACAAATGCTGGTAAGGATGTGGGGGAAGAAGAACTCTTTTACACTGTTGGTGGGAGTGCTAACTAGTTCAGCTGCTATGGGGATCTGTGTGGAGATTCCTTAGAAAAATGGGAATAGATCCACCATATGATCTGGCTATACCACTCCTGGTTATTTTTCCAAAGGGGTTGAAATCAGAGAACTATAGTAACATATGCATACCCATGTTCATAGCAGCACAATTCGTAATAGCCAAAATATGAAATCAACCTAGGTCTCCATCAAGAGATGAATGGATTGCAAAATTATGGGAAATACATACAATGAAATTCTATGCAGCTATAAAGAACAAAATCATGCCATTCACAATAAAATGGAAAGATCTGGAGAACATTATGTTAAGTGAGATCAGCCAAGCACAGAAAGAAAGGACATATGTTTTCTCTAATATGCCCAAACTAGGGAGTATTATGGAGAACTACTTTGGCTATTCTGGTTTTTTTGTTGTTCCAAACAAATTTAAGGACTGATTTTTCTATGTCTGTGGGGGAATTATCTTGGTAATTTAATGGATATTGCATTGAATCTGTAGATAACTTTTGAAAGTGTAGCCATTTTGATATTTATTCTGCCTATTCAATAAATACCTAACTCAATAAAATAAACATAAGCAAGTACATTCCCTGTACTTGAAAACTTTTCCTCTACTCTTTGCCTAATTATTTTACATAGGTTTTTAAAAAGGTCACTCATACCCTGAAAAAGTGTTTCCTGACTGCCCATGTCTAGGCAAATCTCCCAATGTTACATTCTCACGTGACCATATAGAAACCTTCATAATACACACACGCCCATACATGTGTATGTGTACACAGATACATACAGACAGACAGACTCGGGAAAATTGCCCATCAGTTTTTTACTGGATTATTTTGTTAAACCATTAAGATACTTGTCCTATTTTTATATATGTTGTTATTGTATATACACTGAAAATATCTATGTAATACATATTTAATTATTCTATAAAAAATATGCCAACTTTTTTCAATGAGTCATTATTTGTACATATAGTGGGTTTTTGTTTTTGCTTTTTTTATGTATTGGGCATTGAACCCAGGGGCATTCTACCTCGGAACTATACTCCCAGCCCTATTTTATTTTTTTATTTTGAAACAAGTTTTGACTAACTTGCTGAGGCTGATCTTGAACCTACAATACTCCTGCCTCAGCCTCCCAAGCACAGTGTTATAGGTAATGCACCACCATGCCTGGCTTGTACATATATATTCTAAATATCCAGGGAAATAAAGTGTTACACAATTATCCCAAAATGTTCATGCTTGTGAGTGCTATTCATATGGTTATGTTTCAGTCACTCTTAAGTGATACCATTTTTCCACCAAGGTGAGAAAAATTTGTTTTTTAGTCAATAGAAAAAAACGCTTATTTTTTTCTTAAGGCAGGAAGAATAAAAACTCATTATCCAAACTTGAAAAGAGGAACATATTTTCCCCCTTAGGACATAAATAGTTTTCTGAGAACTTTTAACTGTTTGCTTTATCACTAACAAAAATGCCTAAAACACTAATAAATCAAGTATCAAGACTAGAAACATCACTGACTCTAATTACTTTGATAAATTGGCTTATCATTGCCTAATTTTTACTTTATTACAAATAGTAGTTAGCTTTGTCAACAGAGTAGTTATGGTACAGTCAAGAAGTCGACATGCTGAAAGAGACACTATGAATCGGAAAGGACAGATTTTGATGGAGCCCTGTATCTCACACAAGAATCCAGCACCACAGCCTGTGGTATCTGAACTGTAAGGTAGCTGCTACCTTTATAAACACCCACTTCACCCTGATTTGATTTAAACGCAGCTGTTATTAAAAGAAACTTCAGATCATTACTGACTCTTGTGACTGCTTAACCATGCAAGTGAGTGCCTGAGATGGGGAATTCAAATGACATTCTAAAGTCTACTTTATTGCTAATAATAGAAAATACACCTCAAGGAGAAATCCCAGAGATGTAACAAGAAATCGTTATTCTTCTCTGCTCACAGGCCATCAGAATCGATCTACTGATAACTTCCAATAGCTTCTTCTACTGCATGGGATTCTCTACGTTGGTTTCTACCTGACTGTTCTGGTCATTTTGAGTAAACATATACTAAGTTTTGAGAGGCCATGCAAGCTCATGAAGGTCACTGTCTCATCTGTGAGTATGCCCAGTGATAGGGAGATTTTGAAGATATATCTTTGTCCATCTTTAAAGCAATGTAAAGAGCTGAGGTGGTGGCACATGTTTGCTATCCCAGTACTTGGGAGGCTGAGACTAGAGGATTCCAGGTTCAAGACCAGCTCAGAAATTTAGCAAGATGCTCAGCTAAATTTTTCTATTCCAAAATAATAATTAAAAATATGCTGTGGGAACTGGATGTGGTAGCACATGTTTGTAGTCCTAGTATTTGAGAGACTGAGACAGGAGGATCATAGTTTCAAGGCTAACCGCAGCAACTTAGTGAGGCCCTGAGCAAATTTGTGAGACCCTGTTTTAATAAATAAATAAGTAAATAAATAAATAAGGTTCTGGGTGTAGCTGTGTAGTTCAGAGGTAGAATGCCACTTGGTTCAATTCTCAGAACCACACACATGCACAAATAGGCTAGGAATATAGATCAAAGGTAGAATGCCTCTGGGTTAAACCCCTAGTAGCACACATACACACACACACACACACACACACACACACACACACACACACACCAAAAAAACCCATAAAAATGTTAGAACTCAATATACTAAAAATTACATATATTTTCGACATGTAAAATACATAACTGATTTTTTGCATTTAACTTATAAAATATTATCCAGCCTATTCATGTTTATTTAAAGTGCCTGTTGTATTTTAATGAAATATATGCTATACAGTGGAATTGGAAAGAATAACAGTAACAAAAGGTGCCACTAACAGAAACTTATTGGATGTATTTAAATAAGCCTTCTAGTTTTATTTAACTGCATCGGGATAAAAATTTTTAAATGCCTTAAGTGTTATATTTATTCACATATTCACTCGAAGTCAACCAACTGCTAAAATCCCAAGACTTCAAAGACTTTCACAGTTTACAATGCTCAACCACTAAACACTCTTTACCAGACACTCAACCCATTTGCAAGTCCTTAGAATATTTGTTTATCCAAAAACAGGGACAAAGAATGTGTACAGCAGGATCATGAGGCAGTATTATACAAGACAAGCCTGAGGGCGGTTCGTGATCTCCTGGACAGAAGACATCACACAGCTACTTCTTTCAAGAGGGACAAACAGTGCATTGGTGAATGCATGATGGAATCTACCAGATTCACATTTATCAGTGAACAGAACATCAACTGGAGAATCGTATCTTTCACCAGCAAACGAGCGACTGGGACTCTGGGTGCTTTCTGGAATTAGGCGTGGCCTTTCCAGCTATGACAAAGTTACTGAAACTGGACTTGATGTTCCACAATGGAAAATGAAAAAAGAGGATTACAATGGTTGAATCAAATGCTTTTAGTATTACTCAACATGTTAGGGAGAACTATGAACCCAGAGGAGAGAGAAAACACCAAAAAAAAGGCCCTGTAAATAATCTAGCATTTGGGGGTCCACTTTCTAGAACACAGGACAAAAAGAGAAAAACTTAGTAAAAGCAGATGTTTGAGTCGACAGAGAATGGAGTAAAGTTAATAAAATTATTTCTGTAGGCCAATAGATAATTTTTTTTAAAAAGATAGAATAGAATATAATTTAGTTATCTTTAGTGACCTTTTCTACTCAAAATTAGTTCATTCTATAAAGACAATGAAAGAAGTTTCCCTAAAATTCCCACTTATCTGTTGGTCTTTCTGTATAAACATACAAGAAAATTTTCGAGTGCAGGGTTCTTGCCCTCTGTTACATTTTAAGTCCCAGAGTACAGGAAGTGCTAATAAATAGTGACTGAATTAGTAAATCAGAACTAAATAACCCATATTTTCTTTTTATTTGTTAACTATGAGTATTTAATACATCTGTATGCAAAAAAATGTTTTATCCTAGGCATTGGAACAGATAGAAAGATAAAAGACTAAAAAAAAAATTCTCCAGTTCCCAGTTTAATTAGAAAGATGGAATACATGCAAATAGAGCCTATCTCTGCATGCATTCCTTCATTTATCACCTCAATATTTAATCTTCTACATATCTTCTCAAATCGCTGCAGCTCTGAGGATGCTTATTTATAACTTTCTCATAATGTTTGTAATTCTTTGTTCTGTATTAGACATATTTTCTCTACTAGATTGTAAATGAATTGAGACTCAATTTATGTGCAACTCACTGGCAACTCATTCTGAGACTTTAATGAATAGAAGTTCCAAATACACTTATTAAAATAGTGAATACTGTAACTATTCTAATCAGTCACTATATCATGAACATACACGAGCGGTCCTATGTGATTCAGAGAGGGAATAAACCATTGCTAAATGGAGATACTTCCTCATTCAATAAGCATTTATTTATCATCATTATCTGGCTAGTATTGCATTGGACATTGGTCACACACGTGTGAATAAGATACGTGTGGTTCCTACCCTTATGTAAATAGACATATTTAATGAATTACAGTAGTATGAATAGATGTTATGATGAGACCATAGGGTCTTATGACAATGGGTGATGAACAGGAAGAAACTCAAGGGTCTCCCACGATATGCTTCATGGAGGAGTAGGAATTTGGATCTTCTCAGAATATAAGTATATGTGAAGAAGTAGGGACTGAAGGAGCAGGATAGGAGCATATTGAAGCAACAATAAAACCAGAAAGAGGTAGAGTGCACTTGAGAGTCTTTGAAAGATCAAGAATAGAAAATGACAATGGTGTCAAGAAGGCTAAACTCTAGAGAGGGCCTCACATTTTTTTTTTTTTTTGGCTTGTTTGTTTTGCTTTGTGGTGCTGGGAATTGAACCCAGGGGTATTCTACCTCTGAGCTACACCCCCAGCCCAAATATATATATTTTTAATTTTGAAACAGGGTCTCACAAAGTTGTGGAGGGCCTAAGTAGCTGAGGCTGGCCATGAACCCGGATCCTCCTGTCTCAGCCTCCTAGGTACTAGGATTACAAACATGTGCCACCACGCCCAGCTGGCCTCCCATATTTTAAATCCCAGATGGATCTGGAGTGGGGTGAGCATAGGGAGGGGTCATGAAGTATGTGATGAATACTGGTAACATGAGAAAAGAAGTTTATGTTTTGGATATAGAATTTTGAGGGGGGGCACTGGCGATTGAACCCAGAGGCATTCTACCTCTGAGCTACACGCCCAGCCTGATTTTTTAGTATTTACTTTGAAACAAGGCCTCACTAAGTTGCAGAGGTTCTCCTTAAGTAGCTGAGGCTGTTGCAAACCTACGATCCTTCTGTCTCAATCTCTCAAGTACTGGGATTACAAGTATGCCCCCACCACACCCAGCTTGGAATGACTTTCTTAAAAGGTAAGAACTCTATAGCCCTGCTTTACAAGGTCAGGTCTCTGAAGCTTTATAATCATAACTGATCCTTTGAAATCTCATGATCAAGCCTCAGCTTTGCGAAACTCTTATGGGCATGTCAATTTATTTACATTTTATTAAATTCTAAAATAGCTCTCATCACCTTAACACCAAATATCTCCTGAAACATAGAAATTAAAAACATGGAGGTGTTAAAGGAAGTTAAAGGCAGTCGAAGAAACAAGCTATTATGAAAAAACATAGTAAGTATAAGGGCCCTTAATGTTTTGATGGTCTCCATCCCAGGGGCACAAAAGAACATGCATAAAGGTTCATCCGGAGCAAGATGGTACTCACCTGCTCCTCCACAAAGAAGACTCAAAGCAACAGGTGTGAAAACTGTCTATTGATAGGAGTAATCAAGAGAGAATGCTTGAAATCAACAGAAAAGAAATGGGACCTCTGCGGGTCTTGAGACAATAGCACAGTATGAGAAATGACATCTCTTAGCACCACACAAACCATCTCCATATCATGGGGAGGAAGAACCTTCCCCTCTGCGATAACGAGGGTAAAAGAAAAAGTGCTCTATCAGTACAGCTGTTGACCATCATAGTCATTAGAAAGTTTTACAACCCTCACAGGCTTGTAGCCCACATAGGTAAATAACCAGAAACCTGCATGTAGCCTGATTTTTAAGGAAGAGTTCACCTTCTCCCAGTAAACTCCCAGCATCCTGTAGCTATGAGCCATCTCAAGAAGGCACCTAGTGTCTGAATTTGGACCACTCTAGGATTTAGAATGCCCTGATTATTTCCATCTCTGGGATTCACAGACACTTTAGTACACTGGCTTAGTGGGTAGCTGCCTCATAAACCAAACTTGATTTGCTAGAGCGACTCTGAGGGAAGCCTGCTGAGAAGGTGGCACTGGAGGGGCAGGAGTTGCAACTTGGAGGGGAAGGAGGGAAAGCCTAGGAGATCCGGGGGAGTGAGGAGCTGGCCCCCCAAGACCAGGGTCATGGCCAGTCATCATAATTTCACACTGATACCAGTACTGAAGGCAATTACCCACATATCTCCTGCCACCACTACCTCCCTCCCCCACTTCCCAGTACCAGGCAGGAATGTCTGTCACCAACCTTACAGAAAAAGGAGTCTGGTTCCACTACTGTGCAGTGCTGGGGAAATCTTGAATAATGCTACTCTTCTGCCCCGAGAGTGCGCAGCCTAAAAAGGCCCGGAGAGAAACTTTCTCTGTTGTGGGCCTTGGTTCCACTCTTCCCACACTCTGATCACCTGCTGCTAAGACTGGGAGTTAAGCCACAGAGTTGATGCTATGATTTCTGTTCCTGTCTTCCCCATAAAGCACCTGGTCCTGAGCTACTGCCTCGTAAGAGGACACGTGCTCAGGCCCTTCATCACCTCTTGTACAGCCAATGACAGAGACTCTGACAAGAAGAAATAGAGACAATATCAACAGACTCTGCTATCTATACCACACCTGCCTGAACTATAGAGTGTCTTTACTCTTGAATGTCCTACAGAGATAGTGAGTCTCTTTGACATATGGCATGCATGTTGCCCAAAGTCACTAATCACAGCTCAAAAGCTATAGGAAGTTTACACTGTAGTGCCCAGCTAAAAACAAACTCAACACTGCACAAAAATTCAACAATCCAAGACAGAGAGAATATTGTGTTCAGGAGAGAGCTATTTACTAAAAAGGCCATCCCAAAAAAGTAGTGGAGATAACTATTCTGGCAGGTGTACAAATCTCAAAACAGGAATACAAGTAGTACTAAAAAAAAACAAGGTAATAAATAAACCTCCAAGAGATCAGATCCCAATTATGTTAAAAATGATAAAATAGTGATAAAGGAATAAAAGAATAATTTTTTAAAGCTCAATAAGATCCAAGATAAAAGGCAAACTGTTAAAATTAGGAAGAAAATGAAGACTATGAATAAGAAATTCAGTAAAGTAATAGAGATTTTGAAAAATAACTACATAAAAGCCTTGCAGACAAAGAGCTTAATAAGTCAAATAAAAATGTAGTTGAGTTAGGCATGGTAGTACATGCATATAATCCCAGTACTTGGGAGGCTGAGACAGGAAGATTGCAGGTTAAAAGCTAGCCTCAGCAATTTAGCGAGGCTCTCAGCTTCTTAGTGGGACCGTGTTCCCAAATAAAAAGTAAGAAAGAAAGAAAAAAAAAGCTCAAAGGCAGGATGATCCTGAGTTCAGTCATCTCCACCACCACACTCACACACACAAAATCAGTTGAAAGCCCGCAAAACAGCCTAGATTAGACAGAAGAATGAATATCCGAAACTGAAAATATGTTATTCAAAATATGACAGACACACAAAAAAGGAAAGAAAGAAGAGGGCATTCGAGACATTCAAACAACCACATCACTGGTATATTCCGAGAAGGAAAAAGATTACGGTGATATAAAATCTATCAATAAAATAATAGAAGAAATCTTCTCTAATCTTGGGGGAGGTTTGGAAACAAATATAATCTTACAGAACCCCAAAGAGACATGACCAAGAAAAATCCTTTACCATGACATAATGAAATCAAACTGTTTAAAAAAAAAAAAGGACAAAATAAAAGTTATAAAATCTCCAAGAACAAAAAGCCCTAAGTCATTTTTAAGGACAATCACATTAAACTAATAGCAAATTTTTTAGCAGACTGGAGTCACAGATGAAATATTTCAAGTCCTATCTGCCAGGCCAGATTACTGAAGCCATCATGGCTATTCCTCAAAATTTAAGCAAAATAAAGATCTTCCATGTTAAGCAAAAACTGAAGGAATTTATGGTCACCAGACTAGCCTTACAAAAGATGCTTAATGGAGTGCTTCATCTGGAAGCGAAAGAAAAATAACTGCCACCATGATAGCAGATGAAATTATATAATCCACTAGAGCACTAGCCTCACAGAGGAGAAATAGAAAAGAATCAAACACTAACAATACAGTGAATCTTCACCACACAGGAGAATAACGGAGAAAGGATAATGGATATTCTAAATAGTAGAAGAAGCCGGGCATGGTGGCACATGCTTATGATTCCAGTACATGGAAGGCTGAGATAGGAGGATTGCAGGTTCAAGGCCACTGTCAACTATTTAGTGAGGCCCTCTGCAATTTAGTAAGACCTTGATTCAAACTAAGATTAAAATACAGGGTGGGGTGTAGCTGTAAAGTAGAATGCCCCTGGATTCAGTCCTCAGTATTGCAAGACACACACACACACACACACACACACACACACACACACACCTATGAGAAGTAAAGCAAAATGTCAGAAGTTAGGTTTTAGCCAACAATAATAACAGTTAATGTAAACAAACTAAAATTTCCAGTTAAAAAGATTTAAAATGGCTTAACAGCAACAACAACAACAACAACAACAACAACAACAAACTCAACAATATGCTGCCTATAAGAAATGTACCTCATCAGTAAAGAACACACAGATTGAAAGCAAGAAAAATGGAGAATGGTATTTAAATCAAATGGAATCCTAAAAACATGCAGAAGTAGCCATACTTATATCAAACCAAAGAAAATTTAGTACAAAAACTGTAAGAATAGATAACAAGAGCAATATAATGATCAAAGGATCAATTCATTAAGAATTTAAAATAAGCCGGGCATGGGTGCGCACGCTTGTAATCCCTGCGCTTGGGAGGCAGAAACAGGAGGATCGCGCAGGTTCGAAGCCAGCCGCGCTGGCTTAAGAGACCCTGTTTCCAAATAAAAATAGGTGTCTGGGAGTGTACCCTGGAGGTAGAAGGGTTTCCAGGAACCCCAATACCACCAAAAAAAAGAATTTATAATAAAATATAACATATCATTAGACAATAATTTTAAAAACTCTATGTTAATCAGTTAGAAGAAATGGAAAAAGTTCTGTACATGTATTACCTGCCAAAGTTGAATAAAAGGCTATAGAAATCCCAAATAGACCAATCACAAGTATTGAGATTAAACTGGTAATAAAAAGTCTCACAACAATTTAAAATAAAAGCCAAAAGCCAGATCGCATTACTAATGAATTTTACCAAATTTTAAAAGGAGAACTAATACCAATGTATCTCAAATTGAGATACACTGAGAGGGATCCATTCCAAACATAAACTGTGAGACCAACATTACTCTGTTACCAAAGTGTGACAAGGACATAATGAAGAAAAAAAAAACATAGACTCGTTTCCCTGTTGACATAGCTGCAAAAGTCCTCAACAAAATACAAATAAATTCAACATCACATCAAAAAGATCATGCACATGAAGCCAGGCATAATGGTAACGGTGCATGCCTTTAATTTCAGTACTTGGGAGACTGAGACGAGATCACAGGTTCAAAGCCAGCCTCATCACCTTGGCAAGACCCTGTTGCAAAATAAAAAGTGAAATAACCTAGGGGTGCAGCTCAGAGGTAAAATGTTCCTGTGCTAAATTTCCAGTGCTCCCCCTCTATAATTATACACATGTTCAAGTTGGTTTCATTCCAGGCATGCAGGAATAGTTTCACCTACACAAATCAATAAATGTAGTATATCCTATACATAAAATGAAAGATAAAAATCATATGATCATTGCAATAGATGAAAAAAATCATCTGATAAAATGCAACATCCCTTCATGATAAAAGTCCGGAGCACATTAGATATAGACGGACCATACCTCAACATAAAGAAAGCTACATATGGTAAACCTACAATTAACATTTATTGATGGAGAAAACCTAAAGTATTTTCAACAATACAAGGATATTCACTTTCCCCAGGAGAAAGAGATCCTGTCACACCAAAATGGGTATAACTGGAACATATGTTAAGTGAAGTAAGCTAGACACAAGAAAACAAGTGTCACATATTTTCTCCTAAATGTGGGAACTAAAAAGAAAAGTCAATTTGAAAGTAGAATACTAATTTCTAGGGTCTGGAAAGTCTGCTTGGGGGTAGAGTATGAAGGTAGAAAAGGAAGAATGAGATGCATGGAGCTGGTTGCTATGGTACATACCTAGAATCCCAGTATTTGGGAAGCCGAGACAGAAAGATCACAGGTTCGAAGCCAGCCTCAGCAACTTAGTGAGATTCTCAGCAACATAACAAAACCCTGATTCCAAATAAAATATAAAATTAATATGGGGTTAAGCTCAGAGGTACAATGCTCAAGTACCATGTTATATACACAGAAAGAATAAATATGATCAGTGCATGCTATGTGAATATATAGAAATATCACAGTAAACCATACCAATATATAGAATTAATATTTGTTAATAAAGGTAGATATTAAAAATCATATATTTTGACATAGACATGTATATTGATCACTTACTATACTTATAACTTATTACACCTCTGGTAAAAACCTATTTGGCAATTTTTTTATTAATACTGAAAGAATATTGCTGGGCATGGTGGCATATGCCTATAATTCCAGTACTTGGGAGGATGTATCTTCCATGGCTAGTGCTACTTATGGAAGTATTTCTCCTGGACAATCCACATGTCTCTGAAAGTGTGATTCAAAGTTTTCCCAAGACTCTAATGAAAATAATTTGCTAATGGATGTTTTGTTTGATTTGTATCCAAAGATAAAGAAGGACATAATTGATTAGCATCTGAATGTGAGAAACAGGAGTTTCATTTAAAAAAAAATTAGATGTTCTCATGGTACAAACAAAACGGGTGATGAATGTTTTTGTTCAATATTCAAAAATATAGAAAGAACACTGCCTTCTCTTCAGAAAGATGGGCAAGGAGGAGCGTGGCCTTGGCAGCCGAAGTGCACATCCCCTCTGGAGGCAGCCCTGGCTCACTCTTTTCTGTCTCAAGTTGTAAACAATTGAATAGGCTTCAACATTTTCATCAATATTCAGTGTTGCCCTCACAAGGCTCACATTTGTTTATGTTATGGTTTTAGGCTCCTGTTCTTTGAAATAAACAGATATTGTAGCATTGGGGATGAGATCATGTTTCCTGAGGAACTTTTGGAGAAAATATTTTTATAATAAAATAAAAACATTTCTAAGAATGCAAAGAAGTCTGTAGAAGCTTCCTTTGTGTATTTTACAGTCCCCAGTTTTACACTCCAGACTTAACTGCTATTACAGGTTCTTATTAAACACAATATGAACAAACACAACAAACTAATTATAAGATGACAAGCCAGGTGCAGTGGTGCACATCTGCATCCCGAGGACTTGGGAGGCTGAGATAGGAAGGTAGCAGGCTCAAGGCCAGCCTCAGAAACTCAGTGAGACTCTATTTCAAAATAAAAAAAGAAGCCGGGCGTGGTGGCGCACGCTTGTAATCCCAGCATTCTGGAGGCTGAGACCGGAGAATCACGGTTTGCAGACAGACTCAGCTACTTAGTGAGGCCCTCTTTCAAAATAATGAATAAAAAACAGAACAGGGGGTATAGCTCGGAAGTAGAATGCCCCTGGGTTCCATCTCTAGAGCCACAGAAAAAAGAAAAATAGGACTTGGGGTGTAGCTTATGAGTAGAATGTCCCTGGGTTTAATCCTCAATATCACACACACACACACACAAACACACACACACACACACACACACACACACACCCCTAAGGTTAGAGTACAGAGGTAGAATACCCCTGAGTTGAATCTCCAGCACCATAAATAAATAAATAAATAAATAAATAAGACAAAAAATAAAAAGATGCCACAAAATTAAAAATAGTACCTTGCATATAAAAGTAATACAATTTACTGTTAACTTTTATAAATTTTTAAAACATCTCTGTATGACTTTGTGCAGTGTATGACCAAGACTTTGAAAGAGAAAGTCATAAATTAAGTCATGGAGCTAATAGTCATGGGGCAAAATTTTGATTCAGATAATTTTGTCTTTAAGACTACTTTCCAACAGAGGTAGATTATATATCCATATATTCTGAAGAAGATATTATTGTGCAATGAAACGAGAAAACAAAACAATAAAGATCCCTAAAAGCCAGTTGGTAAATGAGATGAACATTAGAAAAACAACTCCACAGTTTCATAGTACATAAACCTCATTAACGCAATATGAGATAAAGCCACATTGGAGAGAGAAAGGCCAGGGGGTCTGCTCTACATTGTTAAACAGAGCATGGAACACACACAGGTCACCCTTAAGTCCATACTGCACTTTACACCCTTTCAAGT
Organism: Muscardinus avellanarius; assembly: GCF_963383645.1. Classification (NCBI taxonomy): domain Eukaryota; kingdom Metazoa; phylum Chordata; class Mammalia; order Rodentia; family Gliridae; genus Muscardinus; species Muscardinus avellanarius. Next base: position 14,060,920 of record NC_137793.1, read on the forward strand.
AAGAAATGGTCCACTGCAATTAATAACCATTTCTCAACCTTGGGAATTACATATGATCTACCTGGAATTTCTACCTCATGGCTTCTGAAAGCGACCATCATGTAACATAGAACGTATAAGATGTTAAAAGAAAAAACCTCTATACTTATACATATTTCAGAAAATTATATATTTTATATATCCTTTTGGAAATTATGTGGACAAAAGGATATTAAAGGAAAGGTCAACAGAAAAGAAAGCTGTAGAATATGTTTACACTAGCTTTTCTCAAATTTATTTGGCCTTGGACCCAATACTGAAGTCACACTATTAAATTTTATGGGCAGCATTTTAGGGAATGTTCCCTTCTACATCTGGAAAGATTTGTAATAGAAGTATATAGCAAGTCGAAGAGGTAAATAATATTGTTCCGATCATGCTTACTTCAGACGTTGTTCTTGTTCTTGACTCTGTAGACAAAGGCAAAGATAATCTGCTTGATTGAGCACTCTCACTCTGCATCTTAGAAGTTAATATACTCAAGGAAGTCTGACTGGGGGAAGACATTTTTCACTTTCTACTATTCCTTCTGCTTGACTTCTTTCATCACCAAATGGATATTGTCAATCAACTAGATAATCAATCAGCTCATATCTTCCTTGTTTGCAATGCATTCTGCTGGAGATATGTAGAGACTGTCTTGAGGAGCTTGTGGTCTAATTGAGGAGGCTAGGGCATGGCTACACTGACAAATTATATAACTGTGCAATGTTAAATATACATTATCAGAAATGTCACAAGGCGGGCTTGATTAATGGCTGAGCGCGTGTCCTGCTGTGAGTTCAGATGCGACGAGGTTCCGGTGGGGTGGTTGTGACCCGGGGTGGTGGTGGGGTTTGTGATATTCACGTATACTGAAGCATATATTTATGCCTAAGTGCAGGCATAATTTGAAGAAGGGCAGAATAAGCTTCAAAGCAAGCATGGACACACATGTTTGCACTTTTGACTTAGAAAAGACATTTTCTAGTAATAAAAGAATAAAAGATGCTAGCAAACTAGCTTTACTGAAACATCAAAAATATTAGCTTTGAAGAAAAAGAGTAATAAAGTATGCATGTGTATTAACTGAACACCCTCCCTTCCAATCATGGTTCATTAACTCTGTTCACTTTCAAAGGAAGACACTCAAAAAGTTCCCCATTTAGATGGAGCTGAATATCGGGCAAGAAATGGACATTGCCCGGAGAGGCTAGTCTAAGTTTGTGCTCAAGAGTTGTAAATGAAATTAAACATTAGAAATTTATACGGAGATAGTTCTCTGATTGTATAAATCAGGAATTAATTTGGCTAACAAAACTGCTCAGGGAGAAATAAGGCACAGAGTCAGATGGAGTAAATCTAACGGTGTGGTGTCTGCTATATCATTTGTTCCTAGGAATTGACATGAATTTACAATCTTGAATATGTAGGTATTATTTCTTGGCATACATGAAAATTGATTTGTACTTTCATTTTTTCCCCAGAGTTTTACATTTTAAAGGAAAACTACATCAAACATTGTCTTCATGTAACATATGTAGGAATTAGGCAGAAATAACTTCAAGTATACAAAGAGTTTTGATTCCGTCTTCTACATTATTTTAACAACACACATGCTCTTCCCTGAACAGTGCACTGGAAAGTAAAGGAGAAGATTGGCAGTGCTATTTCCCTTGTCAGATGAATTGCTTTAGTAGAAAGAAAAAAAAGGGGGTGCATAAGGCAAATAATTTCCCCGAAATGAAGGCATTAGACTATGCTATAGGAGCAGAAAGCGAAGCAGAAGCATTCAGTAAAGTCGAAAACAAGGGGTCACCCCTCAACAATTGTTGCAGTTACAGACTCAAAGTTGGATCCAAATGCTCTCATCTGTTAAACTAAATTTGGCTGGGGAGTGAAGTTTTTCTGGATGTGTAAGTGATGCAAATTTATGCAAATACTTTATATCCTGACTCTTCACACCCTTTTTCCATAATTTCTTTATAGGGCTTGCTGCAGCTAAAATCATGTTTATACTATGGAGAAAGGCTTATGGCTGCATGAGCTGTGTATGAAATGAGAAAGTTGAAAGCTAGCTCTTGTGTCTTTCACCTCTGTAAGCATCTTGTTAGATTATTTCTGGACATGGATACATTTATTTTAACAAGTGCCTCATATTCTCTAATGAAGATCTCTGGTTCATATTCAAGTCAAGTTTGATTTGTATAATTTGGTAGCATTTAATTCATGTCCAGTTTATTTTAGTTCTTACCTTGGTGGAGATGGAAGTATGAACTGCATGCAAGAGACATGACAGTGTTATCGTGTCTACAGAAAATATACAGCGAAACAGTAAGGAAAACAACAACGTAATGTTATGTCTATGCTAAAAATATAGTAAATTTGAAATTATATGCCATCTATAAATTATTGATAGGAAGTTTTAAATTATTTCTAATTTATAATGTTAAAATATGTGTTTATTGCAGAGCCTTTTGCTGATTTATTCTCCATTTGTTTATATTTCCATTCTTCAAAGCACTTTTTCTCTTTGTATTAGTTTCTTGAATTGTGGGCGATTTTTCATTACACCTTGCTGTAAGGTTTACAGAAAGAGACAGAAAAAAAAAGGACTCCCACACAACACAAATATAAAAGAATGTAATTTGTGAGGTTATAAATGGCATTTTTTTACTGTAATAAAATAAGCAAAGAATAAATACAACTGAATTAAACTGAAGCCCATTAGTGAGATAAGAACAACATAAAAAGAGACTCAAAGGATTTAATAGCGAATCTTCAAGAGTATTCTTTTGTGTACTAAATGTTTGACTGTCGTAGGAAGCCTTCTCAAAGTGCCCTTCTGCAAGCCAAGGTTTTCAGTCTTTGGAGCTAGGCTTAGGGGAGCCATGTTTTTAACATGTATAATAGCAGCATTCTTATATCTAATTAAGTCCATAAAGGGGTAACACATTGGGAAGCACTGAAATCAAATCTAGTTCCCAAGTTATCTTGACCCCATCAATGACTTTTACTGTGTAGACTCTGGCTTTTCTTTGTCCTGGTCTCTTATTTGTATGACCTGGGTTCTGCTATTAGATGGAAATTGGGAGGGGACAAAAAGATTGGGGAGGGAGTGAGGAGAAGAAGAATGTGGAAGCTGAAATTATCTGCTCAGGATTTGTACCTGCTCTTCACCACTTGCTGGGATATCTTAGCAAGCGACTTAACTTTTTGCATCTCGGTTTTCAAGGTTGTGGATGCATATAGCAATAGCCCCTATGGCCCAAATCACTGTGAAACTATATATAAACATAGCATGTATCGTGCATACAATAAACTCTGTATTAGGAGAAAATTTTAAATAAAAAAGTATAGGCTAAATACCAAAGGAGTGACAAACAGACACAAGGAGTAAATAGAGACCCAAGAGAAGAAAGTGTTTGTTACATTTTGGTGATTTATACACATGAATAAAGAAGACACATTTAAAAATATTTCAAGTCGTAGTCTGACTTTGGTTTCAGAAGGTATGTAAAACCAGAATCTATCCCCTCTACCACCCTAGGTTTATATTATGTTTAACATTAAAGAATGTGCTTTGTAGCCAGGTGGTGACCTTCTCTTCCTCCTCTACTTCCTCCTCCTCTTCTTCCTCTACCTCCTTTTCTTCTTACGATACTAGGGATTGAATTCAGAGATATTCTACCTCTGAACGACCCTAGGTCTATTAATTTCTATTTTGAAACAGGGTCTCACTAAGTTGCTGAGGTTGACCATGAACCTGTGATCCTCCTGTCTCAGTGTCCCACGTACCTGGATCAACTAGCTGCCAAGGAGCTTATTATTGGTTAAAAATCTCACATGGGTGTTACCAGTCACTACCAGGTGCTGGAAATAACTGAAGGAAGCTGCGAGGATCCCTCAGTAACTGCTGTCATGTATCTTCTGATGGAGCTCAATATTGTAATTGATACTACAGGAAGATTCCAAAATCCTGGTGCCTACAACAACCCTGCTTTTAGAATTTCTATGTTAAATAATTTTGAGGGTTTCAGTTTCAGAATTGTTTTATTTGCATCCGGAATGGTCTCATTACCTAACTCAGAGTTGCCCAAACATTGGGTAAACAGGTAGTCATCGATTGGATGAGAGGGTGCAAATGAATTGTTCTGTTCACCCAGAACATAAATGCAGCTGACTCTCCTTAGTGACAGAGTATAAATAGATCATGTTATATAAGGCACCGTGAGATTTTTTTTTAACCTTTCAAAAGAATTAGCATTGCACACAGCATTACTATTTAAGAATTTCCTCCATGCAGAACACGGTGTTTAAAATCAACCCCCACTGACATCCATCAAAGCCAAGAAAGCAAACAGAGATGGAGAATCTGTATTTTGAAGTCTTTTATAGGTGAACATAGATTGGCGTTGTCATAGGCACAAGTGCCTTGCACGGGGCTGAGACTGAACATCTGCTTAAATGAAATTTCCACTTAAGAGAATCTAGCACAACCTATTCTTTTAAGGGATTGTGAAGTGGATATTTTTACTGACTCAAGAAAAAGACAGATGGCTGTTTTTACTGATTTCTGGAATAGAGTAGTACATAGTACTTAGTCCTTAAGTTTCATAACCAAATTGGAAGTCCAAACTGCACTGTTATATGTTTTTAGTAGTGGTGAATCGATCAGGCTAATTTGCATAAGAAAATCTCAGGTAGACTGAAACTTCTGCCTCCTGAGAAGGAAACACTAGGAATCCATGCAGAAACTGATAATTCACAGTGGTACCAAGCAGTTCTCCCTGATTTGCCCCAAGGAGCATTCCTTTAAGTATCTCAAAAAGAACTGGAAAGATCCAGAAGAGTATAAATTCTCCTTACCCGTGCCAGTCAACATGATAGTGACAATAACAAGGATCCTGAGGGAGTGAACAGATACACTTCATTAATCTGGTGGTATCCCTCACAATGGGCCACCATATTGGACAACTGAGGACTGGGTCCTTTGTCCTGCAGAGTACAGCCATTCCCTGCTGGACATGTGCAAACCGGATTATAATCTCATTTCCCTAAGTTTGCAGCATCTTTCCATCCATCATGTTCATCGTTGCCTGTGACAACTGTGCATTATCTGAAAACCCGGGTGTGGTCCAGATATGCTTCTCAGTTCCTGTCATTGTGCCGCCTTGGCAGCAACACTGCAATGAAGGACAAGTGTTAATTGTGAATACAGGAATATTGTGAATTCAAATAGTTTTATTTTCTCACTTTGAACACAGTTTAATAATACTTGCAAATGCCCAGACATATTTTAACTTCACTTTTCTCTGTCAGAAAATAAATGAGTAGTGTTTTATAAATATGAGGCCAAAAAGGAAGGAGGTGGCAGAGTGTTGCATGAATCTCATTTTGTAATAAAATCTGGGACTGATTGACCGTATAATTAGGTAACTAATTAGGAAAAATAATTAGCATCAGAAGACTTCCAGTTCATCATCTATGTGTTGGAGACTTTATTTTCTTAATTTTTTTAAAGAATGTGCAATTCCTAGGAAGTATATGAAACAGGCATTATAGAGATGAAACTCTAAGACTACAAAAATAGAAATTAGTAAGCATTACAATTATTTTAATTTTAATTTTTTTTTGCAATACTCAGGATTGAACCCAGGGGCATTCTACCTCTGAGCTACACCCTCCAGCCTATGTTTTTTTCTTTATTTGGAAACAGGGTCTCACTAAGTTGTGGAGTACTTCACTAAGTAGATAAAACTGGCCACAAACCTGCAATCCTCCAGTCTCAACCTCCCAAGTAATGGGATGATAAGTATGCACCATCAGGCCTCGCTATATTTACAAATAACTTTATAGATCACTGTAAAATATTAACCTGAAAAGAAATGAATTAATGAAATAAACAGTGAAACTCTGTGTGTGTGTGTGTGTGTGTGTGTGTGTGTGTGTGCGTGCACGCGTGTGCACGCATGCTTGTGTGTGTGTTACTAGAGATTGAACCCAGGGGCATTCTTCCTCTGATTTACACTCCCACCCCAGTCCTATTTTATTTTAATTTTGAAACAGCATCACCCTAGATTGAGAGTCTCACTACTGTCCTCATACCTGCAATCCTCCTGTCTCAGCCTCACATAAAACATTTTAAATGTTTTGAAAATACATTAAAAGCAGTCTTTTTAATGTATTTTTCTCATTGTTATTTAGCTGCTATCATGTATAAAATACTTCTGGGATCACAAAAAATAAACAGCTAAACAGCCCTTGTTTATCTTGTTCTTCCCTTGACTTTGCTTGGTATTCAGCCTAAACAGTTTAATTTGTACATATTTTAGAATAAGAAATTTCAGAGGAAGGCTGGAATTTCTTTAAAGTAGATATCCACATTCATGCTGTGCCTATGGGTGATAGAAATGAGCTCCAGAATGATTTACTTTACCTGAGGTTAGACTTTTAAACTAGTGAAAAAAGCAGGGGAAAAAAAAGGAAGGATAAAGAAAAACACCTGCAATTCAGAACCTGCCTCAGCCTCCCAAGTATTGGGATTACAGGCTTGCTTTACCACAACCCCTGACTTAGAGTTTAAGTTTTACAAGATGAAAAGAATTCTGGAGATTGATGGTGTTGATATAGTTGCACATTATCCATATATTTAGTACCACTGAATGGTATGCCAGCCAAAAATGATTCGCATGGTAACTCTTATGTGTATTTTAACAACAAAAGAATGAAAGAAAAAACAAGGAAAAAAAAACCCTCAAGTCTTCTGAAGTTGGTTATCATTGTTTTCCCAATACAACATGCATCCAACTTTAGTCATTTAATGTATTTAACAATGAAGCCAGGCATGGTAGTGCACACTTGTAATCCCCGCGCTTGGGAGGCGGAGACAGGAGGATCGCACAGGTTTGAAGCCAGCCGCTCTGGCTTAAGAGACTCTGTTTCCAAATTAAAAAAAAATATAAAATAATTCTGAGAGTGTATCCCGGATGTAGAAGGGTTTCCAGGAACCCCAGTATCACCAAAAAAAAAAAAAGAAAAGAAAGAAATTAACAATGAAAAGTCTTTGGTAGACTCATCAGTAATTTTACTAGAAGTAAAGTCACAGTAATGTAGTTTTTTGAAAGAAAAGCTAAAGACTATAATCATGAAAAACATTTTATTAATATTTCTAATTTCTTTAAACCCAAAATAAAATGATCAATTATTTATCCATGAAGTCTATAGAAGAAAAAGTGAAGAACCCTTTTCTCCTCTCACAATCTCACTTTGTCCTTATTTCCTTTCTTAATTGGTATGTATTATCCCAATCTTTTTCAATGAAGGGATGTGTCAATACACTGGACTCACATTCAACATTTCAGGGTCAATTTGGATGCAAATGACAAAGAAGCTAGCTTGTTCAGTAAGACGATGCGCTGACTTACCTTACCTGCAAACCCAGGTAAAACGTAGGCTCTGAGCATGATCTAATCCAGCGCCTTCATCTGTTTTCTTGTGAAGTTCTGTTGAGCTCGTCTTCATCTGTGCATGCATTCGGATTAACATTCTGAGAAAGAGAAGGCTGCTTCTAGAAACTATCCCAGAGGAGAAAGGGAACTTTCCTAGAAAGCCCCAATACGCTTCATGGCACAGAGGCCCATCCTGGGTCCCTGTTCCAAACCATTCACTGGCATGGAAGACGGGTCTGGGATCTCTTTTAATGGCAATACATGCACACATGAAGAAAAGTGGATTCTTCAAAACAATCTGGTTTGTTAAGACAAAAAGGTACAGACACTAAGTGAACAATTAACAATGTTCACCACACACATACCCATAAATGGTTCTTTTTCTTGCTCTCCTTAAAGCATATCTTGAACATCTTTTGCGCTATCATACACAGCTTTATCTTATTTTTTCAATTTATATAAGGTCACAATACATACATACCAAAACATTTAACCAGTCTTCTGGTGACATGCATTACTTTTTTTTATTCATTCAGCAATGTTGTCTTCTTAATTTGGAAGAGGTTTAAGCTCACAATGCTAATACCAAACAAATAAAACGTATAATTCCAGGTTATCTATCTCTTAGAGAGAGTTCTGGTGAAATTTCTGTAGGGCGTAGCATATGAGCCTGGTTCTATGAAATTTCTACACAGCACCCAAGAGTGCTTGAGGATGTTCCATAGACCAAGTGTCTCTGGTTCTCATGGGACAGAAGTTCTTCCATGGTGACAAAAAGAAAAATGGGAGATTGGCAACTCTCTTTGCCCAAAATATAGAAAAATTCAGTTAAGATAGGATTTCTTCCTATAAATTCATTTTGGGAAGATATAATGGAAATAACATTGAGATATTTAAAGAATATCTAATGTTTCAGCTAACTTGATGGGTATTATTAATTTAGTCTTTATTGTTGTCAGTGTCTAGAAATTACCTCTCATCGTGGACTGGAACATGTCCCATAAGGTCAGGAACAATGACTATTTTATTATTAAATCATCAAAGACTAATGTAATGCCCAGACCAGGAAAACAGTAGACATTTGATGAATATCTATTGACGGAACAAAAATAAGTAAATAAATGAAATAAAGGACAGTAATGAATGTCATGTATCTTGTCCTTTACTAGAATGGCAGGATAGAAACAGCTATATTTCACATTCAAATAGCCTTAGGGCTAAAAGCACGAGCTAAAGTCTATGTGACAGATGAAATTATTAATAATGGGCAATATCAATAAAAATGAGGAATTCTCAAATTTCTAGTGACCATACTCCAATATCTTACCTATATGAGCTAGACATACTTTATTTTACTTAGGATTCTTTGGTTGCAAGCAAGAGAAATACACTAAATATTATCATAAATTTAGAAAGAGAGGAAATTTATTATAACAAAGTATGTAACCCCTAAGGATAGAGCTACGGAGATCACGAATACAAATGAGAAAGAAAGAGGACAATCATTAGAAACTGACCCAATGCTGTTCCTTTATTTTAGGAGCTAATGGCCGCTGCTACCCTGGCCAAGTTGTGTTCTTCCTTACTGCCAAACCACTACCCATGCTTCTTTATACCCTTTTTAAATTTTTTCTTTGCATTTGGATGGGGAAGGTACTGGGATGAAACTCAGAATCTTTCTACCTTCAAGCTATGCCTCTCATCCCATTTTGTTCTGCATTGAACCTGAGTTCTCAGCCCTCCAAGGTACTGAGATTACAGGTTTACTCCATGTCTGACTTTTTTGTGCTTTTAATTCATGCTTAGGATACCAATAGTCGGGAGGCTGAAAAAGAAAGATTGAAAGTTTGAGAACAGACTCAACACTTTAGTGAGATTCTCAGCAATCTAGCAAGACCCTATTTAAAAAAAAATACAAAGATTTCTCAAAACAAGAATAAGAGCCGGGAGTGGTGGTGCCCACTTGTAATACCAGCATTTGGGAGGTTGAGACAGGAGGATACAGTTTGTGGCCAGCCTCAGCTACTCTGTGAGACTTTTTGCAACTCAGTGAGATCCTGTTCCAAAATAAAGAATAAAAAATAGGGCTGAGGGTGTAGCTCAGAGGTGGAATGCCCCTGGGTTCCAACCCCAGTACTGCAAAAAAAAAAAAAAAAAAAAAAAAAAAAAAAAAAAAAAACAAGAGATATATGAAAAAAATATTCAACATTATTAGCAATCAGGAAAAATGCAAACTAAAACTACACTGAAGCTGGGTAAGGTGGAACTCATTTGTAATCTCAATACTTAAGAGCCTGAGACAGAAAAGATTGCAGGTTCAAGGAAAGTCTCAGCAAGTAGTGACACAACCTAGAGAGACCCTGTTTCAAAAAAAAAAATTAATAGGGCTGGGAATGTAGCTTGGAAGTAGAATGTCCCTGGGTTCAAGTCTCAGTACCACAAAAACAAAACAAAACCCTATACTGAGATTCTGCTTAACTCTAGATAAAATGGTCATTATAAGAGCACAAACAATAAATGCTGGTGAGGATAGGGGAAAATAGGAACCCTTGTATACTGTTGGTGGGACTGCAAACTATACAGCCACTGTGAAGATCAGTGTGAGGATTCCTCAGGAGATTGGAATGGATCAACTATATGATCCAGAAGTATCTCTCCTGAGCATCTTTCAAAAGGAATTGAAATCAAACTACTATAGTGATACATGCATATCATTCTTTATAGCTACATAATTCACAATAGTCAAATTACTGAATCAGCATAGGTGTCCTTCAACAGATGGATGGATCAAAACCTGGTATAGCTGGGCGTGGTGGCACATGCTTGTAATCCCTGCATTTGGGAGTCTGAGACAGGAGGATCGTAGTTTGTGGACAGCTTCAGCTACTTAGTGAGGCCCTTTGCAATTCAGTGAGACTGTTTTAAAGTAAAGAATAAAAAAGTAGGACTGGGTGTATAGCTCATAAGTAGAATGCCCCTGGGTTCCAATCTCAGTATAGCAGAGAAAAAAAAAATCACTGTTGTATATACACAATGAAATTTTACTCAATCATAAAAAGAATAAAATGATGTCATTTGCAAGAAAATGGATAAAATTTGAGAATATTATGCTAAGCAAGATTAGCCCATCTCAAAAAATTAATAATTGTATGTTTTCTCCCTTGTGTGGAAGCTAGACAGAAATTGAGAAACAAAGGTAACAACAAATACATAAGAAGAGACTTCCATAAAGTAGTAGAAAGAGATTAGGGGAGGGAGGAGGGGGAGAGAGACACAAAGAAGGTTAACAGTTCAAATAATGTTAGGTGCATATATTAAATTACCAATCTCAATCTAAAAGACTTGTACGATGAAAGGGATGGAGAAGGTAGGACTTGGAGAAAATATTTCTATCACTATACACCTCCACATAATGTATAACTACAATGCACCAATAAAAGGAAAAAAATGAAACAAAGGGCTGGGGTGTAGCTCAGAAGTACAATGTCCCTGAGTTCTATCCCCAGGACCACACACACACACACACACACACACACACACACACACACAGTACTTGTACTGTATTCCAAATGCTCACTGATTAACACCCTTACTATCCTTTTTTTTTATAAGCTAAATGAAATATCTTCTTTGCTAAGCTCTTACTTTCTGTGCAGAAAACTGGGATCCAGCCACCTATGTAGTTCTATCTAAGGGTCATTTGGGGCTCAGGGTCATGAGGCATGCCAAGCTTTCATCACGGTATGAACAGACAGCCGTTGTGAAAATAAATCATGGGAAAGTGAGCAGATAGAAGATGATTTAGTATAAACAAAATATTTTATTATAGCTATTTTTCAGGTTATAAAATCAATACATGACCATCTTCATATTTCCAATTCATTATATGTATTCTGGTTTGTTTTCCATGTTTATACCACACATATATATGTATATTTTCAAAACTATAAAAATTTTAAAGAGATGTGAGATCACACTATTTATTTTTGTAGGTCTTATTTTCTGTCTGCTTATTTATATTTCTACTTCCCTAAAAACTTTAACCAAGATGACTACATGATTTTTCCTTTATTTTTATGAATTTATCATTTTTGCTTTACTTGCCCTTCTATCCTTTGTCTCCAGGCTACTAGACACAGTAGCAATATGATAAATATCCTTCTTTCCAAATACTTCTATGTTCTCTGATTGGGTTTTTAGGAGTTATTTCTAGACATAAAATTTCTGGATGAATGGCATGAACTCTTTAAAGTCCATCACCAAATTGATTTTGTAAAAAGTTGTGTTTACTTTTACTTTCAGTAATTGTGTAAAAAAGCTACCACTTTCATTCTCAATAATTATACTTGTGGGTTTAATGATCTTACCTATTTCTACAAAGCACAAGAAAGCCGGGCATGGTGTGCATACTTGTAATCCCAGAACTTGGAAGCCTGAGACAGAAGGAATCACATGTTTGAGACCAGCTTTGGCAACTTAGTAAGACCCTGTTTCAACATAAAAAATTAAATCAGCCTGGGGGTGTAGCTCAGAGGTAGAATATAACTGGGTTCAATCCTCAGTACCACAAACAGGCCACACACACACACACACACACACACACACACACACAGAAAGAATTTCTAAGAGAGTGGTTGAAATATACTTAATTGAGAATATATTCCTTATTTTCTTTTCATATTTGTAATAATAGAAGCAAACTGCATAATTAAAATTCCTTAAATATTTATATCATGGGATATTAAACTACATGTGACCAATACAACCTACATTTTTAAAATTATTTGATATATTTATGTGTTTTAATTCTCAAATATGAAACATTGTTAACATTAGACACTACTAGATATCAGGAAGGCATATATGAGTTATCTGTGTTTTTCCACAATCCTCCATCCCACAGTAGGTCACAGACACAGAAACAACATCGTACAATGCCTTAAGTGACATACAAGAGAAATGCTCAAAGAGCTGTGGACACTGAAAGGAAAAGATGGGTCACTGCCACAAGATATGAGCAACAGAGGCTTCCTAGAGAAAATGGCATCCATCTAATAACTAATACTGCAATTTCTATCACAAAGTACAGGTTAATTTTGTGCCTGTAAGAGAAGAAACAGATCTGGGTAGAGGGTAAAATGTCTCCGCTCTGTCAAGCAGCTCAGGACTTATCCTGAAAGCAAAAGCAAGCGCTAAAGAAGACTAGGACAAATGAGAGGCTGTTGGACCATCCAGGGAAAGATGTTGATAGTGTCAAAGCCCTGGACCTCGGTGATGAGACCTGTTGATATTTAGAAGATAAAGTCAGAGATGCTTATCAGCCAATTAGATGTGAACATTTGAGAAGAGAGAGCTGAGTCCCCCCTGCCCAGTAGGTTATTAGGAAATGTAAGTCTCTGAATATAATGAAGGGTAAGCTATGGTCACTTGTCTTTATGAAGTTTTAAGTAATTGAGAGATAGGACTAATAAAAATTGTATGTATAAAAATGGAACTGTGTAAACAAGTGAAAACTGAAGAAAAAAATTGAAGAGTCAAAATCACATACATGAATCAGAAATCACATTTGAAATGTTAACTGGGGAATAAAATATAAGATGATTATGTGGTAAAAATGAGACCTAAGGACAATAAATGTTTTAAGAATTATACAGGAATTGGGAATGGTGGCACACTCTTGTAATGCCCAGTACTTGGAAAGCTGAGACAGGATGATTACAGGTTCAAGGTCAGCCCCTGCAATTTAGTAACATCTTTAGCAACTTAGCAAGACCCTGTTTCAAAATAAAAAGTAAGATAGTGCTGGGAGTTTAGCTCAGAGACAGAATATCTAGTACCAAAAATAAGTAAGTAAGTAAATAAATAAATAAATAAATAAATAAATAAAGGAATTATACAGGAGAAAAGAACAGGTAAACAAGGCAGAATCATTCACTGTTTCTAAAGAAGCTGTGCTACCAAAAAAAAAAAAAATCAGTATTTCAGAAATTCAAAAGAGAGGGAGAGGTCAACTTTGTCAAGAACCACAGAGCAAGATATGGGCTAAAGTTGCCCAGTAGACTTAGTAATTAGGGTTCATTGCTGATCTGAGCTATTGACACTGGCTTTTGTGGAAGAATAAATTGGATTGCAATAGACACACTGAGAAGTGGATGGCACAAATATCAACTATTGTCCTGAGAATTGATGAAGACCCCATTTTTTTAGTTTCAGGTGATTTCATGGTAGAATAATTGCATTTTAGATTAGAAATATCTCTGAGAATGAGAGTTTGGGGAGATGGATAAAGGAAAGAATTTAGACAGAGCATGATGTGACAGTCTCTAGACTTCCATCATGAAAAAGTCTGAAAATTCAATACTTCAGCCTAAAGCAACAAAAGTGAGAATTCTGTTGACTCCAAGTGGCAGCCATTTGCTTTTCATTCCATATTGTTGGTGTTAAGTACTTTTATGTAGTATATTTTGTGAGTCAAATGAGTATTTTTTTATGACAATTCAGTCACATAGACACCTGGACTTCAACTCACCACCATAGTGTTGGGAACATTTGATGGATAGATCCATGTGCATTTCACAAGTCATGATTGGATTAGAATAAAATGTAGAAAGGTATAATCATCAATTGGATGACTTTGTCTCAGTAGATGCATGCTGAAGATCCTCTAGAACAGAAAAACGATGAGTAAAGAAACTGTGTCTTTGCTTTTCTTTTATCCCCAGGACTGAGCACATTTTCTGGTACATGCTTACCTAATAATGTGTATTGAGTAGGTGAATTAGGGAAGCTACAGACTGAAAAGATGAGAACCACAGAAAGCCAAATTATGTTGTCCCCAGTTTGTGTATCTTAGCAGAAAACAAGAAAGAAAATTTAAAACCTACATAGTTGTTTTCTAGCAGCAAATACGAGCTGGAGAAAAGATTAAAAAAAATACATGTGCTAAAGGGAGAGAGAAAGCAAGCAAGGTGACTTAATACTTGCAATTATACTGTTTCCTTCACTTCTATATCCACTTCCTGCATCATTTTCTATAATCATCAATCTACTAGCCATTTTTCTTTCTACTTTTACTCCTTCCTTTCTTGCTAGTGAGCTTTTAGCATTTATTTTGGTCCATTTTTACCATCATCCTCCTTGCTGGTACCCTTCTATTATATTAGGGAAGGAACAACCTTTGTCATCTTTCCAAATGATAACTGATGTCCTGCTATCAGTAGTGAGTCCAAAATCCTTTTAAGTCTAGGCTGCATCTGGAATTATTTTTAGGTTTCTTTCCTAACTCCCACACCATGTGGTCCTATTCTTTGGTTCCTTTGAGCCAACTGGAATCTTTGAACCTGTAGTGCCTGAAACATTCACTTATTAATATTTTGCACAACTAATTGCTGTTGATTGTATAAACTATGATTGCTTTCCTAATTCTCTACATGGACCCCGTCTGTGTTTTTTTTAATAGCAAATAGTTATCAATTAACTGTGTATGTGTTTTTTTGTAATTTTTTTTCTAGGAGTCATGACTTTTAGTTTCTATAGAATATAAATTTTGCAAAGTCAGGGATTTTTCCATCTGTTTATTCTTATTTTCCCATCATCTAATACAGAGTCTGAACATAATAGTAATTTATTAAATAAATATTTCTTTGAAAAATAAATTAAATAATGATGATTACTGAAGAAAAGTGATATCTACTTAACATAAGTATAACTTTAAGTAGTTTTTCAAGGGAAGTTATTTAAACTCCCAGTGCAGAAAGAAAATCTAATTCTTCAGCCTCTCACACATGCAGGTCTGATGGTCAATATTGTGGCAAGAAAAGGAAAAGTGAAATTTTAATTAACTGTGACCTAACTGCTATGTTCTAGAGTCTAATAATCTCTTAATGTTCAAAGTTAATTTAAAAAAAACAATTTTAACTTAAAAGGTTTTGGCAACTCTCCTTTACCAACTGTAACATAATTGAAGATTATATATATATATATATATATATATATATATATATATATATATATTTAATGCTGGATAATATTTCTTTCTTTATGATTTGAAATTTCAACCAGACATTGACCTCTCAATCAGGATGCCAAGAATTATAAGCCATGTTGTTCTAAATAAGCAATAAAAACGAAATATTTGAATGTTATTTTAAACAGTAAGAACTTGGACCACTCAAAGGATACTTTTAGTAAATTGCAGTGAACCAAAAATGATCGCTTCTGAGGAGCTTGTTTCCCCAATATGTATTTTCATCTTGACAAAATATACATAACAAATTTCTATTTCATCCCCCAATTTTAAGATTAAAGACTTAGTGGGCATGGTAGAGACTGAGTAGCTGTTTTCCAAACTGGCTTCTCCTATTTTCCATGCTCACAGGTGTCCTGTGTTTCTCAGCTGTCCCGTTATTTTGGTGTAGACACATGGCTGGGTTGTAGGTCCTGGCCAGTGGAACACAAGCAGAAGTTTCCATGCACCCTCACCACAGTTGCTCCATAAAACCTTCAGGTCATGAATTCTTGCATGTGTTTTCTTCAGCTTGGGTCTGAAGAACATGCCTCTAGAGTGTAACGGACTCATAAGTGAGAATATTATCAGGATATAGCTTCCCTGAAAAGCCACTTAGAAGGTAAGCTGCCACACTGGACCACTTCTGATCACTTCATAGGGTATAGAAATTGGGATTCCAATACTTAGCAGTTACAGAAATTGATATCACCCTAAGAAACACCATGTGCTTTCCACAGCACCTGTAAGTATTGACTGATAGTTTTTCTAGGTTTGGAACCAGTGAGCCACATGGTGGTGCTTATTCTTTCTGTGTGTTTGTTTGCTCTTAATTGCCCAACATCTGGCCATCAGTGGCAACAGCTGGAAAGTCAAAACTGCCCTACATTACCAGTAACAGGGAGCCAGGCTAGGATAAACCACACACTCTTTTGAGAGATGGCACAATTCTCTATGGAATGCCCAAGGAAGACCTGGTTCATGTCAGAGTGTAATGATGGATGACATGACAATGGGGTCGTAGCGTTTCTTTCTGTTGGAAACATATGAAGGGCATGCTGCACCTTTTTTTCAAGTTGAATCCTCCATTTAGAGGTAATCTGTACCTATTCCCAATCCCAAACTACCACAATTCCAGCTGAACTTCACTGCTGTGATAAGGGTAAAGGACTTTGGCTGAAGGGCTTCAGCACAGACTAGCTGTGTCGTGTTGCTAATGGCTGCTTTCATTTCATCAGGATGATGAGAGGGGAAAACGGGATTCTGTGACAGGGAGACCCTGAGCCATCAAGATGACAGAGCACAAACTGCTCCTTAAGAGGAAGAGGTGGGTCCTCACTGCTTCCTGCTCACTGAATTTCTCTAGATCTGAGAGTGAGCTCTTCCAGGAGTAGCTTAAGAGAAAATATAGCCTCATTTTCATCTCTTAAATAGTCAAGACAAAACTATTAAGAGAATGTGGGGGATGAGAAGGTATCTAAGTTGGTGAAGCTCGCCTAGAATGATTCTTTTGTAAGGCAGCCAAAATTACTAGGGAGGGATTATCTTGCACCCTTAAAATAATTTAGTAGCTCCCCATTAAGATAATGGCCAAATGCTTAAAGAAACCTGCGTAATCTTACCTCTGCTTAATTCTACAGATCTGTATCAAGACTGTTCTTTCATCTCTGACTTAATGTAGGCAAATTTCTTTCTGTTCTTCAAGAAGACCACGCTCATTTGCATGCATCTCATAATAGTTGCACCTGCTGTTCCTTCTACATGGGATGATCTCTGTGGACCACAGTTTTAATTAGTCACGTCTCCATGAGAACACTACTGAGACAGTGCTATCTAGGACTTCCCTTTACTCGGTCTAGGTTAGAAACCCTTTTCACATGTCTACTCTAGATTGCATTATATTATTTGTTCAAAATATACTCTGTCTTCTAGACTCACCCTAGAAGGACCCCTGTCTCCTATATCTTCTATAGAAGGAGGATGTTTTCTACCCTATCAGTGACTAATTTGATCTTGAGACTTGATTTATACAATTAAATGCTAGTGATGATGTCATCTTCATACTAAGAATTGAAAGCTGTTGTAGCTAAGAGAGAGATGATTTTTGGGTTTGTGTTCAAGAAAGAGAAGACCATGAAGTCAAGAGAATTACCAGTAGAATAGTGGAAAGGAACTGGAAGAGGATGGTGGGAAGGGGATAAACCAGGATTGAGGAAAGAAATGGTTCAAATAAGGTTTTTATGCATACATGAAGGTATCTCGTCCAATCTCACTACCATGAACGGGAAGGGAGGAAGAGGGAGCATGGTGGCTGTGGAGGAAAACATACCCATGATGTGCACACCACACATGTTTTGTATCACTCTGAATCTCACTATGATGTATAATTATATTGTACCAATAACAGCACTTTAAAAATAAACAAAAATCAAATATGTCATGAAGCAGAGTTGTAGCTGATGCACATGGGACATGAATATAAGTAATCAATAAACAAATGGTGCCAGGCGTGGTGGTACACACTTGTAATCCCTGTGCTTGGGAGACTGAGACAGGAGGATCGCAGGTTTGACGACAGCCTCAACTACTTGGTGAGGCCCTCTGTAACTTAGTGAGACCAAAATAAAGAATAAAATAGAGCTGGGGGTTTAGCTCAGAGGTCAAATGTCCCTGGGTTCATCCCCAGTACCACAAATAAATAAATAAACAAATAAATAAATGAATAAATACAATACTTATTTTCATAAGCCACTGAAATATTTGACATGTGTGTTAATTCAGCATACTATAATAAAAGATAACATTTTTAAAATATAAAAACAAATATACCATGATAATTGTGGACTTTCTTTAAAGTCAAACATTCTGTAGCCTATATCCATTCTGCTACTTGGTTCTTAGTGTTCTTTTTTATTTTTATTTTTATGTACTGGGAACAAACCCAGGGGCATTCTACCTGTACATCTAATCTTGACATTGATGCTGGATAAAATTAGTGCTAGTATCATATAATGCTGGTTCTCAAGTTCTTGCATTATCATGCTTTGCCTTTTCTAAAGGACATTTCCTGCTACACACTATCAGCCAATATTTTTTCAAATAACCTACAATGATAGCAACTTAACGCTCATCTCTCCTCTGATAACTGGTCACTGTTGTTTTTTTTAACTATTTACCTCCCCAGTTTAATATCATGTACTAGGCAATGCCCTTATATAGTAGCTGAACATTCAAGAATTAGATAAAGTTGGTTTGGTATGTACTCAGGAGTATATGAGTAACCTGAAGAGAAAGGCTGGTATACAAACCTAAGACAGTACAGTTAGACTCATGAACACTGGATGAGATCAGTTTTCAGCAGGGCCATGGTGGTGTTTGGGGACACATATGACCCAATGGGCTCATTTTCCAAGAGCCATCCTAGTATTAGGGATAGAAATTGATCTTGAAAGTAGAACTCAGTAGTGTTGTCCTGGCCATGTTTGAGATATATCATCCACATGTCCAAGTGGTTTTTAATTCATATAGGGTTCTACCTGAAAACACTGGCATTTGTGAAAAGGCTGGTACTTGGAATTGGGAAGCTGGGACGTCTAATGGTGGTAGAGATATAGAGTGTGTCCAGTCCATTATTGGAGAAAGAGACATTGCAAATGTCTAGAAAGTCAGGTTTATTCTTTTTCTCCTTTTTTCCAATTCCTATTTCAATAAGACCATTTGAACTCTCTAACAGTGACAATTGGAGATACCTATAAAGAATAAGAATTAAACACTTTAATTCATGGTATTTTGGTATGAATCCTGGTATTTTGTGGTTATTGTTTCCTTGATTTTGGTAAAAAACTTTCCAAGATGTGAGAATGTGAGGATGGGGAAAAACAAAGGGTGAGAAAGTATAGGTAGGAGAAAATTGCTAACCAATTATTAAACAATTAATAAAACAATAATGTACAGTAACAAATTGGTCTGTCACTCTGCTTTCTAAAGGTCACTCTAAAATAGATATTTTATTTTGTTTTGAAATGTTTATAATCTATATTTGAAGTAAAGGGTAACCAAAAGAAACCTTAAACATTGAATAAGAATATTATAATTAATAAAGTTTGATTCATAAAATAATAAAAAGTCACATAAATTATGAAAATATCCCTCCCTCAACACTCCTAGTATTCGAAATAACAACTTGATCCTTTTATATAATAGCTTTTATCTTATTAAAAGGTTGTTTTTAACTTTTCTACTTCCTTTTATTTTCTTTCATCACTAAGACGATCATCTTAGCTATGGTAAGATTACTTAAGAGTTTATTTTTATATGAAGAAGTTTATGTTTATTTTTATAGTAATTTTTTCAATGATATATGTAAAGGCTAAATTAAAGCACTTTATTAAAGCCAGGCATGG
This sequence comes from Muscardinus avellanarius, assembly GCF_963383645.1. NCBI lineage: Eukaryota > Metazoa > Chordata > Mammalia > Rodentia > Gliridae > Muscardinus > Muscardinus avellanarius. The sequence continues at coordinate 14,080,797 of NC_137793.1, forward strand.
TGGCACATGCTTGTAATCCCCACACTTGGGAGGCATAGACAGGAGGATCAGGCTGGTTTGGAGCCAGCCTCGCTAGCTTAAGAGACCCTGTTTCCAAAAATATAAAAATAGGTCTGGGAGTGTAGCCCAGCAGTAGAAGGGCTTCCAGGAATCCCAGTACCACCAAAAAGAAAGAAAGAAAGAAAGAAAGAAAGAAAGAAAGATAGAAAGAAAGAAAGAAAGATAGAAAGAAAGAAAGAACTTTATTAAAAAATGTTAGCTGGGGCTGGGCATGGTGGTGCACACTGGTAATCCCAGTATTTGGGAGGCTGAGACAAAAGGATCATGGTTTGCACACAACCTCAGCTATTTAGTGAGGCCCTCAGCTATGTGTGAGACCTTGATTCAAAATAAAAAATAAAAATTAGGGCTGGGGGTATAGCTCAGAGGTAGAATTCCCCTGAGTTCTATCCCCAGCATCTAAATAAATAAATAAATAAATAAATAAATAAATAAATAGCTTGGCATGGTGATATACACCTGTAAGCCCAGTACGTGAGAGACTTTAACAGGAGGAGCACAGATTTGAGGCCAGTCTTGGAAACTTAGTGAGGCCCTCAGCAACTTAGTGAGACCTCATTTCAAAATTAATTAAATAAATAAATAAATAAATAAATAAAGTTGGGACTGCACCTGAGAGGTAGAATGCCCCTGGGTTTAATTCTTGGTACCACCAAATAAATAAATAGATTAATAATAATAATAATAATAATAATAATAATAATATAATAAAAATATTAGTAATAAAACCCCATTCTGATGTAAAAATAGTGATGGAGACAGGTTGGATAAAAAGAAGAAATAGTTTATAACAATAAATGTAAATAGCTTTATTTTTTTTAAAAAAAAAAAAAAGGCTTTTAGAGGCATACTACACTCTCTGTGAGGCTCCTCTGATTTCTATTGGACTAATTTTCTTAGAATAACACAACAACCAAATTCCCCTAAGGTTTTTGCTATCTTGTCTTATAATCTCTCCAAAGAAAACTGATTCCTCAGATCCATTGTGTCAGTGGCTGGCGTGCCTGTATGTTGCGGGGTTCACCTTCACGTGTTCAGGTGGCGCTGGGCCCTCTCTGATTGTGGTCATGTCTTAGTCTGGGCAGAATACCAAAGGAACCAAAGCACATTCCCAAGCCTTCAACATAAAGCACTCCATCCGTGCAGCCCTGGCACCGGAGGATGAAATATCAATTATTACAAACATATTCTGGGCACTTCAGAGACATTACTCATTCTTCGATGTGGAATGGGAATTTGTGTTTTCAGGAGAAGAGCGAAAGTTGGCAGGCACAAGGAGAAGGACTGTAGACCGGATTTCCCTTTCAAAGAGAGCTGTGTGCAGAGAGCAAGGGCACAACCTCCCACGCCCCTTAATCCATTTCTCTTGGGGTGGGGAAGCCAGTTTACATTTTGCCAGTGAACCACATCCATTGACGATGATTGCTTTGATTTCATTGTACAGGAGGCTTAACAAACAGCCAACGGATTTATGTTTTAATGGAAAGCACTGGCATAACCTTCAGCAGAAAACCTCCTTCAGAGAGAAAAGATGTGCTTAGACTGCCAAGTGCATTTAAATGTTGCAAACAGCCTAAGAAAACAGGACATCTGTGTCCCATGTTCTCCAGGCTGAGTGTCCTCTGCATCACCCCCTTGGGGACGAGTCTATGCGCAGCGGCACCCACGTGCTCCTTGACCTCAGCTCCTTGTGCATCTCTCTGGGTGGTGCTGGAAAGAAACTCTCTGATTGCAAGATTTTCTTCCCTTTGAGGCATTTAATCATTTAAGGGACACTCCTACTTAATTCACACATCTTGTGCTTTGTTGAGAAGAGCAACCAGTAATCTGGGTATTATACAACATATCATTAAAAAATTCATTTCCCCTAATTGGAAAATTGAAACTGTGGACTATATAAAGTTAGAAAAGAATGTTATAATGAAGAATAGCCATTTAAAGTTCACCTAGACTTCTACTACCAGGCGTTTTGCTCTAATTCCTTTATGCACATATGTTTGCCTTTGCATTTGGTCATTCCTATATATATATATGTCCATGAGGGTATGTATTTACAAAGACATATCACACCATATCATTGCTTCTTCACTAATCCTTATGTGGTCAACATTGTCTCTTGTTAACATCTTAAAATGATTTCATGACATTGCATAATATGAGAGTCCTAAATATATTAATCCACAAGACTTCCCTAGCAGATTCTGGCATCCTCTGGTCCCTTGTTTAGGTGTCTGTGATACAGGCAGGAGAAACAGCATGAAACTGGGAAAAGAAATTTGTGTTTTTTTTTTTTTTAATCCAAACACTCAATTTTGTTTTAGAAGCCCAGGATGAGAGAAAACAACAGATAGGTGTGAAGCCAACCTACCGCACAGCTGGCTAGAAAAACAGCCCCTACCCTGTAAACTTCTTTTCCCCCAAAATGTTTCCTAGTTACCATAGAGTTTTAGTTCCTTCCTTGAGCTTTTGACGGCTTGTTAAAATATAAATCCTTAGAAGAGATACTATTAGAAGTTTGACTTCATCATTATTTGAGAACGCCTTTTTAGGGGGGAGGTTTAGATGTGTACGTGAGGAATCAGAGTCAGAAAGGAAGAAGTGAGAGGAATATGAAATCCAGAATGACCAAGAAAAGGATTTTCCTGGGAGAATGCATGGAGGTACCGCCTTGGGGCTTCATAGAACAGCATGCCTGGAGAACCTGGAGCCTCTGGTGTACTGTGTTTGCTGACTTAGATTAGGCATAAATGGTTTATCGTTTACTATGGTTTTATAAAAAAAAAAAAGAGCCAGAGAGTAAATGAAACCTTGGTATGTCTCCTTTTATAGTGAGAAGAAGAAAGTGCTGAGACAATGACCTGGCTGAGTTATCTTGGCAACTCAGGCTGATTTATATTTTTTGCTTGTTTTATTGAATGGATAGCATTAAAATGCTCTCTTTATTTTTCAAGCAGTGATATTACCTTTGGAGCAGTACAAATTAAAGATATGGGATCAAATGTGGTGTCTGTGACTGATGTAGATGTAGGTCAATAGAGAGATACATTATTTTATGCAGCATAGATGAAGAGAGAGTAAAACTAAAGTGAACAACCAAGACATTTTGTTGGTTTTTGCAACATTCTGTCCATCTTCTTCTCTTTCTTCTTTTCTCCTCCTCCTCCTCTTCCTCCTCCTCCTCCTCCTCCTCCTCCTCCTCCTCCTCCTCCTCCTCCTTCTCCTCCTCCTCCTCATTATTATTCTTATTTATGGTACTGAAAATAAACCCAGTGACTTTCTACCTTGATCCATATCCCCTCATCCTATTTTATTTTTTATTTTGAAACAGGGTCTCACTAAGATACCACACACAAGCTTTAAACTTGTGATCCTCCTATCTCATCCTCCCAAGTCCTGAGATTATGGATGTCTGCTACCACATCCACACCAGACTTTGTCTTGATTCTAGGTTCTGTGGGCTTAATATAAGTTTTACTTCTTAATTGATAGATATAAAATTAATTGCTCTTATATCAAACTAAGAGGCAAAGTAAAGGAAATAGTTGAAGGAATCAAGAGACAATCTACAGAATGAAAGAAGATATTTGTGAACTGTTTATCTGACAAGAGACTGGTGTCCAGAATATACATGGAACTCAAAAAGCTGAACATCTAAGAAATAATCAGATTCCGTGCCTCTCTCTTTCTTGAGGTGGCCCACGTTCTCCTTTGAATGTGCTTCATCTTACTCTCTCAGATAAACCTCTGTCTTTGTCTCTGAAAAGAAATGAGCTAAAGAACTGAACAGACATCTCTGAGAAAAAGCATACAAATGATCAATTACATGAAAACCAAAACTAAATCTCACTAATCGTCAGAGAAATGCAAATCAAAACCAAAATGAGATGTCATCTTACCCTTTTTAGAATTGTCATAATAAAAAGACAAAAACTATCCATATGTGGTGGTATAAGCTTGTCATCCCAACTACTGAAGAGGCTGACGTAGGAGGTTTGAAGTTCCACATCAGTCTAGGCGACTTAGACCCCGTATCAAAATTTTACAAAAGCTGGGCATGGTGATACACACTTGTAATACCAGTACTTGGGAGGCTGAAATAGGAAGATCACAGGTTCACAGCTAGCCTCAGACACTTTGTGAGGCATGCCACAACTTTGTGAGACCCTATTTCAAAATAAAGCATAAAAATAGGGCTGGTGGCATACTCAGAGGTAGAATGCCCCTGTATTCAATCTTCAGTACCACAAAAAAAAAATTAAAAAGGGGGCTGAGGTTGTAGCTTAGTGGTAGAGTGCTCCTAGGTCCCCAGTGTTAAAACAAACAGAAAGTTAAAAAAATGCTGATGAGGGTGTGAAAAAGGAAAATTCTATATTTTTATTTATTTATTTATTTTGGTGGTACTGGGGGTAGAACCCAGGGGATTTTTTTTTACCTCCAGGACTATACTCCCAGACCTATTTTATACTTTATTTGGATACAGTGTCTCACTAAGTTGCTGAGAGCCTCACTAAATAGCTGAGACTGGCTTCAAACCTGTGCAATCCTCCTGCCCCATCCTCCCAAGCGTTGGGATTATAAGCGTGCGCCACCATGACTGGCCCAAAATGAGGAATTCTTATACGCCACTGATGCAAATGTAAATTGGTACAGCCATTATGAAAAACAGTATGGAGATTCCTCAAAAAGCTGAAAATAGAACTATCATGTGATCCAGCAATTTGACTACTGGGCATATATCCAAAGGTGATAAAAATCATTCCACTGAAAAGATACTTGCACTTGATGTTTGTTGTAGCACTGTTCACAATAGCCAAAATAGAGAATCAACCCAGCTGACTTCCAGTGGATGAATGGATAGAGAAAATGTGGTATATACACACACAGTGGAATGCTGTTCAAATGTCTTCTGGCATATTATAAAATGATGAGAAAGAACACAAAATTCCAAATGATTCTTGGTTTCAGGGATAGAAATGCTTATTACCCTGACTTGACTATTACACATTGTATACATCTACTGAATTACCACACTGTGCCCCATAAAGATGTCCAAAGAAGAGTAAATAAATAAGCTAGGTGTGGTTGCACACCGCAATCCCTATACGTGGGAGGCTGAGGCAGAAGGATAACAGGCTTGAAGCCAGCCTCAGCAATGTCCCGAGGCCCTCAGCAACGTAGCGAGACCACGTTTCAAATGAAATAGGGTTGGGGGTATAGCTCAGAGGTGGAACATCTCTGGATTCAAGTCCCAGTACCACAAAGAAGACAGAAAAGGATTAAAGTAAGTAAATAAGTAAAAGTGATTATTCCCCCACTCCTGAGATATTCCAGTAAGATATTTAGAGATAGAATGGCATCTAGTCCCATAAAAAAGTCAGTAATGGCATAATAGAATCAATATGCCGAATTGGTTTTACATATATCAATTGGGTGAGAAAAGTCTTAAGAGAAAGATTCCCCCACCCTCTTATTTGAGAATAATCTAAGCCATTTGTTTCTCACAAACCTGTCAGGCTTCCTTCAGCTGGGGGCAGTGTGAATCAGCACCCTGGAGCTCTCCAGCACTTCAGCATGTGGCTGGGCTGTCATCTTCTCAGTTATGTTACACAGGCTTCCTGTTGCAAATACCACGGCATCATCTACCATGCCTATTTCTTCTCCTTGCTTTGTTTTCTCTCTAACACTTAACATCTTACAACACTGAGCATCATTTTTATATCACTTATGTGATTGCCTTCCAGTTAGATAAAACTCCAAGAAGGCAAAGATTATGGCTCACACCACCAGTGGCTAGTGTGATGGGTCTTATTCATAGCAGGAAGACGGATTTACCTGTAGAGAGAATGCTGTTAATACAAGATTATCAATACATAATTACAATATAATGCATCTTCAACTTATGTTTGAAAATTGCTCACAATCCGAAACTCCAATAGAAGCAATAAGATAAGGTAGTAGTCTAAACACTTATATTTTATTTTGAGATTTAGATAATTATTTTTAAATGAAGCCAACTTCATGAATTTTAAACTTAATAATTTGTCATGGATTGGAATATTGGTTCCCAGAGTCTTTCAAAATTTCATGTTTGCAAAATGTATTTCATCTTAGAGGATATTTCTGATTTCCAAATATGTTCTCAGTAACAAGAAATTTTTGTCTTACTCTTTAAAAGAGTATAAAGGAAATTATGATAGAGTGTTACCTAGTTTCAATCTTCCAACAAAAATGCCTAAAACAGAAAGAAGAATAAAAGAAAAAACCCCAAAGAATTACATTCTGGGGAAAACAACACAGCTGCTCTCTCAGATTCCATAGCTTTCTTCTCTTTTTCCTTTTTCTTAGCCATCTCTGTCCTCCCTGCGTTTATCTACCTGCATTTACTGGCAGACGGCATAGATTCAGAAAATTTGTTTTCAAAGAGACATTATCTACCTTCTGCAATCAAATCCAATATATGAGTTTATTTTCCACAGTAAGTCTGGGTAGAAATTGGTTGTCAAATAAAAGATTATGCACTTTATTCATTTATCCATTTGGTATGTATGTATATGTGTTTACCAAAAGTCTTCCATGTATGAAACATTGTCTTAAGCTTGAAGTATCCTCAAGATAAGTAAAAAGAAGTCTGTACCTTACAGTTTATGGTAGAGACTAATTTGAAAATCCAGGCTGTGTGAGACTAAGCCCTGCCCACTGCCCTAAGCATCCTTTAAGGAGTTACTCCCTCCATGGTAATTACCAAAGCTATGAAGGCCAACATCTCTGTGGCCATAGTAACTGCTGGGATGGAGATAATTTGTTACATAAGGCAGGGGACCACAAATACCATCAGAGAGGTGTAATGGATGTGCTGGGGGAGTGATTAACTCTGATTTACAATCTGTAGGGTAGGAAGAAAATGGCCAGAAATGAAAAGGGTGTGATGTGTTTTCTTCCAGAATCAAGATGATTTGGTTTAAGGAAAAAAGAATAATTGGACATAAGAGATAGACAAATATTTTAAGATCATTTCTTGTTCAATATCTTTGCCTTACTGATTAAAAAAAAAAACTGAAGCTAACAGAAGCTCAAAGAAAAAGGGTGACCTGCTCAAGGTTATATGTCTGGGTGACTGCAGCCCCGTTCTCATCTCTTATGTCATCTATTTATTATTAGACCCAATTCTTTTGGGTCAGAAGTTTGCTTTACTGTTTTTTTTTAAACAAACTTCATTTTTAAAGCAGCTTCTTTATTAAAGTGGTCTTAGATTAGATATGAAAAAGTTACAGTGATATGGAAAATAAATTAATATTTTAATGCTGGAGAAAGCTAGTAAAATAAATTCCCCTGCAGTTTCCCTTTACTAAATAATTTTAATATTATTTTATATTTTTACTTATCATATTTAGGAAATAATTTAAGCCATGTGTGATGGTATAGCCTGTAATCCTAGCACTTGGGAGGTTGAGACAGGAGGATCACAGGTTCAAAGAACCCTTTGCAACTTAGTAAAGCCATCACCAATTTAGTGACTATTTCAAAATAAAAACTGAAATAGGACTGGTATAGAGCTCAGAGATAGTATACCCCTGGGTTTAATCCTCAGTGCCATATGCACATCAAAAAATTAACCACAGAAGAAAGTGAATAACAATACTGAAGAGAAGTAAATTGAGTTGAAAGTAAATATATAAGTAAATAATATATATCTATTTGGTATTGGGGATTGAAACCAAGGATATTCTGTCTCTGAGCTATACTCTGAGACCTTTTATTTATTTTCTTTACATATTTCTAAGTTTTAATATTTATTTATTTGTTTTATTTTTGTGACGCCGATTATTAGTTCCAGGGATATTCTACTTCTGAGCTATATCCCTAGCCCTAATTTATTTTTTTGTTTTGAAACAGGGTCTCAGTAAGTTGCTGAGGGTATTGCTAACTTACTGAGGCTGACTTTCAACGTGTGATCCTCCTGTATCAACCTCCCAAGTATTAGAATTACAAGCATGCACCACCATGTCCAGAACTTTCTTATTGTTTTAATTTTGAAGCAGGTTTTTTGCTAAGCTGCTGAGGCTAGCCTCAAATCCAGGATCCTCTTCTTGCTACCTCCCAGGTCTTTATATCCTTCCCATCTGCTGTGACAAAAATAATCGAGTAGAAATGTTTCTAAAAATGAGAAAATGAATTAGAAAGCATGTGACCTTTGTTGGGCTCAATTTCTTATTTCATCCTTACTGCTTTCTCCCTACATGGCGGGTGTCTTGGTAAAAAAAAAAATAATAATAATAATAATTAGTTCAGTACAAATAATATTCATTCATGCTGTATATTCATTTTTATTTCTAGTTACCAAATAACTCACATATCTGACTCATTTATCCATGCAACAAATACCCAAGAGTATCTGCAGAATAGGCAGCAGGCACATTCAGGTGGCTTCCTGACCATCACTCAGGTCCCATCCTTCCTTCATTTCCACACCTCACATCTCCGCATCCAGCATTACCTCTCTTCTTTATAGGAACCAATCTCTTTACTGAAAAATTATTTTTTCTGTTTTCCATTTTATTTTACATAGAAATATAATGTGGTATACTAAGCCACAGAATCATATGAATAATGGCTCTTATTTATAGACCATCACTGACTCCAGGCAAGAAAATTCCCACTTTCAATCCCAGCCACTACATAGTATGAACAGCTTCAAGCAAAGGAGTGTCAGGTTTGTTTTTTCCTTATTTATCTTTCACCAAACCAGAGAAATTTATATTATCTCACTGCTTTGGCTACTCATTTTGCCTTACACTCGATATAAAAGACTTATAGAAAAAGACCATGTTTTACATTTAATAATTGGTGCCTCCCTGGGAAGCAGTTAATATTTATCTATTAAGTGGAACTGAAAAATGTTATTTGAGATAAAAATTAAGTGGGAGAGTATCTAATAAAATAAATTTATATACTTGAATGATATCAACTAATATTTTGAAAGACTACGGTACTGATGTGGTATGCCGAACATCCAAAGACATGGAAATATCAAATAAAATAATTCATCAAATTACCACGCATTTCAAATGCATGCCTAGCTAGCTTATGGGATAGATTCATCTTAGAGCCAAATTTCCATAGTGCTTACTAAATTAGTTCTGGATTTTCAGAAATATCCATTATTTTTGTGTGTGTGGTACTGGAGGTGGATCCCAGGGGCTTTTCTACCTCCGGGCTATACTCCTAGACCTATTTAATATTTTATTTGGAAAGAGAGTCTCATTAAGTTGGTGAGGCTCTGTTTGAACCCGTGCAATCCTCCTGTCTCAGCCTCTGAAGACCTAGGATTACAAACATGCACCACCAAGCCTGGCAAGTATCTATTATTTTAAGGCAAGTATAAAGGTAGAAAGAGATTATGTGTATATAGGTATTTATTTTGTAATTTATAACAAAAAGTTAAAAAGAATGAAAAAATACTCATGAAATATACTTGAACAGTGAAATTATTGATACTTTTTCATGTTTTAGTCTTCTAAACTTTTCACTACTTTAAGTATGTATTGTATTTATCATTTGGAAAAAAACATTACTTAAAAAAGGCAATAAAACAACAACATTGAAACAAATTATTACTTAGAAGACATTTACCTGTTTGCAATTAAACCAGATATAAAAGGCTTGAGATTGAGCCAGGTGTGGTGTTGCACGCTTGTAATCCCAGTGCTTGAGAGGCTGAAACAGGAAGATAAGATCACACAGGTTCAAAGCCAGCCTCAGCTACTTAGTGAGGCTCTCAGCAACTTACTGAGACCCTGTTTCCAAATAAAGTATAAAATAGGTCTGGGAGTATAACCCATAGGTAGAAAAGCCCCTGAGTTCCCCCCCCCAATACCACACACACACACACACAGATTGAGACTAATTTGTCAAAGAAAAATACTATAAAGTATTTAAAAGATTTTAATTTAATGGAGCAATTTTTAAAGTTAATGGTTTAATTATAAACTAAAAGAATGCCTAAGACCCATTCATGCCTTTGAGTTTTATAAGATTATAAAGTACCCCACAGTCTTACTTTCAGGTTGGAAGGCTTCACATTTTAATTTGAGCAAAATAGGAATCAGTAGCAATAATTCAGCAAATAACACTCTTGTCTCAGTTTACACTCAGACCCACCCTACAAATGTTGGTTTCACCCCTAAGTATAGAATTATCACTTAGATACCTGTAGAAAACATTTGTTTCAATACCAGTATTTCACCAAGTATATTTGAAGGTGGGATACTGGAATGGGATGAGCAAGCTCCTATGACTTTCAATAAAGCAATTCTATGGTCGAAAGCAGAGAGGACCCTGAGCTTAAGAATGTTGCTTGTGACTATCAAGAACAGATCTTTGATACTTCTTGCAAAGCCAGGGATTGTGTTCACTGAAGTAACTCAAGTTCCTTGTGGTTCAAGATGTTGACATTTTCAAGATGTTGACACTTTCAGATTCACACTTTCTGTTCTTTCTCCTGAGATACTATTTAAGTTTCCATTAAAGAAATGATGAAATACAGGAGAAAGGAGGAGGGGAAAGAAAGGGAAGGTATCTGGAAATGAAGTTGATTAAATTATGTTATATACATGCACAAATACATAACAATAAATAATCCCACTATTAGGTAGAATTACAATATATAGAAAGAATTTTATAAAAATGATGGAAGGATAGAGTATCTCCTTTTTACATATTCATTTTGGTACATATATAAAGAGGGTGGCATGGTATGAATGCCAGCCATGCTTCTTTTTATCCATCCATTCTATTAAGTTACTTACCATCAAGTGGCTGGAAGCTATAGGAAGACCCTGAGGGCAAAAATCAGAAATCAGACTATTTCTAAGACAGATGCTTTGTTTTGCTAAGGCAAAGCAATATGCATTTCTTTGCTTTGGCTTTCAGAAATTGCACAGAGTTTTACATCATTTTGTTGGAATAAAATGTTAAAGCCTTCCCATTCATGTTGTGTCAGAGTAAAACTGCTAATTCACACAATTTGCCAAGGGATTGTGTTCTAAAAACACTTCAAGAACTCTGAACTTTCAAAGTAAGAAGGCTTTTTAAAAGCACATTTGCTTTCTGTGCTTTAATGCCATTCAAGTTTACTAAATGCTAATGAAATCATTTCAGGAGTTGAGAGCTGTTTTTATATGCTAACAAAATATCAAGTACCATCATTCAAACTTTTAGTCATATTGAGATTTTTTTTATTTTTTGGCCATACTGGGGATCAAACCCAGGAACATTCTACCTCCAAGCTACAACTCCTAGCCCTATTTTTATTCTTTATTTTGAAACGGGGTCTCACTAAGTCGCAGAAGGTCTCACTAAGTAGCTGAGGATGGCCTGAATCCAGATCCTCCTGTCTCAGCCTCCCAAGTACTGGGATTACAAGCATGCGTCACCACAACTGGTTTTGATACTGGCGTTTTTTAACTACACAACACCCAGTAAACGTTGAAGACTAGATAGAACACAAAGTCAAGATTTTCTTAGAAGAACAAGACAAATACTATGTCCTCATTCAAGAAACAAAAGGTAGCCAAGAGGGTATTTACATCTTACAAGGGTCTACCAGGGACCGACTTTGTCCGAAGTCCTTTTCTAATGAAGAAATCCATATTTCTGATATTTAAGAACTAGCCATATGAGTTCCACAAGATATTGATCCCCAATTTATGAAACTTGTTATCAACTATGTGGAAGGCACCATAACATGGTAGTCAACAGGACCCATTCATGTTCTCTGGTTTAAAATTTGGTACTGCTCCCTGTACATATGTGACTTTGCATGGGTTATTTATCCTTTCTATGTCTCAGTTTTCTTTTCAAGTGGGAATACTGCTGGTAATTACCTCACAGTTTTGACATGGAGAATTAAACCAGTGACCATTTGTAAGTTCTGAAGACATTACCTACACTTAGTCATTATTACATTAAATATACTACATAAAATACAGCGGAGCAATGCTTATATAATGGCACCATTTGTTTAGTGATGGAATGCATGCGACACCACATATTAAAAGCTCTATAACTAGTATTCCACATCATAATCGCAGGGGTGTTGTTTGTCTTATTGACTGCTTGCTCCTCAGTGTCTAGAACCATGCCTGAATGAATGAATGAACTTGCTTGTAAATGCAAAAACATAATGAATGAGCCTCAGGGATTTTTAGGGAACTTATCCAAGCGCTCGCAGCTTGTATGTTGTACGACTGGAATTTGCACTACAGATTTCAGTCCAAACCCTGTGGGTATCCCATTGTGCCAACTGTTCCCACCTTGCTTCCAACAGTTAATGTCACTGTGACCACAGAGAACAACTTGATGTAGCGCTAGGTTGAACCATAGGCAATGTATTTCCCAATTGCGTGACATTTAATCTATAGTGTGGGGCACATAAAGGAGCTACCCTGCTAATAGGAAGGATATTTTGTGCAAGAAAATCAGAAAGTTCAAAGTCCCATATGTCAGGGAAGAACACAGGTTATTCAAGAATCTGACAAAAGACCAACCTGGTTAGAAATTAGTGAGTGACTAAGAAAGGATTTAAAATAAAATTAGAGAAATAGGCAAGCTAGGCCATAGTAGGGAACTCGGATTTTATCCTAGTTGCGGTAGGAGGTCGCTGAAGATTTTAAATAGAAAAAAAAATAATATTATTTGATTTGAACTTTTGAAGGTCACTCTGGCTATTGTGCAGAGAATCTACTAGGAATGGACAGACATAAAAATAATAACTACATACATATGCATGCACTTTTATACCTCCACACTGACACTGGAAAGAGATAAAGAATGGGAAGGAGGGTATTTTGCATGTCTGGCACATGGTAACAGGGAAGTCTAAAGCCAAATATAACATCCCAGATCTCTGAAGAGCAGATGATTCTGGCTTCTTCCAATACTGTCTAGCTGCTTGCCCTCTAAAGTAGCATGAAAGATTTCACACAGAAGAAGACTGACCCAGACCCTGCCTATAGTACATGTAATAGGATCTAGGCTTTAAACCAGTCACAATTTCATGCATACATGCAAAAGCAACATTTGCTTCCTGTTGTTAAGATGCAACTTATCTTGTGTACTATTCAGTCATTAACTATGGATTGTGTTAATTTTTTTTCTATGACCCTATGGGTCTTCCATTCAACATTTTCACCAGCTCTGTATTTTCTTCTGAAAGATAAAATTTAAACACTAAGAGAAACTTATCAGCAATCCCCACTTATCACACACACACACACACACACACACACACACACACACACACACACAGTGCTGAGGTTATCATGAATATGCTTAGTACATTCTACGATTTTTTCCATGATGTGTGATCACTTGAGACATTTCTTGTTTTCCTAATTTGGCTTGACACACTTTTTTTTTTAAATTGTAAAAACTTAGGTTGTCTTCATCTTCCCCCACAGTCATTCCTGGTATGTCCTCAAATGCAGGCAGGCAGACTTCTCTCTGAATTTTTTTCTACCCCTACCTCATGGATATATCCATGCACTTGTTTATTGAATTACTTTTACTTAGTTACAAGAGAAATTATTAGGAATTATATTTCATTTTATTCATGGTACTTTTCTTTTTTCTTAGATTTATACTTTTATTGGTGCACTATAGTCTCACATTATAATGTAGTTCACAGTGATACTGACATACATGCACATAGCACTAGGTGGGCTTTCCCCTGGCCACTCCCCTCTCCCTCTCCCCATTATCCCCATACAAGACACTGAAATACAGCAGAGGACTGTAGAGGTTGCTTTGTGTTTGTTATGTGGACTTGAGATGGCTTTGTCATTTACAAAATATATTCTAAGACAGACACAGAGGTGCATACCTGGAATCCCACCTACTCAGAAGGATGAGACAGAAGGCTTAGAAGCTTGAGGCCAGACTGGACAACTATTTAGTGAGACCATCTCAAAGTAAAAAGTAAAAGGGGCTGGGGATTTAGCTCAGTTTTAAATCACTTGCCTAGTATATGTGAGGTCCTGGGTTCAATCCCTAGAAACACATACACACACACTCACACACATATATTTTACGCACATGAAATTTATTATATATAAAATATAATAATAGTGATATATATATATATATGTATATACAATATATAATATATAAAATTTAGCTTCAGTTCATGTATCCTACAGATGGAAGTAATAACAAATTATTATACATTAATAAGAAAACAAAAATTTTATTTTTAGTTCTTTGCCAAATTACAGTTACAAAAAGTAACTGGAGCTTCACGAAACAAACATAAATTCTTTGTTAAGTTGAAAATATTCTTAGGCATTTTAATAATAATAGATTTGAAAGTTTTTATTTCTGGCATGTATTACATAAAGTAAAAGATTAAATTAATAGAAGATTTATTGTTTTAAAAAAATAGAGCTGGAAAGGAATGTGTCAATGTACTGTGGATACCACCTTTTTTATTGTTTTGATTTAAGCACTTTAAAAACAATGTTTCCGGCCCAGCATGGTGGCACAGGCTTGTAATCCCCCTCTTTGGGGGCAGAGACAGGAGGATCGTGCAGTTCCCGGCTTAGGAGACCCTGTTTCCAAATTAAAAAAATATAAAAAATAGGTCTGGGAGTGTAGCCCAGAGGTAGAAGGGTTTCCAGGAACCCCAGTACCACCAAAAGAAGAAGAAGAAGAAGAAGAAGAAAAAAAAAAAAAACAATGTTTCTACTGAGAGCTTCCATCACAATTTATAAGGGTTTTTTAAATAAGCTTTTTAGAGATTTTTTATATAAAATTTTATTATTTTAAAAATTAAATAACAAATGACCACTAGTATTATATGCAAAGCATAGACATGACATAGGTAGGTGATTCAATAAAAGAACACTGAAACATAGGGATGAAATAGTTTCCTACAGTCTCAGAAGTATCCCGTTCTTTCAATTCCACTATATCATGTTGATGACTCTAAGTCAGCATGAAACAGACATAGAGATTATTTTTCCCCAAAGTATACAGTATTGTGATATTATCTAAAGAGAATGTCTTTAGCTATAAACAATGAAAATCCCATTACAAGAAGGTTAATCACCAAGGACATGTATTACCTCAGACAACAGGAAGAAGTCTGGTGTTAATAACTACAAAACATCTAAAACGTTACTCTGCCTGCACACTGAAACGTTTGCCCACAGAAATTTCATGAATGCCTATGAAAATAAGACTGGGCTTCAGAAACACATGAATTCATTACTCAAAGCAATACTAATAGCCACCTTTGTGCTATTACATGGACCCTCATGTAAGCAAAGGGCCAAATACTTACCCATGAACTGAGCTGCATTACAGGAAGACAAAATCAAGGCTTGAAAATCAAAGTATTTCATAACAAATTATAAATTTACTTAAACCTAGTCTTGGAGGTGGATATTATCTTTACCATATTGAACAGTAAATAAATCAGCCCTTTTTTCCAGAGGAGATATTTAATCTGCTAAACCTGTTCATATATAAATGTCCTTGAAAACATCATCAGACACAAAGACAGTCCGTGCCTGTACCTTTGAGATTTATAGTAATCCAGAGATCTATGGGAAATTGGCACCCAGCTGCAGGTGGATTTCAGGGTAGCAAGTTAGCAATGTCATCGTGGACACAGAGGCACAATATTTTTGTCCTCTGGTCTCCTCGGCATTTGGGCAATGTTTTGCTAATCGTTACAAGATGTTTGTAGCAGTTTCACAATATAAGTTTAGCATATGGTCATGTATTATTCAGTTTTTGTGTAACTAAAACGAAATGCATGAGGCAGTTAGCACAGAGAAAAGGCTTATTTAGCTCAGACTTTTGAAGGTTCAAGGTCCTTTAGTGAGGGCAGCAAATAACAGCACCTTATGGTATGAGTACACATTTGTGTAAAAATTTATGCAGCCAATGTGGATGGAAAGAAAAAGAGAAGACAGAGGCAGAGACTGGTATCCACAATCCCTTTAGAAGGCAGGCTTCTAATGACCTATGGACCTCCTACCATCTTTCTAAGGCTCCAATACCTCCCAGCGGCACCACCCTGGGGTCCAAAACATATAATAATAATAAATAGACTACTGAGGAACACTAAAACTACACCCATGCCATGGTAGCCTATTATCTACTGAAAAAGAACAGCGTTTATACCCTTGCTTGTGTTTTCTTGGTGAAACCACATTGCTAGATTTCCCTGCTTGTCTCTTTGGTCAGTATTGGGTCACACATGTCATGACTAATCATAGACCATCAAAAAGAATATGACTGATCACTATTTTCCTGTTTTTTTTTTCTTTTCTGAGCCTTATGGGAGTGAATAACCAAGCAAACTGAAGTTCTACAGCAAAAAAGTAGACAAACTAATGAAACTATTAAGTGCCCTGGTCACAAAAACATCCTTGATTCTCTGTTCAAAACATTTTAAACATTCTTTTGCATCATAGGGGTAGAAAATTGCCCCTTTCTTCCAAATAGACTAACAGAATATAAAAAAAAATTGAAAAAGTTTAAATTCTGAGAAGATCATAACTCTGAAGCTGGGTGGGACACATGTCCTCATTCTATGGTCTGAAAATTTGATATACTTACTTGGTACATTATACTATAATTTAAATTCCTCCCTGTTTTTTACCCTGGAAATAATACACAAGCATATCAGCATTACTATTCCTTTAAAAATATTCTCCATCTTTCATTCTAAATGCTTCTTATTTATATTTAAAAGATAAGTCCTGAGTAGCAACACTCTTCCACACATTCCCTTGTGAGCTCATCATTATCTTCTTCATCAAGAAGTCATCTCTTGAATTACCAGAGAGCCAATTAGCATGATTCTGAGAGCAATTTGTATTTGAATGGTCTCTAAAAATGTGTTTTATGGAAGCAAAGTGAAAAATATCCATTTGATTAATTTAATTACCAAAGGTGAAACTTGAAAAAAAAAAAGTGAAGACTTTTCCTCCCGTAGATTGGCTCTTTATTTTTCCCCCAGAGGTAAAACTTTTACATCCAAGAACTCTCAAACAAGTACCCTGCTGTGATATAATGGGATCTTTCAAAACTAGGTTACTAAGTATTTCTAGCAACCCAAGAAAGATGCTTTTATCTTTTCACCAGTGGAGCCTCAACTGAACATGATAAAGGCCTCTTTTACTATTTGAAATTATATGTCTTTATGTTTCTCTTCCTTAAGAGAACTGCATAAAGTGTTATTCCTGGCTTTAAAAATCTGATTTGAATTATTTCACATTTAGTTTCTAAACAGATGACCTTTCAGTCTGTGATCTTAGGTACTGCCTCAAATGTTGTCCCTTTAACTGGTTTTTGTTAGATACTTTTTAATCAGAATTGTACCATCTACCAAAAAATCAAAAAGGTGTCCTACTCACATAGTCACTTATCTACTTTGTAGAAGGGGCAAAACTGATATCATAGCACAGGGCTTTCCCCAAGAAAGTTCTCTGGGAGCATATAACCTACTAATAAAATACTGGAACTCGAAGCCAGAGGCACTCTAAGACTGAACTGCACACTCAAACCTATTTTATTTTTTATCTTGAAATAGGGTCTCACAAAGTTGCTCAGGATGGCTTCCAACTTATAATCATCTTGTCTCAGCCTCCCAAGCACTATGACTACAGACATGCATCACTATGCCTGCCTTACAAATAATTTTGAATCTGGGCACAGAGAGCCCCAGTTAACCTCTGCTACTGTGTGGCATTGAAAATGTTTCTTATCTACTTTGGAATTTTTGTTTCCTTCTCTTTCAACTGTAGAGATTGAAATAAAATGTTCTTCTCAGAATCATAACTCCATAAACTGATTCCTTTGAAGATGTATGAGATTTTATATTAATTGTAAAAGACTACTCAGGATGTTTTCCAGATATGACAGAATGCTCTCTATTTCCTGAAACACTTTGTTTTATAGGTGTTTTAATGGTTCAGTTTCATGGCTTTTAACTCGTGTTTCTTTACCTCATTTCCGAAGAATGAAAATTGGATGTCATGATCTTTATCTTTCTAACACCCAATCTATCTATCCTTGCTTTTTTGTCTCACTCAGTCTGATCCTTTTATGAAAATAGCAAGTTGAGCTTCATAGAAGTAAGAGAGTTGTACCATGTTCAGTAACATGCTACTTTTTGAACTTGTACTGTAGGAAACAATAAAGAACCTTGAAAACATAATAACATTCCATCAGAAGCAGCTGTACCACCAGCCACTATACATTCTCTTTGGAAATAATCTGGAGTTCAAATAATTATAAGTAAAACATGCTTTTGGATAAGTAGGCCATTTTAGAGCAGTATATTTCTAAGACAGCTCATGATTTCTTCCTAATTAAAAATATATACATTTATTAAGCTTACTGGGCATGCAAAATTAGCATACAGTTTTCCCTCAATCTGTTTTCTCAGTGTCTGCCATAATCTGATGGAGGAGATGGTGCTTTATGCCAATAATGCTCTTATATATATTCTCAAGTACAAAGTAATGTTTTCCATGGACTTTAAAGGTCAAATGTTCCTAAAGAAATGGTATCAGAGGCAAGGATCTTCATCAAAGAATATACCAGGCGGATGAAAGCAGTATGGATGCACTTTAGGGCTATTTCTTCTCACAGCGATTTCTTTCAGAAACTTAGTTGACAGAAATGGAGTTGATAAGAGTTGTGGATAAGGAAAAAAAATGTTAGTGAAAACCACCATCACCATAGAGAAGAAAATTATCTGCAACCATCATTATAGGAAGACTCTAGAGAAATGTAACTCCTCAGCGTGAAACCTCATCCAGTATTTTATTTATTTATTTATTTATTTATTTATTTATTTATTTATTTATTTATTTATTTTTGGTGGCACTGGGGTTCCTGGAAGCCCTTCTACCTCCAGGCTACACTCCCAGACTTATATTATACTATTTTTATTTTTTGGAAACGGTCTCTTAAACCAGCGCGGCTGGCTTCGAACCTGCACGATCCTCCTGTCTTCCCCTCCCAAGTGCAGGGATTACAAGCGTGTGTCACAACGCCCGGCCAGAACTTATTTTTTCAGGCCTTTTTTTTTGTGTGTGTATCTGGGAATCAAACCCAGGGACATTCAACCTCACACGCTACATCCCTTGCCCTATTTTTTATTCTTTATTTTTGAAACAAGGTCTCACTAAATTGCAGAGGGCCTCATTAAGTAGCTGAGGATGTCTGCGAACCTTGATCCTCCTGTCTCATCCTTCCAAATGCTAGGATTACAAGCGTGCGCCACCAACATCCGGCTTTTACAGCCCTTCTTAAAAGGTTATGAAATAGTCAGGCACGGTGTGGCACAGGCCTTTAATCCTAGTGCTTGGGTAGCTAAGACAGGATGTTCACAGGTTCATGGGCATCCTCAGCACTGTAGTGAGGCTTTCAACAAACTAGCAAGACCATGTTTTAAAACAAAAGGCAGAGCCGGGCGTTGTGGGGCATGCTTGTAATCTCAGCATTCGGGAGGCTGAGACCGGAGGATCACAGTTCACGGACAGCCTCAGCAATTTAGTGTGGCCCTTTGGAACTCAGTGAGACCTAATTTTAAATTAAAAAATAAAATATAGGGAAACGGGTGTAGCTCAGAGGTCGAATGCCCCTGGCTTCCGTCCTCAGACCTGCAAAAAAAAAAAAAAAAAAAAATGCAAATGTGGCTCATAGGCAGAGTGTCCCTCGGTTTAATCCTGAGGACCCCCGCTCCCCATACACACACAGTTACAAAGTAAACACTCCCTAATGAAGAGGTAGAACTGGGGAAAATCTGAAGGTCAGTCTGAATTTGATATGATAGGAGTTTTGTGCAAAAGAGATAATGAACTGGGATATTGACTTGTGTTTGTCAATTTAGAGATGCTAATGGATTCTAAGACTGTTAATATATGTCAAAGAAATAATGGTTTCCTTTGAAATAGAGACTATGCAGAATTTCTTTGATGCTGCCACCATTTGCTCTTTAATGTAGGTGAAATGATTTAGTAAAAAACAAAAACATAATCTTCAGCCGGGCGTGGGGGCTCACACTTGTAATCCCCGCTCTTGGGAGGCAGAGACAGGAGGATCGCGCTGGATCAAAGCCAGCCTCACTGGCTTAAGAGACCCTGTTTCCAAATAAAAAATATAAAAAAATAGGTCTGGGAGTGTAGCCCGGAGGTAGGAGGGCTTTCAGGAACCCCAGTACCAAAAATAAAATAAAATAAAAAATAAAAAATAATAATCTTCAGCCTCAATGCCCAATGCCCAAGTGGACATGGAGCTAAGCAAAATGCCACCATGTGCTTCCATCTAGCAGCTTCTAAATTCCAGGAATGGTGGCCCTGGAAAACAGGAAGCTTCCTCTCTGCAGATAAGAAGAGATGAGAAGACCATGGTCTTATTTGAGAACAATAAATGGTCTCTGATGTGCAGAGAAATCGTGACTGTCTTCAGCATAGAAGTTGCTGAATGTTAGTGGGGGAAATCAGATTACATTAAAATTACATCTGCATTTTTGTGCACTTGGAAAAAGTGATTTTTTCTTGTCTAGAGTTTCTCCTATGATCCTTTTCCTCCATAGCTTCTGCATATTAGGGAGGGCATCTGATTTTTACGTTTTGTGATTGACTTATCTCACTTAGCGTAAAGTTCTCCATTTCTATCCATTTCCCTGCAAATGACAAAATTTTGTTCTCTAGACCAGGAAGGAGAAACCAAACCATAGATGATTAAGTAAGGCTACCTAACTGAGGGGGATGGGTAAAGGGAAGAGGAAAATTCCCTAATGTACATGAAGTACATTCCTAAACATAGCAAAGTCAACTAAGCCAAACATGAGAAAGAGGGAGGGGGAAGAAAGGGGGTGGGAACTGGAAAAGGGCTAAATGTGTGATGTGTGCATGTATGTCTCTGCCATCTTGTACCCCATTAAGATGTATGACTACAATGTACCAATAAAAGATTAAAAAAGAAAAGGTGATTTTTAAAAAACAGATTGAGAATGAGAAGAATTTTTAAAAATTTAATATATAAAATCAATTTCTTCAAATTTAGGCATGTTTTAGTGGTAATAGTCAGTGTTGCCTTATTTCCTTTATGAACTTTGATTAAGTTTCAGGAATTGATATTGTGCCATGAATATGCACCATTCCTTTATTAGTCAGTCAAAAAAGCTGCTGCTACAGTGGTTTGGGCCCTTTTGATACTTACTCTGGACCATTTTGGTGGACTCCAATTTAGCTTTCTTGTATCTGGTTTATGGCAGGCCTCACTCGATTATCAAAAGTAGTATCTATCCTTCCGCTATATTAGTGCCAGAGAGGGCCTTCAAAAACACAAATTCAGTTTAATTTCTTCCTGCCTAAAACTGTTTGATGTTGTACCCTTCTGTCTACAGTAAAGTGCCTAAATTCCTTAGATTGATAGAAAAAGCATTTCACAGTGTGGCTTTTGTCTACCTCCACAATGGCATATCTCTATTCCAGACTACATGTCCACCCAAAAGATCAATTCACTTTTATTCTTTAGCTATATCAAAATGATAAAATTTCTGAGAAGCAGTACATGTATATCTCTTTTCATTTATCACCTTTTCCACCTGTATTATATTTAATTTTTTTCTATTTTTAGAAAACCCCTTTCCACCCTTCATAATCTAAATGAGTTGCTTCTGGAATGCCTGAGACCTATTTAGAGTCCATATAGCTCCTTTCCCTCACCGTATTCTCAACACGTAATACAATATCCAGCCCATGATAACTTTCAACAGTTGTTTTATTTAGGTATGTGTTATAGATGACACTGCTTTGAGAGATCTTTAATCATCAAATGTGCCCACAAACCTTTAAAAAAAATGGAACAATATCAAATATGTAGGAATTGTGTTCAATCCCTGCTAAGTATCACAAACTTGTTTACGATGGCTTAAACACATTAAGATTTTATATTCTTACCAATATTGAATCCAGATATAGGTTTATAAGGACTGTTCTTAAGGTCAAATAAGCTTATATGAGGTTATTATGATGACTTATAGATTTTGTTCTATAAACCAACCCAGTGTCGTAAGACTATGGATGGTTGGGGCTCCTATAACTTTCACACAGAAAAGTAGAACATGAGTGGTAAAATGAGCATCCCTCTAAGGTCAGCGAGAGCCCTTTAGAAAACTTTTCTTATAGTACAGTCTAAAATACAGACCTAGCCGGGCATGATGGCACACGCCTGTAATCCCATCACAGTTCACAGACAGCCTCTGCTATTTAGCAAGGCCCTTTACAAATCAGTAAGACCTTGTTTCAAAAGAGAAAAAGACTATGAATAGGGATGGGGGTGTAGCTCGGAGGTACAAATGCTCCTAGGTTCTATCCCGAGTATTACAAAAATACACACACACACACACACACACACACACACACACACACACACATCTATATACCAATATTTTAGTGGTTTCTCCAGTGAAAGACAGACTTAGAAATACTGATACATAGGCTGGGCATGGTGGTGCACGCTTGTAATCCCCGTGCTTGGGAGGCGGAGACAGGAGGATCTCGCTGGTTTAGGAGACCCTGTTTCTAAATAAAAATATAAAATAGGTCTGGGAGTGTAGCCCAGAGGTAGAAGGGCTTCCAGGAACCCCAGTACCACCAAAAAAAAAAAAGAAAGAAAAAAAATACTGATACATAGATAGTATGGTTTAGATTACATACTTCCCCCAAATAAAACTAAATAGGGCTATGTTACTAAGAAAAATGGGATAAATAAATTCTGCTATATATAGTTGGACATAGTGGCGCACACTTTTTATCCCAGTGTTTGGGAGGCTGAGACAGGAGGAACGCACAGGCTCCAAGCCAGCCTCAGCACTTAGTGAGGCTCTCAACAACTGAGACCCTGTTTCCAAAACAACTATAAAATAGGGCTAGGGGTGTAGCCCAGATGTAGAACGCCCATGGGTTCCATTCCCAGTACCCCCCCACACAAAAAATCTGCTATATCTATCTTCTAAAGTTCTTCTATGAGACCAGTATTACTTTAATATCAAAACCAAATAAAGATGCCTCAAAAAAAGAAAATTACAGACCCATACAATTGATTAACATAGATGCAGAAATTCTAAACAAAATACTATCAATATACATTCAAAACCATAACAAGAAAATTACAGACCATGACCAAGTTGGTTTCATTGCAGGGATGCAAGGCTGGTTCAACATATGCAAATCAATACACATAATTCACCATATCAATAGAACTAAGAACAAAAATCACATGATCATCTCAATAGTCTCAAAAAGCATTAGACAAAATTCAACACCCATTGATGTTAAAGACAATGCAATAAATTGGAATAGAAAATTACCTCAACATCATAAAGGCAATATACAATAAACCTATAGTCAACATCATATTGAGTGGGGAAAATCTGCAACAATTCCCTTTAAAATCAGAAACAATACAATATTATCCCTTTTTAATATAGTACTCAAGATTCTAGCCAGAGTGTTATGGCAAGAGAAGAAAATAGAAGGAATAGAAATAGGAAAAGAACAGAAGTTATCTTTATATGAAGATGGCATGATTATATTAGGAGGTTCAAAAGTTTCTACAAAAAGACTTCTAGAAATGATTAATAAATTTATGAAAATATCAGCATATATCCAATCTAAAGAAATCAGTAGCTTTTCTCTATGCCAACCATGAATTCACTGAAAAAGAAATACAGAAAACAATTTCATTCACAATAACTTCAAAAACAATATAGTATGTAGGAATAAATCTAATCAAGGAAGTGGAAGATCTTCACAGTAAAAATTATAACGTAATAAAGAAATTGAAGAAGATTATAGGAGATGGAAAGATCTCCCATGCTTTTGGACAGGCAGAATAAATATTATCAAAATGACAATCCTACAAAAAACGATCTACGGATTCAAAGAAATTCTTATTAAAATACCATCATTCTTTACAGAGCTAGAAAAATCAGTCCTAAATTTCATATGGAACAACAAATGACCAAGAATAGCCAAATATTTTAGCAATAAGAACTGTACAGGAGACGTCATAGTACCTGTCTTATACTGCATAGTAATAAAACCAGCATGGTAATGGCACAGAAACAGACATACGACCAATGGAACAGAGAAGAAGATACAGAAACAAATCCATACACTTACAGCCAATTGATTTTTGAGAAAGGTTCCAAAAACATGTACTAGGAAAAGACAGCCTTTTTAATAAACGGCTTTAGAAAAACTGTTTATCCATTTTTAGAAAAATGGAATTAAATCTCAACCTCTCACACTGTATAGTACATAGGTGTCAACTCAAGATGGACCAAAGAACTGGAAGTTATACCAGAAACTTTGTGTGTGTGCATGTGTGGTACTGAGGATTAAACCCAGAGGCATTCTACCTTCAAGCTACACTCCCAGTGTGGATTTTTAATTTTTTTTTTAATTTGGAAACAATGTTTCATTAAGTTGATGGGAGTCTCACTACTTGCTGAGGCTATCCTCCAAACTGCAATCCTCATGTCTCACCCTCCCAAGGATTACAAGCATGCACCACCATACCTGGATTACCAGAAACTTTGAAATTACTAGAGGAGGCCATAGGATCAAGACTTCAACATCTAGGCATAGATAAAAACTTCCTCAATAAGACCCTGGAAACTGAGAAAACAGTTGATAATAAATAATACATTAACCTGAGGAAATAAATGATAAAATAATGGAATATCATTAAAATAAAAAATTTCTTTTCATCAAAGGCAACTATGATGAGTGTAAAGACAGCCTATGGAATGAGAGCTCTTTGCCAGCTACTCTTCTGATAGAGGACTAATACCTAGAATATATAAAATACTTAAAAATTTAACACTAAAAAAACCCAATCAAAAATGGGCAATTGAACTAAATATATACTTGGCAAATGAAGTATAAATAGCTAATAGGTATATGACAATGGTTAAACATCTTTAGCAATCGGAGAGAAGCAAATAACTACACTGAGATTCCATCTAATCCCAATTAGAATGGCAATTCTTAAGAAATCATACAACAATAAATGCTGGCAGGGATGTGGGAAAATCAGAACCAAACCATTCTACACTGCTAGTGAGATTCCAAATTAGCACATCAACTTTGGAGATCAGTGTGGAGAAACCTCAGAAAACTGGGAATGGATTCACCATATGATCAAGCTAGAGCATTCTTGAGGATCTTTCCAAAGGGACTGAAATCAGAATATCATAATAGTACACGCACACCCATGTCTATAGCAGCACAGTTCACAATGGCCGAACTATGGAACCAATCTAGGTGTCCATCAAAAGATGAATGGATTACAAAACTATGGGATATATGCACAATGGAATTTTACTCAGCCATCAAGAAGAGCAAAATGATGTCATTTTCAGGAAAATGGGAAAAGCCGGGGAACTTTATGTTAAGTGACATTAGCCAATCACAGAAAGTGAAGGTCAGATGCTTTCTCTCCCATGTGGAAGCTGGGGAGTAATCAGGATACAAGAGGGCCTTTAGATATTGAAGGAGAAACCCTAGCAGGAGGGAGGTGGTCCAGGGGTCAGAGGGGGAGATGGAGAATTAATGAAGGAAATACTTCTATTGACACAATATACTTATATGAGAATACCAATACCAATCTCATCATCATGTGCAGGAAAAGGGGGAGTTGGGAGGGATCTGGGGAAGAACATCACTAACTCTATGAACTACATTATGATAAGACAATAATGTGCCCATAGAAGTATAAAATCAAGGACCTCCCCAAAGATAAATGTAACATTACCATCTCTAGAAACATGCATGTGTTGTGAACAGTTTGGAAACATTTGTCTAGGTAATTTCTTTTTAGATATATTTTTTTCTAGTGTAAAAACATGTCATTGGTTACTAACTATATTCAAAAATTGAATTTTAGATCACCACTGACTCCTTATTCTGTTGAATCAAAATTTGCCTTCTTCAGCAATTCTGTGCATTCCTTTTGCCTTTGTGTATTCATGAAGCATTTCTTTTGGGATTAAACTAGTTCCTTTTTAAAATATATTTTCTAGAAAAATAACATTTTTCTCCTAAAATACTGAGGTCTAGTAGCCTCTGAAATAAATCCTGGGCCAATTTTAACCTGTTGCTAGATGTTCAATTTAGGCAGTTCTGCCCGTCTTATAATGTAGACATTGTACATCTGTTGTCTGCTATGACATCCACTGAAAAAGTAATATTATGTAGTGCATTTCAGCCACTGCATAGATCCAGGCCTTTCAAACAATGCAGATAAAAAACACCAATCATTTTGTCCCAGGATGGAGCCCACTACAATTCTCTATCAATACTTGACTAAGCTGACTACTTCAAAAGAGAAAGAACATCTGTATTACAGAGATGTAACTCTAGAATATGGGCTATATCTTGTGCAGATATTCTGGTTCTGGAGCCAGATAGATAGTTCCAAGGTTCAAATCCAGGCGTAGGTGCTGTTTAGCTGGCAAATTTCAAACAAAAGACTTTACCTGTGGTCCTGAAGTTCTATCTCTGCAAGAAACATCAGAATGTTTTACAGAGAAATTTTGAAGTTTGGGGAAAGTAGGTCACACTTTGGTCACAGTTCTTGAGATATATGTGTCTCTTTCCATAGTTTATTTTTGTTCTTTCTCTTCCTCTTCCTCTTCCTTCTCCTCTTCCTTTTTTTCTCCTCCTCCTCCTCTTCCTTATATTACTATTTTCAGTAGTGTTGGAATTATTCAAGTTTTAGCAGTAAGAGTAGTGGTTAGCTGCAATTATATAATTAGCTCTGTTCTGCAGATGTTTTTAGGTAAAGGAATTCCTTTTTTTTATTTTGTTCTAGAAATCCACACACCTGCATTCTGCAGTATGAATGCATTCTTTACTTTCAAAAATATCAAAGCACCAATAAGCTTCATGTCATTTTTTAAAATAGCGAGGAAAGTGAGCCCATTCAACTTCACATAGGAAAAGAGACAGCAGCTTCCTCACCTGATTTCCTGACTGCAGTTGATAATTTTCCACATGGTCTGGTTTCCACACAAATAGCAGTATCTCCTTTCCTCTCATTTGCTCTATTCTGCTTCCTGTTCTCTTTATGGAAAACGATCAAACTCGTTCAGTTGTCAGGGTTTTCACTGTTGCATTCTCTCTCTCTCTCTCTCTCTCTCTCTCTCTCTCTCTCTCTATCTATCTATCTATCTCTCTCTATCTCTATCTCTCTATCTCTATCTCTATCTTTCTCCCCTCTCTCTCTTTCTCTGTCTCTGTTCTTTTATCATCTGAAATTTTCTTTCCCCAAAATTCTTATGTCAAAAGTTACCACTTCACAGAAACCTTCCCTGACTACCCTAATGAACAAAAGCTTTCACTCATTATACTAGCTTTTAACTTCATAGCATTTATAAACATCTGAAGTTAAAATATGCATTTATTAGCATATTTGATTTTTCTCTGCTAGTGGTAGGCAAGCTACAAAAGAGGAGAGAGATTGCCAGCTATAGTCTAGACTGTATTCTTGGTACTTAGAATAATACTTGCAATACAGAAGGTGTTGAATATACAAATGAATTAGTCAATTTTAAGTAAACCTTAACTAAACATGAAGGAAGGAAATCTCAAGCTATTTTATTTTTCCCCCATATTCAGTTATTCTATCTACTATATCACTTTATCTGTGTTCTGTCAAGAACTATGAATTGTCCAGTGCTTTACTTTACCTGTCCAATAAAACGTTCTCCTGCTGCAGTTTTGGGGACACTGGCAGAAGACAGAAGACTCCTGGGTCAAAGCGAAGGCATTTTTTTGTCATTCGAGCTCAGTGAGCAGTAGGCACATCATATCCACAACAGCTCTCCATACCCCACCTCCCACAGGGAAGCATCAAAAGGGCCTGATTACACCTACAGACTGAAAAGGGTACACCCCATGGTAAAAGTCTCAGCTTTGGAAACCCACCTCTTTTCTTAGGATTAAGCTTCCTGCCCTTTCTTTGTTCCAGGGGAAAACCCTATCACTTTCTAAAGCTGTAAGCAGCCTACTGTTGACTCTTAGAAAAGAAACATCCAGAATGAGATAATGTGGAATAAAAGAAGCCAATGTCCCTACTCATAAGAAGTGCAGAAATGCCATATACAAAGAGGCCTGCATCCCAATAGGTCTCTCCAAGTCTTAAAAGTCAGCCATTATCTATATTGCCTTCCTACTTGACTCTCTCAATCCATTTGCTTGCTCCTGGTCTCCATGGAACTTGCAATCTAATATAAATTGGAAAGAAAATATAGAATCCGCAGCTTCAAAAAAAAATATTCTGGCCTCCACCACAGCTTCATGAGAACAGCCTCTTAAGTGGTTTAGTGGTTGCTAGTGTTTTTGTATATCCATAAGTATAGTAGAAAGGAAATGGCCAAGATCTTTTTTTTCCAACAAGAATGGAAGGCTGGCTATCCTCTGAAGTACTTAGAAATACTAAACTAAATAAGAGAAGTTAAAGCGAAATTGCAGTGAAAGAATTCTCTATGTGTGAATAACCATTATTGATACTTATAATAAGCAGGATGTTTCTAATCAGCAAGGTTCTAATATCTTAAAGTTGGAAGTGTGCCTCTCCTTGTTTAGAATGCAGTCAGAGCTTATATTTATAGGTTCCATATTAGCAGGGGAAAGTTCTTAGGCCAGTAGAAACTTAGGCACCAATAGCTAAGCTGTCAAGTTTCTAAAACCGGAAAGGCCTTTTGTTTTTATCTACAACAAATGCATGGGCTGATGTATAGTAAAATATTTTTGGCTTAATTTTCATAGTAATAATTGCAACCATAACTATTCAACAGGGAAATGGAGAAAAAGGGAAATAGATACAATTTGCAAACTGCAACCTTAGCATAATTTTACCTATAAAGAGATTCTGGAACTCAGAAATCGAAGTCATTTTGCATTCTGACTGATCTAACACAACTATTTCTACTGCTTGGATCTTTCTAAGCCTTTATGACTATACAACATGGTCTTTAGGGTAGGATTATCTGGAGCCTGTAATGAGCGCTCATGCTAATACAGATTGGCATCATTTCTCCTTGAAGATCATCTTGGCTTCATCCATTCAATCCTAAATTGCATTATAATTAATAATTGAAATTGTTAAAATCCTAAGTAGAATTGCAATGCATTTAGAGAGACACATGTTCCTTGGTCTGCAGAGTTTATACAGCTATTTTGAAAATCCTCCATAGATGGTGGCACAATGAAATATATTGAGAAATGAAAATAATAAAACATCAACTGTCTCCAAGAATGAAAACTATAGTCAATTGTCACCTAGATCATTTACTTCTAATCTCCTCATGAAAAAGAAGTATTATCTCACTCTATAGATTTAGAATTCAAGTCTCAGTGTGATTTAATAATAATAATAATATTAGTAAAAATAGACAACCGCTGGGCATGGTGGTGCACGTTTGTAATCCCTGCACTTGGGAGACGGAGACAGGAGGATCGCGCAGGTTCGAAGCTAGTCGCACTGGCTTCAGAGAACCTGTTTCCAAATTAAAAAAAAAAAAAAAAAAAAATATATATATATATATATATATATATATATATATACTATAATATATAATAGGTCTGGAGTATAGAGCCCAGAGGTAGAAGGGTTTCCAGGAACCCCAGTGCCACCAAAAAAATAAAAAAATAATAGAATTATTATCAGCTACATTTCAAAACAGTCTACTAAGTATTATCATGTGACAAACATTCATTTTATCAAAGCATTTTAACAGAGTTCTATTATCTAGAATTTCTTTCTTTTCTTTTCTTTTCTTTTGTGTGATACTGGGGTTCCTGGAAGCCCTTCTACCTCCGGCCTACACTCCTAGACTTATTTTATACTATTTTATACTTTTTATGTGGAAACAGGGTCTCTTAAGCCAGCGCGGCTGGCTTAGAACCTTCGTGATCCTCCTGTCTCCGCCTCCCAAGCAGGGGGATTACAAGCGTGCGCCACCACGCCCGGCTATTATCTAGAATTTCTAAGAAAACATTTGAGGTGGTAGTTATTCCCAATTTTTTGGTGAAAAAAAATCAGAGGTACAGAAAGTTTAAGTGGTTTATCTCCACTCAGAAACTAGCTGAACTTGGATTTGAACTCACATTCGTCTGAAATTACTCTGCTAATAATTGTTGTTTCATTGAATTTGTCTTGACCAAACTGTCACTTTCATCTTTGTTCCCACCCAAGACTAGACATTAAGTCCCTACCTCCAATATATACCTCCTTTTGATCTTAAGAGCAGCAGAAAAGTCCTCTCTATGACCAATCAGAAGACTTATGCATGTCATATTTTGCTGTTTATATGCCATACTTTATTGCTTTTTGCATAACAATGCAAAAAGAGTTAAACTTTTTTCTTATCTATGAGATTAACTATGCCTCTATGTGCCCCTGTAAACATTATATTAATGTGGTACATTTTGTAGGGCTAAAAATAAAGTAATCCAAGAAATTTAAATGTATTTTCTATTTTAAAACATGTCCTCTTTTTTTTTTATTTTTGAGGCTGTGTGGGACAATATAATGTGTGAGGGGGAAATAAAGCTTCAGTAGGATTTTGGAGCTGTTTATTTGCATAACTTTAATGCAAAGCTACTAAGTCCTTCAGCATAGGAGATAAGAGATGATTCATTTATCAACCAGACTATGAGACTAATTCAACTAATGGAGGATTTCCCCAGTGTACAGAAAAGGAAGTAGGCAGACTCTGGTTCCCATCAATGTGATACTAACATACTTAAACATATGCTCCCTAGGGTATTTATAGGCACAAAATGATTTCTCCCTGAAACCAAAAAAAGAAAGGGCTGCAAGTCACTGCAAAAAATAATAATAATTTGCTATTTATAGCATGCACCAGTCTTTCTGACTCAAACATACCTGTCTCATTGATTGACAGTTTCCCTTTTCAATCACTTGATGGCGAATTTATAGTGAACCTATAAGCACGTATTTGGAGGTGTGACTAAGTATCTTATTTCTGAAGGGAAGTGTTCTCCTGAATGACTATATAATTAAGAAGACAAGAAAGGTGAGTTCGAACTTCGAGCACTATGCTGTCTCTTTTTTTCTTGCCTTTTAGATGTATACAAGATTTCAATAATTTTGAGAATCCAGTTTTCTTGGGTGACAATAACAACAAACCTATCTTTGCAAACAGTTCAGAATGATTATATGTCAAGGAAACACCAGGTGTCATTGAATCAATTCTTTTGTATCCAGAGATCTAAATCACATGCTTTAACTATATGTGTGTGTGTGTGTGTGTGTGTGTGTGTGTATGTGTATGTATATGTATATATACATACTTTTCTTGGTTCATTGTGATTATGCAGCAAAGTGGCATTCAACGTGGTGCAAACTTATATGCACGGAGCACTTGGTGTGACTCCCTTTTCCCTCCCTGTACCTGTTAGTTGATTGGTAGTGATGTCTTTATATAGGGACATAACATTATTTTAACTGTTTCCTTCCTTTATCCTTCTTATTCTCCTTCCCACCCCCTCTCTTTCTATCACCCTCTACTATTTTACTAATCTCTCTCGTCATTTATCAAAAGTCCCTTTGGATGCCTGGCATGGTGGGTACCCTTGTAATCCCCGTGCTTGGGAGGCGGAGACTGGAGGATTGCACAGGTTCCAAGCCAGCCTTGCTGGCTTTAAGAGACCCTGTTTCCATAATAAAAAATAGGTCTGCGAGTGTAGTGTGGAGGTAGAGGTTTTCCAGGAATCCCAGTACCACCCCCGCCCAAAAAGTTCCTTTTTTATTTCCCCTCTAGCTTCCACTATTGAAAAACATATGTCCCTTGACTTTCTATGACTGGCTAACCTCACTAAGCGT
This sequence comes from Muscardinus avellanarius, assembly GCF_963383645.1. Lineage (NCBI taxonomy): Eukaryota > Metazoa > Chordata > Mammalia > Rodentia > Gliridae > Muscardinus > Muscardinus avellanarius. Next base: position 14,112,804 of record NC_137793.1, read on the forward strand.
CATATTCTTTAGTTTCACCCATTTTCCTGCAGATGACCTGATTTGTTCTTCTTTATGGCTGAGCTTTAAAATTTTCTTGTGTGCAAAAGATAGGCTTTGCAATGAAAATTTGGGGAAAACTGGATATCCATACGTGAAAGAATGAAATGAGATGCTTATCTCTCATCCTGTACAAAAGTCAACTCAAAATGGAGAGAAGGCCTAGAAATTAGACAAGACGTTGCAATTTCTAAGAGAAAACATAGTAGCAACTCTTGAACATATAGGCATTAGTAGAGATTTTCTCAAAAGACTCACAAAGCTCATTAAATATAAACAAAAATTAATCAATGGAATAGAAATTAAAAAGCTTCTGCACAGCAAAGAAAATAATCAAGTCTTTATTATATTTTAAATTTTTAAACAAAGCTATATATAATCATTAAAAATGTTTATTATATGAGGTCCCTTGCAACTCAGTGAGACCCTGTTTCAAAAATAAAGAATAAAAAAAATAGGGCTGGGGGTGTCTCTCAGAGGTAGAATGCCCCTGGTTCTATCCCCAGTACCACACACACAAAAAAGTTTATTATATGAAAATGATAAAATTAAAATAACACTATCAGCAGTTTTATGTATTTGAAATATATATTTCAAGATTATATTTTATTTTTAATATTATATATATATTAGAAAACAAAAATATACTATTTAGCTCTTTGCTTTTTGAGTCATTAATGCATTATATACACCTTCTATGTTAGTGGGTAAAAATGTACATCCTTTTTAAAAATGCCACATGTAAGCTGGGTGTGGTGGCCCACCTTTAGGATCCCAGTACTTGAGAGGCCAAGACCGGAGGATCACATGTTTTCAGCCAGCCTCAGCTATTTAGTGAAGTACTCTGCAACTTAGTAAGACTGTTTCAAAATAAAGAATAAAAAATAGGGCTGGTAGTGTAGCTCCAAGGTAGAATGCTTCTGGGTTCAATCCCCAGTACCTTAAAAGAAAAGCTACATGTAATTTCATGATGTGAATATATGAACAACTATTCCATCATTCTCCTAATTTTAGATGTTTAAGATAACACTAATTTTAGAGACATTTAAAGATAATCCTTCTTTAATCCCCCATAACAACATACCCTTCCACGCTTACGTTATGTATTCTATAGATTTCCAGAAATAGGAAACTCATTTTAATTTTCTATGTATTTGTCATTTGATATATACTAATTTTTTTATTTTATTACCAACAACTCAAATGAATACTGAATACTAATAGTTGTTTAAATTTTTTTATTATAGAGAAAACCATGATATCATATTTAGTTTTTATTTCCCCAATCATACTTATAATAAAATGTCTATCCCCATGCTTCTTGGCCATGAACATAAATTTCTTACTGATTTACCATTTCATCCTATATATTTTTAATTATTATAGAATATTTGTGAATTTCTCCTTCACCAGGAATCCATTTTTATTTCCAGGTAGAAATCTAATTTTAAGGCGTTTTGGTTTGATTAATTTGAACATATGGTATATAATCCATTTCATACACTAATTGGTCAATTACTTTACATTGGTTTGGAAAACTACTTTCTCTTGGGTCTGTCTCTGGATTCTTTATTTATTTATAGCTGTGTAAGTCTTTCTATACCCTAACTATTGCTTCTTATTCACTATTGCCCCATGTGCATTTTATAAATGGTTGACTAAATCCTATGCTCCATTTTTTCCTCCCCCAAAATCATGAATGGTTTTGTTACACATTAACTCCTTCAGAGAACTTTTGAATCTTAAGATGTTCTATAACACTTCTTCTCAATTGACTAAATTATTTGATATGTTTTAAAAATATTTTGTATAAAATAATTTCTGGAAACTCTAAACACCTATATAGATGTGTATTCTGCCAAAGAGCTTGAGAAAGTGACACCAGTAGACCTGAACAGATGTGTCCTTTCATAAAGTACGATGCTAAATAAAGAAACCTCAAATTTGGCTTCAGATAAAAAACTAAAATAATAATCTGTATAAAGGAAGTTACTGGATTCTTTTCAAATTAAAAAAAAAAGATGAACAAATAAGTACTTATTTTATCTAGACATCATGAGCCATTTTTTTTTTACCTTTCATATAAAATTTTATTTTCCCCTAACATTTAGAATAATGAGCTCTGAGAACTGATTGATGGCAAAAGAAGAGAAACCAAATTTGGAGTTAGAATGATATTTCAAAGAAAAACATAACAAAAAAATTTGTGTGCACAATTTCAAATTTTATAAACTCATTTCCTAGCTGCGCCCAGGTATAGTAGTAGAACTTCTATAAGTTTGAAACAAATCTAACCCTAAAATGTCCCCCCATATATTAATCAGGGACCTTGCAAACTCCTGTCAAAGAGTATAATAGCCTACAGTCTGTTTTTAGTCTTTCATTTCCATTTCTTTTTATATATTTCTCAGAGTCAAATTACACATTGATTTTCAGAAATCTGAGGAGACATAACCACATTTTAGAATATAATTTTGTATGTGGTTTGGAGTAAATTCTAGGTTTTTCTTGAGCATATATATGAGACACAGTTGCTACTCTGTCTGGAAACAGGGCTTGCGTTTGAGCTCTCGACAAAGGCTTTCTGAACCTTGACTGACCTTCCCCAACCACGTTCCTCCAAGCCACAGGGCAATTCTACAGAATTCGCTGACTTGTTTGGGAGCCTGACAAAAATTTCTCCAGGCGCAGAAATCATGATTTAAACATATGGCTGTCAGAAAAACTTAGGACAGTTCAATCTGTAAAATAGCTAGTTTTCCTAGAGGTATGAAGTCTCTCAAGGTCACCGGAAGAGTAACTACAGTATTTTAACATGGTTCACGGCACTAGTGATGAAGGGTAACAGCAGAGTCAGTCTAGTTAAACAGCTTCTCAGACACTCTATGTCCTGTCTTTATTCTACTTTAATAGCTTAGAAAAAATATAAGCATACTTTACATTCAAATTAATCTATATAAAACAAAGCAAAATGTTTTATTTGATTGTCAATGCAATAATAGTTGATACTTGTGTTTAATTTTAATTTGAGAACACTGATAAGATTCACTTGAGTATTCATTACACAGTGAACTTGCCTACTAAAATATTTCCAAACAAATAAAACAAGAACTTGGTGTAAAAATAGATCTCCACAAATATTTTTCTAGATCCATTCTGTGTGTGTGTGTGTGTGTGTGTGTGTGTGTGTGTGTGTGTGTGTGTGTTACTGAGAATTGAATCAGGGACAGTCTATCTCTACACTACACTCCCAGCCCTATTTTATTTTATATTCGGTAACAGGATCTTGCTAAGTGGCTAAGATCCTTACCATGTTGTTGATTATGGCTTTGAACCTACTATCTTCCTGTCTCAGCCTCCCAAGTACTGGGATTACAGGCATGTACCACCATGCCTGGTCTGACTTTGATGAATTTAGATTAAATAGCTTGTCATGTCTTTCAAAGAACTCAAGAAGGGTACTGTGTCCTTGCTTCAGCAATATCTACTCCAATGGTCAGTAGAAGTGCACAACATAGCAAGAATACTCTACTTCCTTAGACTCTGATTCATTACTTTTCATCTCATTTGTTTTTGTTCCATTTTATTTGATTTTAACATGAAGCATCCCCCCCCCCTTTTTTTTTCTAATCCTACATTGTCTGATTGGTAACATAGTTGACCAGAAATTGGATGGAGAGAAAGTTTTTCAAGTCCTGCCCAGGGGTTAGGATTGAGTTTTCCAATGGTTTCTGCCTTAAGCATTTTATGTCTTCTGTACCACCACCTCCTGAGTTGAGTTTCTCTGAAATAATGAATTCACTTTTCTTACAAAGGCCAATGCTTCTTTGCTTCAGGCTACAACTCTATGATGATAAAAACCAAATGCTCAATCTGGAATTTGATAAATTTGGTCCTAGTGTGTTGGTTCAACTGCAAAGCCTCAAGTGAATTAACTACCAAGTCCAAAAACTTAATTTTAGTATTGGAAAGTCACCAAATAGTGCAGAAAAAAACTACTTGTCATCACAGATACTGTAAAGATTGTGCTTAACAATAAACATAGCTACCAATTGTTGAGAATTTTTTAGTATGCTAACTCCTTTGCAGATATCTCAAAAAATATCCCATGTAAGATGAAAATATGAATCCATTATTCCAAATAAAGAGAATGAAGTTCTAAGAAATTGTCAAACACTACATAATTCAGAGAGGGTATGCCTGGTGTCACATGCTTGCAATCCCAGTACTTGGGAGGCTGAGACAGGAGAATCCGGGTTCAAGGCCAACCTCAAGGTACTTAGTGAGGCCCTCTGCAACTTAATGAAACCCTGTTTCAAAATAAAGAATTAAAAACATAGGGGTGGGGTTGTAGTTCAGAGGTAAAATGCTCCTGTGTTCAATAGCTAGTACTAAACAAATAAATTAATTAAAAAGATAATTCACAGAAAAAAGGAGATCTGCTAACTCTTTTAAGTAGTGTGCAAGACTGTTTCCCTAAACTAAGTCTTTTGTAAACTCACAACTAATTTTATTGTTGTAAATGTCTGTGGTCAAAAGTAGTTTCAGGAGTGTCTCATAACATTTCTATTCCTCAGTTATATGAAAGGGGTTTTTACCTTCAGCACCTTAGAATTATGAAATTTGGGAGCAACAGTTTCTGACTGGGTTGAAATCCAAGCTTGACTTTGTCAGCCCCACACCTGTGGGAAAGTCCCTTTTTTCTGAACTCACTTCCTCTATATTCAAACAGCACTTTCGTGAGAGTGCAATTAAATAAAGATCCTGGTGGGTGGGGAATTAGTACAGTGTCTGGTATATTATAGCTACTAACTATGACATCATCTCTTCTATGAGAAAAAGGAGTATCATTTTGGGCTTCATTCTGTCATCTCCTTTAAGAAGAATTTAATAATGGATGCATGCCTGTAATTCTAGTAATTGAAGCATTGAGACAGGAGGATCCCAGTTTCAAAACCAGCTTCAATAATTTAGAGAGATTCTCAGCAATCTACTACAGCCTTATTTAAATAAATAAATAAACCAAATGTGATGGCACATGCTTATAATCCCAGTATTATTTGGGATTATAATCCTAGGGGCTGAGAAAGGAGGATCACAGGTTCTTGGTCAGTCTCAGATACTTAGTGAGGTCTACCACAACTTAGCGATGTCTTGTTTCAAAATAAAGAATAAAAAATAGGGCTGAGGATGTAAACTCAAAGGTAGAATGCTCCTGGGTTCATTCCCTGGTATCATAAATAAACTAATTAATTAATTAATAATAAATTAATAAATTAATAAATTAATAATAAGTAAGTAAGTAAGTAAGTTAGGGGTGTAGCTCAGAGGTAGAATGTCCCTGAGTCCAATCTTCAGAACAACAACAACAAAAAATCAGAAAAAAATTAAAAAGACTCTATGTTGATGCCAGATAAAGATTACTCACTTGTTTTTAAAATCTCACTATGTCTTTTGAAGGCAATTAGGTCTCGGAGTAATTAAAAGTCAAATCTAGGGTATGTAACTATATATCATTTGTCATCTAGAATCTTTTTGTTGATTTTTTCTTGGCTATAAGATTTTTACTTTTTTCCCTCCTTATCCAAAATAATTCATTCTAGGAAAAATCCCTAGTTTTTTTTTTTTTTTTTTTGAGGAACAATCTACTTTTGTGAGATTTGCATGAGCCTGCCACTATTTCATTAACAGTTACCCCAAAGATATTGCCATCCATCTTTGAAATACATTTGTTCTCTTCCTTCTCTACCATCAGATAGATAGATTACAGATTATAATCAGATAGATCTTATCTTTTCTAAGAAAAAAATCCTTGGTAAATATTATTAAAAGACAAAATGAAAACAGGTTAGGTTGAAAAGTTCTTTTCTTTAGTTGAAAAATACAGAAAAAATCTAAATTTTCTATTTTCTAAATGTAGTAGAGGACATTAGCTATATTTGGATGTATTTATGCGCAATCATAATAAAATGCATCCATACTCACAGCCTTATTTATATTTTATTCTACAAAACACAATTATTGCAAACATCAAGAATTGAGAGCTATGGAACAGATGGGGCATTAGTGTCTTAATTCTTGATCTTTGTTCTAGTAAATCCTTCTGATTCCTCTCCTTTCCACAAATCCTGTGGCCATTCAGGGACTGTTGAATGATTTTTAAATGCTGCTTTTAATTTAGCATTGTGTGTGTGTGTGTGTGTGTGTGTGTGTGTGTGTGTGTGTGTCTGTGTTTTATGATTGCAAACAAATGTGTAAATGCAAATGCCAAACAGGATAATGAAACCACATTTAACCCTCCAAATATTTTATACTAGGCATATCCTAATGATTCCAAAGACCCTGAACAAACTAAATGTACTTTCTTAGCACTGACATGTCTATTTTTTTTTTTTTACTATTTCTGATAACTGATCTCTCTAAATTTGTTCCCTAGCTCAGATCATTTTATTCCTGTATGCTAGACAATTAATATGTGTTAGTGGTTGAATATACATTCATTCCTTTGTCTTAAGTAAAATAGAAGTAAATATATATTATCATGAGTTTATATACTCCATATATATATATATATATATATATATATATGCACACACTTTAAGTTTACCAAAGGATATATGTACACATCTTGAATACTTTGAATATCATAGTTTTTCTATTAAAGTAAGGAATGCGTGTTTCTTCCTGTCAAGTCTACAGACACAGCTTTTTAAAAAATTTATCTAAAGTACTAACAGCATTTAAACAAGGTTTCTTATCTTTCTCCCAACTTATATTACAGTCTTCAAATTACCAATTGAATTTACAAAGTTAAAAAAAATCTTCTTCAGAGTCTGGAAAATTACTAATATTTTATTTTATATTTTTTAAGTAATCGTTAGATGGGCATGGTGGTGCCACCTTTAATCTGAGTATTTGAGAGGCTGAGACAGGAGGACTGAAGGTTTGAAGTCAGCCTCAGAGACTTAGCAGGATCTTATTTTAAAATAAAAAAATAAAAATAGGTCTGGGGTATAGCTCAGAGGTAAAATGCCCCTGGATTCAATCCCCAGTCTCACACATACACACACACACACACACACACACACACACACACACACACACACACACTTGCTTCTAGCTATCAGCTTATTAGCATTGTCCCTAATTCTGAGTAAATCTTCATTTACCTGCTTGAATTGATGGATTTGACATCTGTGAAGTCTTTGGAAAAAAAAAGTGAATCTGTGTTACATGAGAGTTGCTGATAAACTGAAATTTCCAACAGATGAAAACTGGATAGTGTGATAGTGTCCTACTTACATAACTATTACATCTCTCTCTCTCTCTCTCTCTCTCTCTCTCTCTCTCTCTCTCTCTCTCTCTCTCACACACACACACACACACACACACACACACACACACATACACACACAATTTCTGATGGGTACTTGTGGAGTTTTTTCTTAAATAATTTTGTAAATGTATCTTCTGAGAGCCTATCGTGGACTGTGGTAGCTATGGCTGCAGCGTTTGCTATAGTTAGCTCTGTATGTTATCATACACTCATCAAATCTTCCTGGTTTGGGGTATATGTACAACACTTTATGCCTAATGCAGGTGCCATAAGAACCATCCTTCTTAGAATACTTCAGAAATAAGTCCTAGGACTAAGGTGGTGGCATAGCTGATAGCATGTTCCAGTGTCTTGTCTGTTAACTGATAATGTATGTTTTAATTACATCGTGAGAAAAATGTGAGTACCACCATCAGTATTATGACTTATATGTACATGTCCTAATTTTTTATGCATGCACTAAGATGCTGGGAAAATGACAAATTTATGGTGAAAATATGTGACATAAATCGACATTCATTAAATATCTTTTAGGAGTTACGGGAAAAAGTTAAGTAATTATTGTTATTTTCCCCATTTAATGCCACAACTAGCATTTGAAGTATCATTGTCTCATTGGAAACTTCAGGATATGAGGTTCAGCAAAGTCCTGGAATATGCTCCTGGCCCCCTACCTATTAAGTGCCCATAACTTCAGGTTATATCCATGTATGTGCATTTACCATCCCCTGGTAAGCTGGGCTCTATTTCTACAAAGTTCAAGGGAAATTTGGCCTAATCTTTACAAACTGGGGTAAACAATCTCTAATTCTTATTAAAGTGCAAATAATATGACTCAAATATAAAACACTTGTTTTTTAATATTTTATTTATCATGTCTCTCAGTATGAAGAAATGCCAAACTAGCCTTCCAGCCTAGGAAAAAATAATTAGTCTGAATAACCCAGATTATAAGATACAAAATGTTTAAGATACAAAAATACTATACTTCTTAAATCCCATTGCTTTTTTTTTCTCTCAACTGAGCAATTATTTCAGTAGAAATTATAGAAGAAAGGATATCCCTCTGGACCTACTAGTATAGTTCATTTACAAAGATGACCTGTATTACATATAGAAAATTAGAAAAGTGGGACTAATTTATGAGTATAATAAAATAATCTATAGAAATATTCATAAATACATAAAATTTATATATATACAGATTTATGTACTTGTACGTACATGTATGTATATATGTATAGTTACATACAGATTTATGTACTTGTATGTACATGTATGTATATATGTATATTTACAAATCTAGGTGTTCAGCTGCGAACTTTAATTTATTGTTATAGATTGATGGCCATATTTCACAGTATGCTAACAATATAAAAATGTTTTTAATGTATACATTTGAGCCATGTCAATAGACTTTTACAAGATCACCTCATTTGAGGTTTCAGCTGAGGCTTATTTGATATTTTAAATTTTTTACCTACTTTATCTCCTTCACCCCAAATTATTTTGCAAATGATAAAAAAAGCTGCATTGAATAAATGGAAACCTTTGCTATTTTTTTTTCTAACTTGGTTCACATTTAGTTGGAGAAAGTAGAAACATTTTCTATTGAATAGAATCAGCACCACTTCTTCAATTGGGTCAGGGCTTCCTGCCATTTAAAATTGACAGAAAAAGCAAAATGTACCAGACTGCAACACTGAAGAGAGAGAGAGAGAGAGAGAGAGAGAGAGAGAGAGAGAGAGAGAGAGAGAGAGCTATTAGGCCTCCCCAGGATCTCTGCTCCTAGGGTTGACCTCAAATTCCTTCTGCCCAAAGCTACTATCAGAATGGTCTTTAAAAGTATGAAACCTCTGAAATCTCAGGGTAAACCTGACATGATCTTGCAGATGGACATACTAGATCATCTAAGCAAAGACTCTTGCCATTAATAAATAATAAAAAAATCCACAGATGATAGGTTTTATGTGACTGATAGAAAAATGGTCAAGTGTCTATATACAATGAATGGAAACGATTTTAATATAAGCTCACACTTCATAGGAAGAGTGAGATTAAAAGCGTCATTTAGAGACTGAGCTTTGAAGTCCAGAGATCTGGAATTGCATTCTAGCATGGATACTCATAGTTTCTTGACCTTGGGCAAATCTTTGATCTCTCTACCCTCCAATTTACTGAATGACTTATAAAATGGGAATCAACACTCTTTCTCACATAGGCTTCTTCTGAAAATTGAACCATTTGTGCAATATGATTGGCACAGGACTCAAACCAAGTAAACACTTTAAGAATGTAGACATAATGACTATTACTATTTCAGTGACTTACTTCAAGCACACACACACTTTGAAGAGATTAATTCTGATCATAAGATAAAGAGTTGTCCTCTATTATCTAAAAGATTCATGATAGAGAGACAATGCAAAGTCAAACATTGCTTTCTCATTAAGTTTTTGTATTTTATTCTCTGATAATATGAGCCTAATTTATTAAAATCTCAGCTAGGAGAGAATAAGTGCCCTCAGAGTTCAGAATAAAAATTACTATTTTTAGAGAAGTCAAATTATTAATAGTTTAAAGACTTGCATATTATTAAAAATGTGAATGTCCCATAACAAATATACATTTTACATAGAGAGATATGTGTATATATGCATACATACAAATACACACAACTGTAAAATGATAATTATAGGGAATTATCTAGTTACCTTGTGAATATTACATTTTGAAGGGATTTTATAGCCCCAAAAGTCTTCATAAACATTTATTTCTGAATATATAATAATGCCATTCAATTGTATCCTGTTGTATAGTCACGTAATGTTTTTTAGTCTGAAGCAGGATATGATTGACATTATTTTTAGAGACTATGGTTCAATGACCAAGTTTCAGAGATTGTGTTTTGCAAAACCATGATCAGTAGAATGATTTGGTTAAGTGACATGTAGATGTAGGCTATACAATTTTTTCTAAATTTTTTAGAGTAAAATCAAAGGAGTTGTAACAATTTAGCAAAAAGAAGAAAATAAGATCATTTTTGTGACTACTGAGTTTAAAAAACAAAACTGAGGAGGAAAGAAAATAACATTTTAAAATTTTATTTATTTATTTATTTATTTATTTGTATATTTATTTTTTTTTTTTATTTATTGCAGTGCTGGGAGTCACATCCAGGGCCTTGTGCATGTTTGGTAAGTATTCTTCCACTTAGCCACTTTTTTTTTTTTTTTTTTTTTTGCGGGTCTGGGGATGGAACCCAGGGGCATTTGACCTCTGAGCTACACCCCTTGCCCTATTTTTTATTCTTTATTTTGAAACCGGGTCTCACTGAGTTGCAGAGGACCTCACTAGGTAGCTGAAGCTGTCTGGGAACCCTGATCCTCCAGGTCTCAGCCTCTGGAATGCTGGGATTACAAGCATGAGCCACCACGCCAGGCTCATCCACGTTCTTATCTCAATATTTTCTGATTGTTAACTCAGGGCTTCAAAATCTTATTCTGTTCTTAAAGCTGTCCAATAAATAAATTAATGGATAAGTAAATAAACCAAACTTGGATAATGTCACAAAGGGACGCTGTGATGCTATTTTAATATGCTCATTTAAGAAAACTTTGGCATTTGTCATGGTACTCATTGGCAATAGCCACTGTCTAGAAATAGGATTATCCAAAGAAGGTCTTCAAAGCTTCCTTCCAAACGTTTATCTCTGTAATCATTTCCTAGTACGACTCCATCTCAAAACTCAGAAGATAATCAGGCCTATGCCGAACTTGTCTCTCAATTTGATTTTCCTTATCCTTTGAATCACCTGACTTAAGGTTCATTCCTGCAAGCTGACTGCATCCCAGTACAAGGTCGAGCAGCACTTGTAGAATCCGAACAAAGATTGGCTATTAAGTTTCTTTCTTCTGAAAGCCATGCTCAGCCTCTGATCTAAATGTCTCCTCTACCATAAGCCTACTTGGGGAAAATGGCCAGTGAGCTTACCAAAGCTTGGAGCAAAATATCACCAGGGGATCTCTTATATTTTGACCACCTCCTACCAAAGTGCTGAAAGAATTGCTCCGGGGACCAGGGGTGGCTTGGGTCTTTTCAGGGAGCGATCCCAGGAAGACTGCACCCATCTCCTCTCTGCTACAAAAAGCCATTCACAAAATCCGAGGGAACCACAGTCGGATTCCTTGGGAATGTAGTTAGGCTGATTTTGAAGCACACACCCCTTCCCGGAGCGCATAATTATTCGTGGGCGGAGAGCTATCGGGGAGGGTAACAGACGAGGGCAGAGGGGCTGGGGGGAGGGAGTCGAAGCCCGTTTTGTTCTGACTTGTACAAATCTTCTCCATCCCCTCTCCCATTTTTTCCCAATTGGAGGGAGCTGGGGTTCGAGGCAAAGGGACGATTCCGGAAATGGAGAAGATGACTCTCAAACCTAGACCTGACCGGCATGATTTAAAGTTCAAGAATCCTCTTCCGGGAGCCCAACACAGTTTCAGAGGGAACGGCGGCTGCCTGGTGTTTTCTTCCTGAGAACGCATGCAAACAGTTTGCCTGCAAAGATCAAAACCCGCTGCGGGAGCGTGTGTTCCTCCCGTCCTCTAAGCTACCCGGGGAGGTGCGGTGCAAAGCGCTCACTACCTGAGAAAGTGCGAAGGGCGCTCTCAACCCCGCGGCCAGAACTCTCCCAGCACTGGCTCGGCGTTCATGACTCTGCAAGTCACAGGGACTTAGACATACGTGTCGTAGGGAGAGCGTGAGCGGAGCGAGGCAGGAGACGAGCGCTTTGCACACGTGCAACCCTGGCCTCCGGCTCCCAGGGCTGGCGTTCATTCATACGGATGGAGTGGTTCAATATTTCATGAAAGGTGGAGGAGCTTATTCTGCTCGGCCGTATTTTTCACGGGCGCACCTTAAAACCGGGGTGTTGACAACTGTGACATGTACAGTCCCCGTGTCCCTCACCCTTCCATCCCCCACTTCCCCCACCCCCCAAAAAACCCGAATCCTTGCAGCAGATTGTGGGAGGATTTGAGTCTGCAGCTAGAGAGAGAGAAGGGGATTAGGGCCAGAGCGGTGCAAGTTAAATTGTGCTGCCTATTAAAAAAAAAATAAAATAAAATAAAAATGGGCGGATTGGTCTCCAGATCCAGAGGCTGGTACCACCTTCCTTTCTAAAATAAAATCTCTCTGGCATGAAGTCACCGCCTATTTCACATCCGGTTTGCCCTGGGACGTATTACTACTGTCTTGGTAAAGAGGAATCTTTTGTTGTATAGCTGCAGATTGGATATTGGGAAGCCAATTTGGGTGTGAGATCTTCAGCCGAGGAGGAGCACGCAGAGCCCATGATGGCTCAGCCCGAGTGAGCGCGAGCAGAGCAGAGACGCCCCTCCGCTCCTCGCGCCCGCCCGCCCGCCCGCCGGGACTCGCAGACTCCGCCGGCTCGGCTCCGCTCTCCGCGATCCTCGCTCGCAGACTTTTCCCCGGTCTAGAGCGATCTGGTGCCCAGAGGGGGCCCGAGGTAAGTGCGGCTTCGGACCGCGACACGCAGGGCTCTGATCATGGCTTTTCCAAGCTGGAGAGACAGAGATGCGATCGTGAAGGGTGGGAAAGAGAGGCAGAGGGAGCAGGGTACGCCTCATCCTTCAGCAGGTAGAAGCAAGGAATGTTTTTCTTTCGGGGTGAAAACTGCAGCGATATAGGAGCTTTATCTGGTCTTTTCTCGCCTGCTTTCTTAGGCAGACTGGATTTATTCCACACGGGTGGGTGGTGACATATTGTTTTGGTGGCATTATTGTTATTATTCTTTAGCCAGGGGGAGCTGGGGTGAGTTTGGGAGGGGCGTTTGGGGCCACGGTCTAAAGTTAAGGTGCTGGGACAGACAACGTATCTCTTCCCTCTCCCTTCTTAGGGAAGGCACGCTCATGCTGGCTGGGGAAAAAAAATCACCTCTTTTCTCCTTTCCAATAGGAAAGGAGAAATGCTCTGTGGTGTCAGGGTCTCTCCCATTCTGCACATGAGAACTCAACTTAGTATTTGATATGGGCGGCCTGAGATATGGGTGTTGCGAGAGGGAGCGAGCGTGTGTGTCTGGGTGGGGGAGGCAGATGGTGCGAAGGGGTAAAGAAGCAGCTTAGCGATTCTTATAAACTATTATGTTGATATTTGCGAGAAACTTTCTTACTCAACAACTGGAGCATTGTGTTTTTTCCTTTTTTTTTTAATATCAGAGGAAGGAGAAAAGCTATGGGTGTCTTTGTTTACCCCTTCAGAAATGCCCCCCTTTTTGTAAAGATCAGCCAAAATTAAGAGTGCTAAGCGAAGTTGATCTTCCCTTCATAACAGATGCTACAGATTAATGAGAGGGTAAATAATAATTGTGCCATTTAGATGCAATATTTTAACATGATGATATTTATCCAAGATTGCTTGTCATATTCTACTCATCTGTGTCAAAACCAGTCACTAAATTAAATGCAATCTATAATGAGGCTTACAATGCTTATTGCTACACCATTTCACTCCAAACACATTATGTTTCATTGCTTACATGCTTGTTTATAATGGTTTTTACTGATTTAAATGATCCCCGAGAGTATGGAAAGCATTCTGTAGATGTATTTTAGGGATACTACATTAAACTATAGAGTGCCTAATGAAACATATGTCTTAAAATACTTGCAAGCATTAATCACCAGACTCCACTAAAGAGTATAGATTCAGGGAAGCGAGAACATACACTTTTTAACATTTTTTTTTTTGCATGATGGCTGGAAATAATTACAGTACATTGCAGTAAAACGACAGCATATTTGCTCCTTATCCAGATAGTTCGCTGAATTTCTGAAATTTTCTCCACATATAGGTTCTAAATATGTTTACTTCTGTAAACCTTCCGCACTCCTCTTCCTCCAAAATCCCACTACCCAGTTTAAATTCAACAATCACATGAGTGATCGACTGTACTTTACCTAAGAAGGGGGTGAAATCTCCTTTTTTTTTATTTTCATGTAAAGCAAAGTACTCCAGCTTCCATCTGTTTGACATGAAACATTTTCTAACAGCAACCTGGCAGAACTGGAGAAGGCTTCAGAGATATGTGTGGGCATGTTTGTGTGCATTTATGTGTGTGTGGTTTGTATGTGAGAGAGAGCTCAGTGCATGGCTTGACTATCAAGTGTGTCCTTTAGCCTCACAGAAACATTAGTGAGCATGTTTAACAAGGCAATCGCGGCACGAAATAGAAGCACGACTTTGGCATTCAACAGTGTGTTTCCAATGGTCTTTATAAAAAGATAAACACAGTTGCTCTTGAAATCAAGGTACCTCCAGAATTCAGAGCTGAATTCACTCAAAAGAGCGTGTCAACTTTTCACATCCCACCTCGGACACGTTCTCCCCGTTAGAGACACCAGCCTCAACATTGCAATGTGTTCAGTCATGGGGGCTCGTAACAGAAAGGTCAAAATTTCAGATGATAAACAAGAAGAGAATAAATTCAACATAATGGAAATATAAAACCCATAGGAAAACAACTCACAGCTTTTCCATTGAGCAATATTGTCACCTGAGAGCGTTTAAACTTGATATTTTTTTTTACAGGAGAAATTAAGATACTGATGCATTCCTGAATGGAGCAATAGAAGGGAAGGTGGAGAATGGATGGTCCAGGTTCTCATTGCTTCCAATGAGGTGTCTTATTCCAGTGAGGTCATTTCCTGACTTCAAAGCATCCTTCTGAACTGCCTCAGTCAGCCCTAGTGGTTATAACCTGATGTTTCTTGCAAGACACATTGATTTCTACTTATTCTACTTTCCAGCTGCTCCAGCCCGCAATGAAGAAAAGTCCGGGTCTCTCTGAGTATCTTTGGGCCTGGACCCTCCTCCTGAGCACATTGACTGGAAGAAGGTGGGGACCTTTTATTTTAAATCTGCATGAGAATTTCTGTAACTTTTCATTATTCCATTAGGGGGGAAGATTGTCCATGGGCGATTCATGACTAAGGGAATTCAAAAAAACTTAACTGCAATAAAAATCCAGCTAAGAATAAAGAAAGTAGGAAGGAAAAGCAAACATCTTAATTGCATGTTAGTTAGAATACACTTAACATTCCTTCATCAAGAAATGTATTAATTCAACATATAAGATTTGAATTGAACTTTTTACTGTTTAGTTGCTACTGAATAAAACGTGTGGAGAAAGTTACACCAATTAGTGTCTGCACACCACGTAAGTTGATTTTGCAACAAGAAAAATTATATCCTATTGTAAAGATTGTAGAATAACTTTCGAATGCATTTAAAATAATATTTGTAATCTGAGAATTACGAATCTCTGGAAATATATATGCATATGTTTTGAAACTGCTTTTATATAACCAATAGAGGTGGAATATATTAGGCAAATATTTTAAAACAATTGGAAAAATAAAACATATAATGAGGCAGAAATACTAGGCATACAAGTTATAAAATATAGTGAATGTTTAACTGTATTCAAACTATTTTCTAATGATACAAACAAGAATATAAAATAATTACAGTAAAATTATATGCAAGAACAAATACTTTTAAGTCTTCTTTATCTGCTTTGGTACTTTTTATGTACCAAGTTTCTCTTGCCCATGAGTAAGTATTAGACATACTATAGAAACCTGAAATTCTTCAAATGTAATGGAGAGTGAATCTTTATGAGTTAAGAAAGAAAGATGGAATAGATTGGAAAGATATATAAATTTAGAATTGTTTTTTTAATTGATAAGTTACATGTTGTTATCTTTTTTTGCAATTGTACAGGGTAAGTATGAATACCAGATGAGCAGGATATACATTACTGTCAGATACTCTTAATTTGAGAAGTTAAATAAGCTTCACTGCTTTTGAAAAATTATATGAAGTGTTACTATTGTAATGACCTGTAGATGGAGTTAGTGCACAGTGTTTTATAATATAGTGGTTTATATGGAATCAAAATCAGGTACTGTAACTGACATTTCTCTTCCAAATATATATTCAGTTTAGGAAACACTACCTTGGCATGAATGTGTGCTATCAAATAAATAACCTTGCTATTTTTCCTAGGGTTCTTCTTTGGTAATTACAGTTTTACATTAAGTTAGATGTAAACATAAAGAAGTTGATTAGAAAATAGCAGAAAAGAATGATATCCATTCCAAATAAGATAGTAGATTTTCCTGAGAAATGGGGAGATATCCTTTGGTATTTACATCTCATTGTAAAATTACTGAAATCAACATTAATAAGACGAAACCAGAGGGGAATAAGAAAACATTTTCTGAATTTTACGTAAGCTAAAAAAAACCTAGGCAACGCAGGTAAAGGTAATAGACATCCCATATTCAAAGGATCGCATTAACAGCCTTACTGTACTCTGTCATGCCATTCCATCTCATCTTTTTTCTTTTTTCTTTTCTTTCTTTCTTTCTTTCTTTCTTTCTTTCTTTCTTTCTTTCTTTCTTTCTTAGAGTTCTTTATTAGGAGCTCCTTATAACATGAGGTGTGCTAGCATTTCTCTTCCATCTTTATCAATATGACCTTCCAATATCCTTGAAAGGTGCATGCATGGCAGTTAGTTTTGTGACAATGAGTTCTTATAATAATTTAATTCAGAAGACTATTTTTGCTTTACTGTTCTCATCTGCCAGTGAGGCAGACTGAAAGACACAGAACTCTTCGAAAACTTTATTTTAGTAAACAACACGATGTTTAGTTTTGCCAAAGGAGAGTAAGTTTTCAATCTCCAAGGCATTGGTGTTGAATTTAGGAGCTCAAAAACTTGTTTCATAGGAACACAGTGGATATATTTAATGCCACTGATAGCTTGTGTTAAAATAACTATATTAGAAATTGAAACTTTATCAGAAAAATGGCCATTGCATTTTGCTGATACAAAATTAGCCACCTGCAAAAGAGAATTTGTTTAAAAATGATACTATTTCTTAATGCTCTAAAATAAGTTCTTTTAAAAAATATAAATATTTTTCATATATGTATCAGTAGTATAAAACACAAAAGTTCAACAAAAGGTGTATCATATGGAAAATACAAAAGGTATAGATTTTCTATAGGTCTAAATTTATTGCAGTTTCTTAGTTTATACCTTAGATTCACTTATTATTTTACCCAAGGTCAGCGCTATTATTAAAATTTATCAGTGAGTTTGATCCATCCAATGACAAAAAATTCTCTCACAGGGGTTGTGATGTGTTAACCTAATAATTACATAAAATAGGACTCAAAGAACATAGATATTAATTCAATATAAGAAACATTATTTGAACTGGGGTCACTATGATTGAAACCCAAACACTAACAATAGTAAGAGACAGAAGATGCATCCTTCTTAAGCCATAAGATTTAAGAAGGACTGATTATTCCTATATAGAATCATGGAAATAAAGTTTTATCATAAAAGTTGAAAAAATCTGGGTTTAGTCACTAAAACTGCCACACTTTAGTGAACAATAAATATGTAGGATTGAACTTTTCCAAGGACTTTTATGTCTAGGACCAGAAATGACACAAATTAAACGAACTAGAAATTTGAATAGATATATTTTAACAATTGGATCATAAATCTTAAGGAGAAAATTTTACACTGATTAAAATATAATTAACCTAAGGTGTAAGTTTTGTCTGTCTCTCCTCTAAATACCTTTTAAAAGCATCAAAAAAATCAAGGCACAGATCTATAGAAAATGGATGAAGCAACATTTTTGCAGGTTAAAGTTAGGCTTTTGCTACAAATAAAGTTATGAATTATCTTGAGCTCTTTCTGGGGCTTGCGCGCGCACACACACACACACACACACACACACACACACACACACACTTGTTTTGATTTGAGAAGCTTCCAGATCTTTTTTTCTAGCATGTGTTTATATTTTTCTTGCTTAGAGAAGATGTACGATATAATCTATATGCAAGTAATTAAAAAGTAAGGCAACAGATCTGATTTTTCATATTTTTTTAATATTTAGAAATAGTAGACTAAAGAGACTATTACCAAGAGGACAAATGTAAGAAAATGACAAGAGTTAAAATGTGAAATTTTTATTTATTCACTTTTAATTCACCAGAAGGAATTAAAAGTCTCATCAGAGACTCCATAGAAAGGAAAGTAGGGGAATCTGGGACAGATTTTAATTGGAAAGAGGTTTCATTAGAAATGTCTAATTTAGCCATTGTTTTTCTCTACGCTTCCTTCAGTTGTGGACAGGGCCCATCACAAGATGAACTTAAAGACAACACCACGGTCTTCACTAGGATTCTGGATCGACTCTTAGATGGTTATGACAATCGTCTGAGACCAGGATTGGGAGGTGGGTTGCATTACCATATTTTTGTTTTAGAGGCTATTATTAAATCCTTACCATTGCAGCCTCCGCTTTCCCTTTTGATGGTAAAACAGGAAAATGGTATCAGGTGGTTTAATGAGTAAACAGTATTTTAATATATTACTTCATGCTAATTTACTATGGTGGTTCCGTGCACATACTTCTAAGTATTAAAAGAGAGACACAAAATTCTCCCAGTGCCAAAAAGGAAATAGTACATTTATTTGATGACGACAAACACAGTTGTGTTCTGCCTTACATTTGATTACACAGAGAAAGAGATGGGCATAATACTCTCCCCTCCAGTGTAAAGATTTGTGTTAACTTTTCCTGGCACTGTTATCTGTACTGATTTCAAATAGGATGCCACTGATTCTGTTGCTTTAAGCATTTATTTCTGAATATTACATATCGATCCACATTTTCCTGCTAGAAGCCCATTACCTCTAGATTCAAAGCTGAATGAGAGAGATGAGTTTTTAAACCAGGCGTTTGAATTCACACCCTTATTTTCTGTTGTAAAATTGTATATTTTTGGGTATGTCAATTAGTTGGTTATACTGATGATTTACTGCTTAGGAAGAAAATAGAATTTCACGCTATATATAGATATATTCAACGGTAAGAGTAAATTGTTCTAGAAATTGCATATGTGGCTGAATATCATTGAATAAAATAAAACTATCTTACTGGTTACACCTTATTTTACCTTATATCTTATGATATCTTATTTGAAGCTACCTTACTTGGTTAAACAAAGATTAATGAAGGAAAATCAAAATATTGATCTCTCAGTAAAACGAGTAAGGTAAAAAAATAAGTTATCACTCGAATTTACACAGAAAGCCAATGTGAGAATCTATAACTCCCAGCTTTAACTTATATGGTACCTTGTTTTTCAGGCATCTATAAAAATTATTTAATAGGTATATTTAAATAGTAACTAAATGGTAATATTAAGCAAGCTACCACTTTTCCCTTTAAAGAACACAGATAAGCAAATATTAGAGGCTTAAGGATTCAAACAATGATTTTACAGATACCTGGTAGCATTGATTTGGAATTATTAAAAAAAATCTTTGTATGGTGTTATCACCTAGATGTGTTTGTATATTTGAAGCTGCCAAATGTCATTAGGGTTTTAGAAGTTGAGAAAATGCCTAGTCAAATTTACAACTCAAATATCCGTCAAAGGTGTCCATTCTCAACCATTTCGAACTTTCATTTTAGGACCCTCTGTATAAATTTCATCAGGTTTAGCCTCCACCTAGTTTTAATTTAAGTTCTTAGGGAAAAAAATCTTAAAGGGGCAAGATGCAGTCGTGAGGACCTATAATTCCAGCTATACTGGATGCGAAGGCAATAAGATTCCTTGAGCCTGGGAGTTAAGGGCCAGCCTGGGCAACATAGGGAGACCCTGTCTCAAGAAAGGGGCAAAGAATCTTAAAGTCCAATGGAGCCATCACAGAGTGGAAAGTATGCTTGCATACATGATGCATTAATATAATATCTTTGTTAATCTAAACATTTGCATTGGCTCCAAGAAAATATCTCTTGACGCATAAAATACTCATTAAGCCACAAAGACTAAAGCGAAGAATATATAAAAAGAAGAAACAGGTTATAAATATATGTTTTAGAACATAAAAAGGAGTATGATGCCTTCACTGAAACTGTATCCTGCTCCTCTTCTCCCTTTTCACCCAGTTTAGGAAATCTTGTTTCATATTTTAATGTATGCACATGAATCATGAATATCCTCTGAAATATTTGTGTGTAGGTTTCGGTTTGATAAAGAATTTCATACACACACAGACAGAAATACAAAAATACACACACACATTTTTTGGTGGTACTGGGATTCCTGGAAACCCTTCTACCTCTGGGCTACACTCCCAGACCTATTTTTTTTATATATTTTTTTGGAAAGAGGGTCTCTTAATCCAGCGTAGCTGGCTTCAAACCAGCGTGATCCTCCTGTCTCCGCCTCCCAAGGGCATGGATTACAAGCTGGCACCACCACACCTGGCCGCACACACATTTTTTGAATGACTGTGTTGGTCATTATTCAAAGTATAAGTAACAGGCCATGACTGCTTATTTTAATTTAATTGTATATAAAAACTCTGAAATAAATGTATATGTTAACTCATTATTTAAATATAGTCTATGCAAGAAGTATTTGAACTAATTCTTTTATGTACACTTAGACCACACACAGCAATGGACTTACGGATCTGTAAAGTAAACTAAGAATAGATTGAAAAGTTAATTTTCAATACTGTGGTACTAAGAGATTGCCTTACAAAACATAACTAAATTTATCTATTTTAAGCATTACTTTTTACATCTATTTTTATCATCATAAATTACCATAGATTTCTGGCAACTCAAGTATCGTATGGAATTCAATAAATTCCTGAAAAATGTATCCCCCTTCCTTGTATTTTCTGACATGAGCCATTTGCCTTCAGAAGAAAAGACCATGTAAAGGAAATATCTAAACACTTTTTATTTGCTTTGACGAGAATAAAAGTTTCCTCTTAGAATACGCAGGATGACAGCTAGAATAACCTCATTTTGTAAGAGGAAGGAGCCTAGCTGTCCTCTTTGTTATGGCAACAGTCTGGGTTTTACACAAATAATAACCCTCTGTTAAAGACATGGGTATTTTGTTCTGAATATTCTCAGAAAATAGAGAAATGTGATAACCTAAAATTCTTATATGTGCAAATTCATCATAATTTGGCATTTAGAAACACACACTGCATCAGAAGGCACGGTGTTAAACTTTGAGGACGTATGCCTCAGGTCCAATAACCAGGAATCCAAATATATAACTTGGTCAATCCAGATAACAGAAATCAGTTTATAGGTTTTGTATTATTTAAAAAAGGTAACTTTTCCCCCAGATCCAAGAGACATCCAAGAATAGTGAAAATTAGATATTCCAGAATGGATGTTTAAAGGTAGAAGAGTTAAAATATATTAGAATATGTGTGATTCTGAAAATTTACAATACTCTACTTAAAGATACAAGGAGAAGTTCAATCAGATTCATATTTTAAGTAAAAAGTAAAAGAAGGGAACTTTAAATACACTTGAATTAAAACAATCATTAGTCAAAGAAAAATCCTTATTTTGAATACTTGCTTAATTTATTCTCATAATTTTATTTTGGAAGCAAGATCGGGAGAGAAGTGCTCTTTGCTTGCAACTAAAATCTGGAAAATATTTTTTGAAAAGCTCTTGCCTCAAGCATGATCAGTAAAGTAAAATAATACAGTTGGTGGTAGAAAGATAAAAGTCAGAAAAATGGGATGATAAGATAAAACGGGTTTGGAAAAGTTTTAAGAAGAGAAACAAAAGATAAAAAGGCCTAATAGGGAGAAGAGAGCTGCATTAAGGTGATGGAGAGGAGGAACACAGGAGTCACCGAGGAGAGGAATTCATACCTTGTGCATGCTGAAGGTCACATAGACAATCAAGTCTTCTCTTTTTATTTTAAATCAAGACCAAGCCAAAAGGTATCTGAGTAAATTCACATCCCCAAGAAGGTAAAAAGTTATGGTATAGTCTCTTCAAATGTGACTCAGTCAATATTTTATTGCTTTGGTTTATTTTCTATGTGTTCCCCTTAAAAATAGAATTTCCCTAGTTTGTTTTCAGAGAAGTGGAGTGAATTTGATGATAGAAGAAAATGTGTTTTGATAGCTAGATGAGGAAGACCTAGTCTTTGGATAGGGTAAAGGGGAAACCCGTGGGTTAGTGATAAGACCTGGATATGATATGATATGAACTGTGCATTGGCCCGGCTCACCACGAGGTTTGGGCATCTTGTAAAGTCTTGCTAGAATATATGAGAGGGCAAAAAGGAAGAAGGAGAAGATGTAAAGTTATTCTAGATAGCCCTCCTATTATATCCCTGCTATTTCCAGGTAGTTTGTGGAAATACTGTTACACTTTCTAAATGCAATCTTAAATTTAATCTCAATAAATAATGTAAAGTATTCTGGATGCCTCTCGAAAATGTTTGCCTGTCTAATCACATAGATAATCCAGGCATGGTGACACACTCTTATAATCCATACTTGGGAGGTTGAGACTGAAGGACCAAAGATTCAAGGCCAGAACACAGTAATTTGCCAAGATCCTATTTCATTAAAAAATAAAATAAAAAGAGCTGGATGGTATAGTACGGAGGTGGAATACCCCTGGATTTAATCCCTAGCAACACACACACACACACACACACACACACACACACACACATTCATATAAAGATAATTAATGAAAGATGAAGGTGTACTCCAAACGAGATAAATCCAGATAGAGATAGAGGGCTGGGATAGTAGATAAGTAGATAGGTAGATAGGATTGCAGGTAAATTATTGACTTTATCCTTTTGGTGCACTTAACCATATTTAGTTTTCTTCTTTGTCCTGTAAGAGTTGCAGACTTAAATATTTGGCTTGTTTGTTTTCATTTTAGATATTGCTGAAGCAAATCCAAACAATTTGTTGAGACATAGCTTAAATTAAACAAAATATAAGCAATAAATTAAAAATAACAGAATATTTGAAACTGCTTTCCTCTCGGGGTACTTTAGCACTAATATATTATTAAAAAATAAGTTATGCCCCCAAGCTTACTTCCTTTTTATCATTATAATTCCTCTAATATTAGAATATTCTTGCTTTTATAACACATTTTGGACTAACCTTTAGCCCAGTCACTGCAAGAAAACTCAGCTTTAAAATATAAGAAACTCCAACTCCTAAAATGAGTCAACCTAAAATGGTTGAAAATTCCCTGCAGCTGACAAATGGCACTGGTTCCTTAGAGAATTAGCTGAATTTTAGGCTCTATTTCTTTATGTAAAAAAAAAAAAAAAAGAAAAGAGTAGAAAACTAGAAGTGTGCTAACAAAAAAAGAAAGACAGATTTTTGTGATATTTTCTACAATTTTGTAAAGCGTAGGTTACCAGAAAATAGAGAAATCAGTATACTTTAATACTTTTAAAATTAAAATTTCATATACCTTGAGTTTATGTCTGAAATTTATAAAAACTCTTATTATTTTGTATTCCATGTGATATAGAATATAAACGGAATAAGAAACAATCAGATCGGAGAGAAAAACTGTATTCATGTTGAATGAATTTTAAAACACATATTTTCTATTCATATTATTAAAAAGCAGAATTTCAAAAATAGAAAGGATAGGATATCTCAATCACAATGGATTAGTGTTAGATAAAATAAATACATTCTACAGACAGTATCTGAAGACATTTTTAAAAAGTTGAGAATACCAATCTCTTCTACTTTTTGTATTTATTGATCTGAACATGGTCTTCAGTATTGTATTTTGGAATTCTGCTAAGGGAATTTTCCTTTTGAGACAAACATAGTTTTATCTGGTTCTAGTAATATAAGGTATGGAACAGATGCTCATACTTTGTTAAATTCAACCCATTTACACAGAATTTTCATATCAAGACATTCCAAAATCCAGTTGAATTTTAGACAAAATACAGCTACCAAAAACCCAACAGGAACTTTTAAAATGAGGAGAGTGTACCTTTTAACCTTTACTGATATTTCCAGTTAGTTCATAAATCCAACTGTCTAGTGAATCCAACTCAGATACCTAAAGAAATGTTCTAGCATGTTTTCAAGACTTTTTACTCTTATCTTTTTTGTAGTGTATAATTCTTCCACCAAACATTTCTGTAGATAATAAAAAATGGTCACAGAGGCTGTGCTCAAGGCCAGGTATAGCAAATAACTTAAATTTATTTCTTGTGCAACTATTCTTGGCTTTTATATACTTTTTCCCTTCTTGGTTCTGGTATTAGTATGAGATCTTTAAGACATGTTTTCTATACATTATTACTTTTTTTTTCTGGCAGAATTAGAATTCCATATTTGAAAAATAATGGAATGTAACTGAGATGAGAATCTTACTTTGCTAATTATTGAAGATTGCCATTTTTTTTGTAAAACTTAAGAGAAAGTAAGGTCCTGAGTGATCTAATATTCCACCAATGTAGAATATTTCCCCAAGATTATTATGATATTTTATATATATAAACATACTACAATAGGAAGCATGATGCTTCAAAGCTATAACAATTTGTACAATTAAATCAAAACTTATAGAGACCAAAAGAAACCCTTTTTTTCCTACAGTACCATGTGAATTATTCCCTTATGGTTAGCACGCTACTAAAGAAATCATCATATTATAATATCAGAAGGGAAGGAGGAAGTCTCACAGTGGAACTGGGATAAATATCTATGGTAAAAAAAAAAAAAGTCCTTTCTTTCTTAAAGATGCTTGTATCATCTGAGTTCTTAGAATCCCCAAACACAAAAGGAAAAGGGATAAGGATACGGATAAAGGATACGGATAAGAGATTGGTTAGATGTCCAGATTTGGTAGATAAATGCAGCCCAAATTAGGTAGCTCTACCTATTAACTAGGGGAAAGTTGCCAGTTTGTCTAAGGCACTAAAAAACCAGAAATAAATAACATGGAGCAGTAAGGGCAGGTCTGCAAGGAGCTGGAACACTGCCTGACCCAGGAGTATACATAGTTGTGTATGTTGGAGGCCAGAATATTTTCAACATTCAAATAGGATCATATAAAAGTAGAATGTTAGCTTAGTGTAGTGGTGCAGGCCTGCAAATCCAGTGCTTGGGAGGCTAAGACAAGGAGGATCACAAGTTCAAGGCCAGTTTCATCAACTTAGTGAGGTCCTCTGCAACTTAGTAAGACCCTGTTTCAAAATAAACAAATAGGGCTGGTGGAACTCGGAGGTAGAATACCCCTGCACCCAATTCACAGACACACACGCGCGCACACACATGCACATGTAGAATTTTGAGGTATATTTTACTGTGATGACTAATGTCAATCCTTTTAGTCTTCCTGTAGTGTCTGCTTCTGTGAATTAATAGAAAGCAGTAGTTTAAAAGTAGGCAATTATTAGACCTCCTTCCTAAGTTATGAGCCTATGGAACCCGGCCCAGTGATTGTTACTCTCACTTCCTCAATAGACAGCATTTCCAGTGATAATATGGTGAATGCCACATTAAATAAATTGTTGAGATGGCTATTGTTTAAAAAAAATCACCTACAATCCCCTGTTC
Source organism: Muscardinus avellanarius (assembly GCF_963383645.1). Lineage (NCBI taxonomy): Eukaryota > Metazoa > Chordata > Mammalia > Rodentia > Gliridae > Muscardinus > Muscardinus avellanarius. The sequence continues at coordinate 14,138,696 of NC_137793.1, forward strand.
ATTCTCTTCCACTCCTTTTATCACGGTAATTCTTGCCGTCCACGGCTCACACAGCGTCAGCTAGCTTCATAAACTGCAAGTGACATTGTGTTATTGCAGTACCCAAAGCCTTCCTGTGGCATTAGAATAAAGGCCAACTGCTTTATGGAATAGAGGAACCTTTCCAATGTGGTCCCGCTTTCCTCCAGAGCATCAACTTGTCCTGTGATCATCAGCACTACCAGGTTCCGGACATGCTGCAGTTTCTTAAACACACACACAATGATCCTCACCTCAGATACTTTGTCCTGTTTCCTCCTCTCTGGTGTCTTTCCGGGATCTAGCCATACCTGGATTTTTATCATGTTTCAAGGCTCTCAGTTCAAATGTCATCATTTAAAAGGCATTCTTTCAGAGCATTTATAATAATCTGAATTTCATTAGGATGACTTACGTGTAGATATATTCGTATACATATTTATAATACATTCTCTCATATATCTATTTAATAAATCTAAAATGCCTACCTATCTAATCTAAAATACATTTTTCATAAAATGTTGTGAGGTATGCTACAGAAGAATTTTTAATTTTTCTCATCATTGTACACTATAACTTAGAATTGTGCCTCACTGGGACATAGAACATGCTAAACAAGCGTCTATTGGTTAAATTAACATATCCAACAAATGCCTCTCGAAGTGTTTTTGGCAATGCATTTTTATTTAACTGTCACTCCAGTGCTATGTATTCAATGGTGCAGGTATTAATTCACTCAACGTGAGAAAAGAGATTTGGAGAGATTACAGGATTTTACCTAAAACCATGCAGCTTGTTCTCAAAGAAAATCAGAGTTAAAATCTGAGCACTTAGAGTCCTAACCCAATGTGCTTACTACTTATTTTATCTCACTGTTTTTCTCATTTATGCCTCTGATATAATCATATTTTGGAAGTATCACTTCAAAACATCTATTATTTCAATGCTTATCAACAGGATATCAACATTTCAGGAAATTCCAAATAAAAACAGATCTGCTGTCTGGAAGTAAGAACATAGAGTACTTTTACATGTTTATACATTTGTGTGTGTGTGTGTGTGTGTGTGTGTGTGTGTGTGTATCCACATGCAATAGAGCATTGAGGGATGTGCTCGTTTAAGGACTAAATTTAATTAATTTACCTAACATCAAATATTTTATTTATGTTGATTGTTTTGGGATATTTCCAGCAATTGTAGTAAGAGCGATTATCAGCATAGTCACCATGATCCCATTTTAGATAACCCTGTTGCATATTTTCCCTTGATAACTTGGACATATATGCACATTTATAATTATAGAATGTGTCAGGTCAGACTTCATTTACACTGGATATAAAATATTATTGTGAAAAGTATTGTTAAAAATAATCTTTGGCTTATTAGCTCCTTAATATCTCTTCCATTCAATTTATTTTAATTGATTTCCACTTTCAGACAATTTCCTAGTTGCATCTGGGGTTTAATCGTATTTAGCTTTTGCTGGTTCTATAATTATTTTATCTAACCTTCATTTGAGATTCTTAACTCAGGGTACATGTTCTTAAGTAGAATAACAAGAAGCATACAAATACATTGGCTCTCAGTCATGTGCTCTCCAGAAAGGCTCTGAGCACCTTCCAGCTATTTCTAATAATACTTTAGCATCTGGCATGAGAATGTATGATTTGGATTCCAATGTTTCTTAAGAGATAGATAGATGGGTAGATAGATAGATAGATGGATCATTGATAGATGATTGAGACACTAGATAGATGCTAGCTAGGTAGGTAGAAAGATAGAAGATAAGATACATAGAAAAATAGACAGACTGACTGACTTTTGTGGAAATCTTATTGAGGAGAGGGAACTGAGAGGAATAAATTTTCACAGAACCTGAAAAAGGAAGATCCCTCAACAGTTTTCCTAGATCTTAGCCAAAACACATAAATATGAGAACATTTTACATTGAAATCTTGTCTGGGGTCTAAAGAGATCTTAATTTCAAACTACCACTTTTTTGCTAAATAAAAGATGTAACCACTGCTGCTCTTTGCAATTTTGTTGTGATTCATTCACAATACTTTCTCTTGAGCCTTTGACCTGGGATTAATAATCTTCTGCCTTAAAGAAAAATTTCACATAGCACTCAGGGAATTCTTGGTGTGCTATGCTAAAAGATTTACCTTGGTCAAAGGAACTTATTTCTTGTTATTGAAATTATATTGAGCTGAGTAAGTTTGAGTATACTCACTCATTAAATATAGCTTTGAGAAAAGGTGGATTCATGTGGATGGTGGGATTCTAGGAATTTTTTACGTTTTCTCATACTTTTCTAAATTTTCTAAATTTATTCTATAAAGTTTTGTGAGCTTTTTGTACTTTGATTTTTTAGTTTTGCTGCCAATTTTTTAATCAACAACATAATTAATTATGTTGACCTCATGTTTACCATCAAGCTCTGGTAATGTTTTAGAGTAGCATTCCCAAATAATTTTGAGAAATAGACATTAACCAAGGTTGACTACATTTACTTGAAGCATAATTTCTTAGCGATATTAAGACGCCCAGGGTCATGGTGAATCACGCACAGGAATAGGTAATGAATAGAGTTTTTCAGCAATAGATATTTTTGGTTCACTGGACATTCACTATAACAGCTAATGATAAACCAAAGGAAAACTTCTGGGTATTTGGCAAGAGAAAGTATGGAAAGTGGTTATTCTCTTCTAAGTCTCCTAGCCCCCAAGAACTAGATGGTGCATGGAATTGTTTTTTCACTCTGTTTCTTTCCCTTCTAATACCATCACTCACCCCTTTCTCTTAATATCTGAATGACTGCATCAATCTCTCTTGAGCATCGTTTCATTTTCTGACTTGGAAATTTTTTTTATGTGTGGGGAGGAAGAAAAAAAAACAGAGGTCAGGGATACATATAACATTAAAATCCTTGGTAAGAGGATCATTTCAGAGACTCGGGAAATAAGGGCTCTAGGTCAGAGTACATACCTTGGAATAGCTTAGTGGTGAATTTTGGAAACTCTGGGATACAAATAATTGGTAGGAGATAAGATGAAGTACCTGGAGAAGATAAGCTGGTATGGTAAATATGTTTAGAGCTGAAGATAGATAAAAAATGAAAAATTGACTTTAAAAATGTAGGTACAGACATTTATGTAAATTACTTTCCATTTATGCCCACTCTCTATATGGCTCAGTAACAATTATGCATGGCAATATATGTATCTAATCTTAACCATATTCATGTTCTCTTTGATTGGTACAGTCATCTTTATAAATAGGCTTTTAGTCCTTTTAATTTGTTGCTGATGTAGCAGGTTGATCTAATAACAATAAAAGAACTATGGATGGAAAATGGTCCATCCATTTTACTGTCCATTCAGTAAGTAGACACCTCACTTCTTCAGGGCACTTTATCAGGCAAGATAAAATTTAATTGCTTTAAACCATCCTGTGGGCCAAGATTGTAAGGCTAGTTACCGTAGGGAGCTTTCTTAAAGTATGGAAACTGTGCTCTCCCCACAGCCAAGAAATAGGTAATAGAGATAATATTTTCTGCGGGAGCTGCCCGAGGCTACCAAGCATGTGCAAATGTGCACACAGCATCAGTGGATATTCTTTAAATTAACATGGAACACACACACACACACACACACACACACACACACACACACGATGTATTCCATATGTATACACCAGGAGGAAGAGGGCTTGTGATGGGAAGCTTACCAAGAGATGAATACATATACAAATGTATAACTTCAAATCTCATTATAATGTATAACTAAAGATAAAGAAAGATGTTTACTATGAATATTATACTTTATAATAAAAAAGAAAAAAGATTTAGTCTTAACAAAGTGAAGATGAATTAACTAATTTTGAACAAGAAGCAAAACAGGAACATCTGACCATATCAAAACTTATGTTGGAAGTAATTAGATATGAATTCTTCTGCTTTCAGAATAATCTCATTGCAAGAAATTAATCGATAAATGATAAGACACAAACTTTTTTCCAATTGAGGACATACTTGGTATAAAAGAATTTATAGTGAAAATATGCCTAAACCTCTATTATCTATGTTTTTCATTTTGTACTTTTTCATGACAATAAATGTATATATTATTAAATCAAAGAAACTCCAAGTAATGGCTCTTTTCCTTGGTCCATGAAAGAAAATGCTGAAGAGAAAGAATAAAAAAGAGCCCATTTAGTATTACATATGCTTGCTTTTGTGAATAAGGGCATAGATTTTTCTTTTGTTATAGGCTTCAATTGAAAAAGTGGTTTTGGTATTCTAATAAAATGTGAGTGCTTGATGTAGTCTTCATGAATGACACATGTTTTAAATAAGAAAAAGAGTCTAGTAAAAATAAATATTTGTGGAGATAGAGCATGATAGTGAGAGAGGTATCTGTTTTAGGGAAATTCTGGAAGGGATAAGAACAAGGGGAAAGGATAAGGCATCTGAGACTTAATGCTGACACCTGGGCCTCATAGACCATGCAGAGTCTCTGCAACACTAAAGCTGAGGACGGAGACCAGTTCTAAACACACACAACTCTACCTTCTTTGAAACAAGCTACATCGTCATTTTGAACTGCTTAAAGAATAAACAGCATCCAATTCCTTTGTCAAGGGGCTTATTCAAACATTTTGGAGCTAATGGACATTTTTGCAAAAGCAAAAAATTCTTGGATCAGTTATTGATGAGAATATAACCAACTTCAAATTGTTTTATCAGTTAAGAGATGCATTATTTGTGGCATATACTATGATTTCCTGGCAAGAAAATTTTACTGAAAGTCTTAGCAAGTGAACTGTTGAAGGAGACATGTCAGCTTTTGATTTTCAAAGGAATTTATTATTGCATCTACAGGATTATGTTTTTAATGTCCTATGCCAGAGATACAACTGTACTGACAAATTAAAAAGACTGCTTAGCTTACTAGAATGTTATTTCTTAGGGTGAAGGTAAAAATTACACCATCATCTTTCTCATTCTTATCCCTCAAAAACTCTTTCCTCTTCTGAAAGTAACATTTTGTTTTTGTTGTTTCTTGATGAACGGCAGTATTTCTTTAATAATGTGTCTGCTCACTTGTCACAGAACTATAATAACTATGTTTTATTGATTGATATGTATGCCATCAAAGGCCAATATAATAAGACCACCTTGACAGGAAGCAGAATGTATTAGATGCACTTTTCCTATGCCACAATATGTTCTTCTCATTATCCAAATTGCAAATATCTACACAGATTGTCATATTTTTCCCAGGGAGTAATTTGAATAATTCAGTTATGATTTAGTGCAATAAAGCAATCATTTATGAAACATACTCTTGAGGCGTGCTAAAGAATACTGTATACTTCCCAGGAGTAGCCTGTATACCTGGAGGATCTGTCTGGCTGGGTAAAAATATTTAAGCTTATGACATACTCCTATGTTAACATATTTTTTTATGACGATGTGAAGTGGTTTAGTTATCGCGTAGGCAAGTGTGTCCACTCTTAAAGAATTCATTAAGAAGCAACTGAATTCTTCATAATTCAATCTCCCAAAGTGGCATATTTAGGCTCTATTCTCCATTGAAAATATTAACTGTGAAATTTCGTTTGTAAGCAGTAAATTATCAGGACTACACAGTGGACCACTTTTAGAAATAGCTAATCAAAGCCAATAAATTTCCCATTTGGGTGTATGTGGTGGTAAGATCTAATAAGGGCTGTTGATAGACACTCACTGGCCCAATTTCCTGCTTCATCAGAGCGTGTAACCGAAGTGAAGACTGACATCTTCGTCACCAGTTTCGGACCTGTTTCAGACCATGATATGGTAAGTGACACTGCATCTTTGCTTTCTTGGGGCATTTTTTAAAGTTTATATATTGAAAAAGAAATATAGAATAAGTATTCATGGAGAAACCTAAAAAAGCTTGAGTATATATTGGTGTTGTTGTACATACAACATATACGTGTGTGTACATGTGTGTGTGCTGTGTACACATGTGTGTACATGTATATGTATATTGTACATATATATAGCTATTTTCTTTTCAGCCAGTCCTATTTATATGGTTATCAACACTGCAGTCTTCTTTCTTTTCCATCCCTGAAATATTTGCTTGCATTGGTTTTTTTCTGCAAGTCAAATGATCTGGGTTATCTTTTATTTTATTTAGGAGGCCATGTTGATTCAAGGATTCTAGATTTTTCCGGTAGCTAGCACTGTTGCAGAATAGCATTGAATACTGTTATTTCTGAATTATTTTTGGCCACAAAAGGGGAACAAGTATAAAGCTGTGTGAATACCTGACCAGAATTAGGCAGATATATAGTTTAAATAAATTATACTACTGGTAATCGTTCTGCTTCATTGAAAAGAAAAAAAAAGTTCATTAGATTATTACCAAAAGTGAAAATAAGACAAATACATACCTATCCTTTCTTTTTCTCAAATATACTAACTCAAATGAATTTCTATCCTGTCTGATAGAAGAGTTTGTAAATCAAGAACTTTGCAGATGTATAGTATTCCTAAATTCACAAGAATTCACAATAAGCAAGCTATATATAATGAAAATAATATAGAGGCTATGAAATTATATGATTATGAGTATTTCAAAGATCCATTAGTTGTTTGAAGTGCCTTTTCATTAGCACTTAGTGCAATTTTTCTTTCTGAAGTATCTTGATGTTTCAGAATAAGTTATAGAATAATTCAGGTCAGATTCAAACCCTTCTTCACTTGTTAGTAATATTAGCTATTTGTTTTGCATGAGTCTTACTTTCTGTTAGGACATAAAGCTTGAAGGTGACCTGGACAGGCTCTGGGATTCACAGCTGCTGGATTCAAATCTCACCACCACCACCACCAGCATGACCTTGGGAAAATTACATAACCTTCTAAGGTTCAAAGTCTCTCAAATCAATGAGTTGTTGTTGTTGTTTTGAGGGGTTTTAGAATAAATGCACACAAAAGGATTTTTTTGTGTGTGGTACTGGGATTCTTGGAAGCTCTTCTACCTCCAGGCTATACTTCCAGGCCCATTTTTTAATATTTTTATTTGGAAACAGGGTCTCTTAAGCCAGCGCAGCTGGCTTAGAACCTGCGCCATCGTCCTGTCTCCACCTCCCAAGCGTGGGTATTACAAGTGTGTGCCAACACGCCCGGCTCACAAAAGGATTTTTGATACAACATAAACCCTCTGACTGTCATATGAACATTTCATATATAACCTTTGGCAAATATCAGATGCAAACAACAGAATGTGGAAGCCAGCACAAAGTGTTTGCATTGTCCTGTCAAAGGGTCAAATTATTATAGATCTGCAAGTGATTTGCTAAGTGGCTAGTAGAAATTATATTGAGCTCCCTGCTTTAAAATTTTAAGCATTTAAAGCATATTGTAGGAGAGTTAGTTATAAAAAAGAGCGGTATGATCTAGAGGCAATCCAAATCAGAAGGCAAAATGACAAAGCTATTTTTCAAAATAAAAAAGGCTTTGCCATTTTTAAAGTGCAAGCCAATAAAATATCTAATTGATAACAATAACCTTTATAGCATTTATAATTATTGAATGCTTAAGATATGTTAGGCACCATGCTAAGGCTTTATAGATCCTATTTTATCTAATTCCCATCGCAAACCTCTTGCTCAATATTTTATCCACATTTTTTAGAGAAGGAATGTGACCCACTAGCTAACTGTAGCAGGCTACAAAACCCAGGCTGTACATCCCTACAGACTGCCTGGCTCCCAAGGCATCTGACTTCATCCGGAATAGAAAACAAAATTAGGACAACTCCTTAACTTTATTTTAAAAATCATTAATTGGCCATCAAGCCACACATTCCCAGGGCACTAAGTTTTGACAGAAATATCCAGGCAGTACAATCACAGAGCCTTGTTTTCCATCATGTGTATAATGTATTAAGTCAAAGCACACACAGATGGTAATAAATGGTACAAGTGATAACACTTCAATACAGAATTTATTTAAGGACATAGCAGATGTTTTGTCCCAGATCTTCAGAATAAGGTTTATATTCCCCAGAGACCTACTTTTTTGAATAGAGTAACTCAGAGAGACTTTTATTTGCATGGTGAAGGCTGGAACCCTGAAACTTAAATTCTTCATCAGAGGCTTTTTTTTTTTTTTACTTTTTTACATAGAGTTTTCTCTTTTCCCTTCTACCTAAAAAAAAAAAGCTTCATTATGACTACCATGTCACTTTTCTCAGGTTTCCTGCTCTAAAACTTAACCCTTTTTTCTTTCCTACATAGAAATATAATAAAACTTTGTTTTGATAAAATAAAACATGAGAATCAAATGAGAATTTTAATTATTTACTATGCAGCTCCTTTGTTCTATAAATTATTAGCAGGTGTTCACAAGGAGTAACTCACTTCTCACAAGAGTTGAATTAATTATTACCATTTTATAGATTAGGAAACTGGGGCTTAGTTAGCCAGCAGTTTTCAGAATTTACATCTCTAACTACTAATGCTAGCACTCTGCTCCATACCTTTTTATTCTTTCAAATTCCTAAAGAAGAGAGTCTGGCCTATTTTGATACAGATGCCCACTCTTGGTGATGCATTGTGGCCATATGAACCAGGTGATGTCATCTAAGTAGTGCTGCCATGGCAACCTGCAGGGGTAGTTCTCAGAAAATGGGAAGCTAAATATTTATGCTCTTGGCTAGACAGGAACCGATCACCATCACCATCAATGGCTTTTATTTCAGTTTTCATTTATACTTCTAACAGAAGGTAAAATAGAAATGAACGTTTCTTAGTTAGTGTTGAGGTGTGTGTGTGTGTGTGTGTGTGTGTGTGTGTGTGTGTGTGAGTGAGAGAGAGAGAGAGAGACAGACAGACAGACAGACAGACAGACAGACACTGGTATAGTAGTTGAAGGGAGACTCTCAGAAATGAATTAGGGATTTCCTTGTCTGCCATTAGCACAGGAAAACAAGGCTAGCTATAGTTAAGATAAACAAGCAAACAGAATTTTGTCAAGTTTTGACAATTTTTCTTGGAAACACTGACTTTGAGATTTATCTTGTTAAAAAGTTAATAATAAATCCATTTTAAGCTTATTTGATATTTCATATGTATTTTATTAAAAACATTTTGGAGCAAGCATATAAATGAGACACATTTTTAGATTCATGGGAAATGTGCTCAGCTTAGACATCCTTGGATTCTTGATTCCAAGGCATTCCCTCTGCTCTTGGCCAGCTTAGGGTAATTCCGTTGGATCAAGAATAAAGCTTGTGTGGCTAGCTTGCAATGGAAATATCATCATATATTATATCCTGATCTCACGAGCTTGTCTATTGTCTAGAGGGGAGAACACACGCAGCCGAGACGAGGTTCATGAATCCGATTTCCCTGGCAAACACTGCCACACTCTATCACTTCCCGGTGTAATCCAGTCTCTTTTCTAATTTCTCTTCTTGTGGAAAATACCATTGCATGCCCATCCTACTCCTCCATGAGTTGTTCTGACAGCACTTGGGCCTAAATAGCTTCTCCTTCTGCTGATTTTAACAGATGCTTAACAAATGTTTGCTGGTGAGTAAATCCTATCCTGTATCACAGTGACTTTCATCTGATGCTGCCAGACACAGAAAAACCTACTTAAAAAAAAGATGACTTGCCTTGCATTATCCACAGAATAGTGTCATTCTATGCTTCCTTGTTTTTAACTCAGTCAACAATTAGCCCTATGCATGGTGCATTACAAACCACCCAATAATAACTGAGAGCTACTTGATCAGTAAAAGCTCAGCAATACCAAACGTGTGCCAGAAGGAGGAACTTTCCTGCAGTCTGTACCCAGTCTTGCTTAAAACCTGGGAAAGAAACAGGTAGTTAAATTTATGCCTGAGATGCCTCAGGATAGACATTATTTATCTTGTAATCTTAAAATAGATACATATGAGATTTTAAAAACAACTGCTCTCAGATGCATGAGGGCAAGGAGGATTAGAAAAACGTAGCACACTTTCAAGGTGGTCCTCTTCCCATTTTTGAGCATGCAAAGATGAATGGAGAATGTAGTAATCTTTACTTCAAACCATTGGGTCTCAAATTTAGTGCCAGTGTAGCAAGTCCTGCGAGGAAGATGAATGTTACCCTTTTCAATTTTAAGAGCTGGTAAGCCACATTGCTTGCTTTCAGATCAGCAGATGTTTGTCTCTGGGTATTGCCATAAGGAATGCTGTGTTTATTCAAATAAATAAATTCCCTGGCTGTGAATGACGATGAGCTTTACATATTTCTCATGTGACTTATATACATGTACAATCACAAACACGTGCACATACTCACATACCTGCATTCTATTTTTTTTTCCTTAGGGGTAGGGGGTCCAAATGACCAGTGGAAAACATTCCCTGTTTTTATAATTTTTTTTATTGCGAAGGGAAATCACAAGTCTTTATACATTGTCTTTGGGAAAAAATGTTGCTTAGCCAAAAAGATGTGATTTTTGTACTCCTACATTAGACATGGGAGACCTTGCAACATATCATGCTTTACCTTTATGGGTGGAATAGTCTAATTTAAATATTATTCTATACATAATTGTTTTAACGTAAGTTTTTTTTTTTTAATAGTAACATGCTCTTTTTCTTCTAGGGTTGTTATGATGGGATGGGGAAGGTTAACTTCCTTTCATGTATCTAAGGAGATAATTGGAAGCATTTTTCTATCCAAGAAATATGTTAGATATTTTATTACAGATGCTTTTTAAAAAACTGCTACACCAATCAGTGATTCATCTGACATTAGTATGTACAAGCTACCACAAGTTTACTTCTGGGAAACATCACCTCACTGACATTTAGCTTCCCAAATTACTAAAAGCATGTATTGTCTGTAAGGTATTTGCATTGCAAAATACAGCACAGTCAACTCTGCCATTTTCCAAAATTACCTAGGAATATACAATAGATGTGTTTTTCCGTCAAAGCTGGAAGGATGAAAGATTAAAATTTAAAGGACCCATGACAGTTCTCCGGCTAAACAACTTAATGGCAAGCAAGATTTGGACTCCGGATACTTTTTTTCACAATGGAAAAAAGTCTGTGGCCCATAACATGACCATGCCTAATAAACTACTGCGGATCACAGAGGACGGCACCTTGCTCTACACCATGAGGTGAGCCTGGCAACCCTTCCGTTCTGTGACTCTGTCTCTTCCACTATAGGCAATCCTCAGGCTGATGGGACATGGTAGAACATCGGTTTTTCTGATTTTTCTGTCTCTTCCAACCACAGACATTACTCTGCTCTGACATTTTAAGCTGCTGAAATTTCATGTAATCATTAAAATGTTAAATATTATGAATATAAAAATGAGGGAAAAGGTTCATAATATATATTAGGAAATACAATAAAGAACAGTATATGTCTCTCTCCTCTAATTCTATATGAGGAACTTTCTTTTCCCACTATAAATTTCACAGATCAGAGCTATCCAGTAAGGTATAAATTAAATTTCTGAAAGCTACCAGGTGGTATATATCTGATCATCTTTCTACTAAACAAAGAAAGAACATGAAATAGAAGTGTTAAAGTTCTTAAAAGAAAATATATTTATGTAGAAATATGTGTGTGAAGAAGTAGATGATGTTACAAATTAGGTTGCTAGTTATAGATGCTTAATTTTGCTTAAACTGCAAGTTGATCATATATTTCTGGTCTATAAGTATTTTTGCCTTTCAAGATGATTACAGAGTTCAGCATTAGTAACTGCTCAGTAAAATTAGGGCTGGGATAAGGAAGTCTGGATCATAGAGAGTTTGTCATATTTTATTTAAAAATGAGATAGTTAAATACTAAACTGGACATGTTGGTACACACCTATAACCCCAGTACTTGGGAGGTTGAGATAGGGGAATTACAGGTTCAAAGCCAGTCACAGCAACTTAGTGAGACTATATTTAAAAACAAAAGCAACAAAATAGGACTGGGCATGTAGCTTGAAAATTGAATGCCTCTGGGTTAATTTCCCTTTTCCAAAAATAAATAAATAAATACATTCCTCATTTATGAGAAATTTTGAAATGTCCATGACTCATTCTTGAGGGTGACAATATTTCATTCCCAAATGACTTGTTACAACACTGTTTCTGCAGACCTGGCCAAGACTTCGTAATTCAGACTGTACAATTATTCTTTGGGTATAAAGAGGTAAAAAAGTCAAAATATTCAGCTTGTTGGGCTGTATTCAACAAGGACATAGAGTGATATTTTGCCTGTAGAGAAAGATGCCAGAATGCCTACCTTTTCAAACAAAAACATCCAAATGAAAAAGAAAGAAATGCTTCAAAAGCTAGTTTAGATATTGGACATGACTTAAAGAATAAAGAAAAGACAAAATAAAGCAAAATGCATAAACTAAGGGAGAGTAAGAAAATAGAGATCCAGTAGAAATATACATTGAGACTTAACCAGATAATCTAAGTAGAACCTAAGTATAATTGAAAATTTAAAATATTTCTCCCCTGATTGAAAAAAATCCTCTATTTATGTTTGAAACATTTCTCCTGGTTAGCAATTTTCTTGGAAGGGATTTGCATATTCAGATGAATTGATAATTAAAGTTTTCTTTAATGTAAAGTTTTTAATCAATAAACCAGTGTGTATCTTTCATTTCCTATATTATCACCCCCTTTGCTAAGGTGTTATTACTTTCTTTAATAGTTTAATTTAGGAATGCAATTTAATCATTATCTTATACAGCTCATATTTTCTTTAATCAATATGATAATCACTTAATGGTTACTGGCCATAAAACCATCCTACCATATTTTTGAGCTACTTAACAACATGGGTACAAAAAACATGTTAAAAAGCCATATAGAGGAACCGAATATAAATTCCCCTGTAATTCTACAAATGGGAGAGCAAATATGGTTCAGTGAATTCTTCCCTTAAAAAATACTCTTTTTAAAACATGAACATCCCAGGGAATAGAGAGAATCCCTAAAAAGTCCTGGCCTCAAATACGTAGTAGGTTTGTGAATAAAACTACATTGTTGGAATAGAATGAGTTCACATCTGCCTCCTCAAGGAGACCTTAATCTCAGTCTCACGGAGCTTGAGGACATATTCTCCTTCATCTCTTTCTCCTTTGTCTCATGCATTGGGTGCTATTTTAGGGAAGGAAACAGAGACAGCTCTGCTCACACTAGAAGAAACTGTCTTCTCTTCCTTGCAAAGTCAATTTCTTCTTCTTAATCAAGGATGAATTGACATTTATGCCTGTCTGTTTTGAAATTTTATTTATTGATTGACACAAAATAAGTGTACATATGTAGGGGGTTGACTTGCTATGTCAATGCACGTATATATTGTGTCATGATGAAATTAGGGAAATTATCAAACCCATTGCCTTTTGATGCAAGTATTCACTTGATTATGTTGAGTTTAATTCTCAGAAAGTTTGCTTAGCAAGGTAGACTGGTGGATGGTATTTGTTTTGGAAAAACTTTAGCAATGTTTGCTCATTGTAAAGAACCAAATATTGCCTATTTTCTCAAAGCAAAGAAAAATGGATAGAATTCAGTCATTGTAAAAAAGTTATTTTTAGATCATCTGATTATTTTCATCTCTGCATAGCTCTGCAGTTTATGCTTGCCACTCTTGTTTTATTAAATATCTGCTACAGTTAACAGCATTCCACTCTAATTACCAGCAAGTGTCTAATCTATGGAGCTTTTCTCGTTTCCCATATTTCCCTTTTAACAAGGCTGACGGTGAGAGCTGAATGCCCCATGCATTTGGAGGACTTCCCAATGGACGCCCATGCCTGTCCACTAAAATTTGGAAGCTGTGAGTAAATTTACTATAAATTTTCTTTACTTCTAAGAGATTTAAGACTTTAAGCATGAGAACTCCAATGAGTATGTCTATTAGAGAAACATGGAGGCATCAAAAATGTGCAACAGCACTACCCTGTGAGAGCTTCCTATAAGTAATAAGCTGTGACTTCATTTTCTAGTGTTATTTCAGAAAAGGAGTCATTCTTTGTCCACCAGACTAGAAAGCATGGGTCAGGCTACTTAGTGGGACAATTCTGTCATTATTGAAGTTGTTTTCTATTTTCTCTCTCTCTCTCTCTCTCTGTGTGTGTGTGTGTGTGTGTGTGTGTGTGTGTGTGTGTGTGTGTTACTTGGGATGGAACTCAGAGGCCTTCTATCTCTGGGCTGCATAAAATAATATATATTTTTTAAATTTAGAAACAGGGTCTTGCTAAGTTGGCGATAGTCTCACTACATTGCTGAGGCTATCTTTGAACATTTATGATCCTCTTGTTTGAGCTTGCCAAGTGCTGGGATTACTGCTGGCTTGAAGTTGGTTATAAACCATGGATAATATATTCCTCCCCATATAGAGAGATGTTTTTGTATTTGTTTTATATAATTGATGACACTTTAATATTAAGAAGAATTCACCTTGTTTAACAGACTGAAATATTTGTAGGTAGCAAAGTACAAAAAGAAAGTATTTCTTGCTGGGAGTAGTGATGCAGACCCATAATTCCAGTACTTGGGAGACTGAGACAGGAGGATGGCAGGCTCAAGCTTGCCTTAACAACTTAGCAAAATCATACTTCAGAATGAAAAATAAAAACAGACTCCAGCTATCTCATACTGGGGATGTGGCTCAGAGGTCAAATGGCCTTGGGTTCAATTCTCAATATGAAAAAATAAAAATAATAAAAAAGAAGATATTTCTCAATAATGAAACCTGCACCTTATGGAGGTTTCAGGAAATAAATTTGCCTTCTTTAAAAGCCACTAAAAATTTCTATGTTAGATAGGCTATACCAGGAAGTTCATGAATATATTTATACTTTTGATGGTATCCTAGATTATTACATCTTCCATTATGATAAGTTTCTGGGTTTAAGCTATTTGGAAATAGGTGAACTTCTGAGGAGCCCAGCACACAGTGGTTCTGAGAGTCAGCTTCTCTGGTCCTCTCTCTTTTGACCAGCTCAAATGTGTGATATTAGTGAGACTAAGGTAGCCCTTGTGTCCTGCAGGGGAGTTACGCACAAGGACTGAGTCAGCTTGTGGGCTACCAAACCAGCTTTGTGTCCTCCCTAGACAGGCAGTCTGAGCAACTATTTTGGTGAAGATATGATTCATGGAAGAAAAATAGTGGTGGTGTAGGAAGAGAGCAAGCATAGAAAATAGCAAAGGGCCTTCGATGCTCCTAGCAGCTTTAGTCATGGAGAGACAATGTTCTCTGTTTATAAATTTCATGCTGTACTGCAAACCAAGGATAAACTACAGTAAAAACTGTCAGCCAAACAGGCCTCAAGTGAAAACTTCCTTCTCCATACCCTTTTCTCAATTTAATTTCTCAAGTTTACATCATGGACTATTCTGTTTTCTCCTAGATATTAGTTCCATTTTTAACAATGATTATATATATATATATATATATATATATATATATACATATATATATATATATATATATATATATGTGTGTGTGTGTGTGTGTGTGTGTGTGTGTTACTGACATGTCGGGTAGTATAGTGGACAGTGTACATTCTTAAACTCACTAATCCACAACATAACATTTTATTTATTTTTTTAAACAAAATTTTTATTGAACATAAATGGTATACATTTAAACTATATTTGGTGCCCTCTCCCCCCACCCCCTTTTTTCACAACATAACATTTTAACTAGAAAGATTACACAGAATAATTTGCCTGAGATGGTACTGATATATCTCTAATATTTCAGTATAATTACTAATCCTGACCCCGTGCACCTTCAAAAATGTTCTAATCTGGGAAATGGAATATGGATTTTTTCATTTTAGTCAGGATTTCTTTCAGCAGTAATGATGGTTGAAGAAAAGAAGGGTTTATATATTCATAAAGGCCGTATAAAGGCAAATGATGGTTGGTTGCTGTCTTAGCAGCATCTTAACTATAATGATCTGTAAAGGTGTTCTTAGACATTCTTTCTGATCATAAAATAGCTGCTGAAACTCTAGCCATCGTATACACTTTAAAGAAGAGGGGACTTAGTTGGTAAAAAAAAAAAAAAAGAAAAAAAGAACTAGTGCCTGGATCTATGTACCTGGATCCTTAAAATCCTAATAGGCATCTACTCACATCTCTCTCTTTGATCAATTGTGTGTTGCATTCCCAATGCTCGTTGCAAAGGAAATGGGTATAGAAATATTTTTACTTGAACACATTTTTATCCTGAAGAATATTGGAGGTATTTTAGGAGGTAAATAGATAGCGAGTAGAAAAATAGTGGGTCACATAGGAAAAATGAAGTTAAATAAAACTATGTAAGCTGCTTTCTATGTCAGGGCCTCTGCACATGCTCTTTGACTGACTTCCCCTTCCCTTGGTGCTTAGCATGGCTGACTTCTATCTTTATCATCACAGCACAGGTGCCATCTCCCAAGGCCTACCATGAGAACTTTGCTGGGATTTGCAATTGTCCCCATCAGTGTCCCTTTCCACAGTGAACATTCATATCATTTCTTACAGCATTAACAATTTGTTTTATTGGTTGGTTAACATGTTTTATTGTCTGAAGCCTGCATCTTTCATGAGGGGTTATATTATTCAACATTTTCTAGTGCACAGGGCAATACTATGTTCAATAAATATGTATTGAATAGTTCTACTAATCAGGCTTTCAGTGCTCCTTCAGTGTTTAAGATTCAGAAAAGAGGGTGTACGACCTCAGGGGAATTTAACTTAAACAGAAAGATTTGACACTGACACCAGGCTCAGATGGCCATGCTCAGTGGAAGAGAGAGTCATAGCGGGTTTTTGTCGCAGTATGAGAAGAATTTCCCCATTTGTTTTTCCATCCTTTCCCTGACTTGTCCTCACTACAATATTTCAACAAAGAAGAAACTGAGGAAAAATATACTGGGAATGTTTTTGGCCCAATTTTTGGAGTATAAGCGAGAGGAGTTTTCAAAACTTGAGTAGAATACTATGCAATAAATGTTGATGAAGCTTTCAATGAAACCTTATCCAGATGTTGATAAGCACTAAACCTAAAGATCCAGCTGTTTTCCTTACCACTCTCCATTAGGTTCCAACTGCCAGTGCTCAATGGTGCTTTGTGCTGGTTAGGAATCCAGACCTCTTTTTTAGGCCAGTTAACCCAAACACAACACATATGATAAAGCTGTCATCCCTTAACTGACTTTTAAGAAAAATATAAAACAAATCCTTGGCCCTAAAAGAAGAGGTACAGGTTAGAGATTCTGACATAAATATAAAAAAGTTTGTATTTATTAAGAATTTAATAAATGAGCCTTTCTTAACTGACTGATTATCAATAGAGTCTTGTAAACAAAGAGAGAGGACAAGTAAAAATGTAAGTGAACTATTAACAATGTAAAACTTTGAAAATCATTTAGTTGCGCTGCTTCATACACATAGAAAAACAGAGGCTCATAAAAGTGACCCTATAGTACAAATTATAAACTGCTCTTTTGATACAAAATCTACATTCCCAATACCATACTATCACAAAGTTTTTTTGACAACCCAGCCAAAATCTGTTTGTTTTTTTTATTTTTTCTTAGATAACACAACCCATTTAGTATCACAGCTTTAAACTTCTACTAAGCATTTGCCAACTCTTTGTAATCTTCTTTAACCTTGCCAAAGTATCAAATCAATTAACTTTTCAAAGAAACTAATTTCCAGATACCAGAACTGAGAAAACAATGGGACCCATCATCTATATGTAGGCCTCAAGTATATTTGTTTTCTCTCACTTAAAAGTATCCACTTTTGTACTGTGAATTTACCCTTCAATTTTGGATTTCATGGGCAGGTGTGAATAATGAATGATTGGCTCCTTCACAAGGATGACAAGTTTGTAGTACTTAGTACTATAGCAGTAGATGAGCCGTACATTTTCATATGTAATAGTGTTTCTAAGAATTATGGGAGGTGAGATATCAGAATTATATGACATGGGAAGTCAATGGAGACACATTTTTTCCCCTCTACAACTATATGAACATCCCAGTGACAACACATAGCATGGAATAACAATAGGATCAGCCACCGCTGCTAAAAACAATGTCTTCCAGTAGCAAGAGTTTGGGTTGTGGTGAAGTAACATGAGATCTGGAATTGGTTTCATCAATAATTGCATGACCACACACGGTTCTTTCTTGGTGGTAAACATATAACATACAGTTCTTGCCTAGGAAAATCTTAAACTGGAGAAGAATGAATGATGTTCTAAGTTATTACCTCAATTTTTCTACTAAATATGATGCACCCTTAAAAAGGTCATTAACTGGACCTCAGATTACTACCTGTAACATGCAAGGAAATGGTGTGACATTCGAGGCCTTTTCAAACTGAGCATTCAGTCATACCACGCTACTATAAACTCAGTATGTCTTTTTAGGTAAAACAACAATAATTTGTTGTCCCCAGAAAAAAAACCTTTAACTGAATATAATAATAAATTATATAAGTTATAAATGACATGGTCATTCTCAAATGAGTGTGCTCTATCCTTTTCCAAGATATTGTGTGTGTGTGTGCGTGTGTGTGTGGTACTGGAGATGGAACCCAGGGACTTTCTACCTCCAGGCTATACCTCTAGACCTATTGTATATTTTATTTGGAAACTAGGCATCACTAAGTTGCTGAGAGCATTACTAAGTAGCCGAGGCTGGCTTCGAACCTGCATGATCCTCTTGTCGCAGCCTCCCAAGTACTGGGATTAGAAGCGTGCACCACCACGCCCGGCTCTCCAAGAGATTTGTTTTTAAATATTTCATATCCTAATGGATCTTCCTACTGCATACAGTATTGAATGCTTCATATTTTGTTCTGTTTTTATTGCGTTATTATCACACATCATAAGAACACCAGAGTGAGAAAGATATACACGTATACCATGCCTCAGTTTTTAAGTCAATAAGAATAGCCACAATTTTAAAAGGAAGAGCAGAAAAGTCAAGTAAATACAAATTCCAAATTATCTATTTGCCATTTTTATCTTTCTCACAAACCACAACATCAGTTACACTCAAACTTTGAGAAAAGATTCTTTAAGGAGACCCCTGATTGTAAATGGATCCAAAAATGATTCTGTGGCATAAAGAACACCCACAGAAAATCAGCAAACACTGACTACATTTTACTGCATCATCCCCCTGGATGAGTGATCACTTGAAGTGATCTCACGATATTTTACACTGGGAAAACACATATTTGAACACAAGCACCAACCCTGATCACCTAGGGTGAAGGGTGGACCGAGTAAGGCTGTATTAGGACTTTTTGAAGCCCAGGCATTTTTATATTTATGAATCAAACAAAATTAAAACTAGATTTTAATTGTGTTTGTATAAAGATGGACACAGTCCAGGTTAGGTTATATTTATCTTATCTTTGATTGAAAAAAAAATACATTTTCACCGACTTCTAAAAGTATTCTGGGGTTAGGCACCATGCTCATTGTGCCTAAAGGAGAGGGAGGTCACTTCTAATGAGTCCAGTTTACAGAGTAAGGCCAGCTTTTGCTATGGCACTCTCTAAACAAACTCCCTGGAAACAGGTTATTTTTCCCAATGAGAGTCTTTAAATGTTTAATGTTACTCTGCATCTAGGCAAAGGGAAATCTATACCATCATGTTGTTGTTGTTGTTGTTGTTGTTGTTGTTTTGTTTTGTTTTGTTTTCAGTACTGGCGATGGAACCCAGAGACATTCTATCTCCAAGCAATACCCCCAGCCCTATTTTTTATTCTTTATTTTGAAACATAGTCTCACCAAGTTGCAAAGAGCCTCACTAAATAGCTGAGGCTGGCTGCGAACCCGGATCCTCCTGTCTCAGCCATCTATTGCTGGGATTACAAGCGTACATCACCACACCCAGTTTATACCATCATTTTTTTTTAATGGTACATTGTAATCATACATCACATTGGAATACAAGACTTGAGAGGATATACAAGCACATATCATCCAATTAGCCCTCATCCAATCCCCATCCCATTCCCACCCCCTCCCTTGATCCTATGCTTGATTGGTGATTATCTTTGATACATTTGTTTATGTACCTCCTGAGTTTTAAAGCGGTTCCATCCTCCCCCATCCCATCCCCTCTGATTGGTCACCTTAATTGCTTCTCTATAGGGCCCTTTCTACAACTCAACCTCCTCCTGTTACCCCTTTCCTCCTAGTTTTTGCTAATTAGGGGAAGCATATGGTTTTTATTTTCTGTGATATTTCTCTGTGCATGCCACTTTGCAAGTACTGATCCCACTCTTGACGGCCCAAGTAGTGGCCTGGCCACCTGGAAGACACTGATCCTGACCTCGCTGGCCCCCACACCGGCCTAACCCCTTGGCGACTTCAATCCTGGCCTCGCTGATACTGGCACCAGCCTAACCCCTTGGCAGGCTCCTATCCTGGCCTTGGAGGCCCCAGCACCGGCCTTGCCTCAGGGCAGGCTCCGATCCCAGCCTCGCTGGCCCCGGCACCAGCCTTACCCCTCGGCAGGCTCCGATCCCAGCCTCAGAGGCCCCAGCACCAGCCTTGCCTCACGACAGGCTCTGATATACCATCATTTTGAACTAGATGCAGTGGGTGTTCTGAGACTAGAAAGCAGACAACCAATGGAGCTGCTGCTTCTTCTCTTTCTCTCCTAATCTCTGCACTCTCTCCACCCTGCAGTGAATTAAAGATTTATGACCAAAGCTTTCTTAGAGGATATAGCTAGGTAAAAAGTGGCATGGCCAATGAGAATCATTGAGAAGAAGAGCTATCTAGTATGGCTCAGTAGTATCCTCCTCATTATCATTATCATCAGGATAATAAATATCTACAAGTATAATCAGTAAAAGCGAAGTCAACTCAGACTTCCTTTGTAGGTGGCTGTGGAACAAAGTGTTTCTAATTAGTTTTCACATTTCCTATAGCCTTCTCCAGGCTTGATATAATAGGAACTCAGTCTAATGACTAGTCATTCATCTATCATGCCCCTTGCTCTAGATACATGGGTTTCCCTCAATTTAATCAGGTTTTACTTTTAATAGAAGAAAAAAAGATTCTTTTAGACTAGCTTTTTCCTATGACTTTATGTGGTTTATTCCCTCATTTTGGTCATGCATTTGTATAAATGTCACCTCCTCATATTACCTTACCTAAAGTGGTTTCCTACCCTCCTCATTCTCTATACTTTGACCCAGTTGTGTGTAAATGTATTGTGCTTAACACTACTTGAAATTCTATGTTTATTTGCTTAGCTGCTTTTTACCCCATTACTGCAGTGTACAGTCCCTAAGATTAGCAACCTTATTCATTAAGTAACCCTAGTGTGTTACTTTGTCCTTTGTAGAAACTTAAGAACCATTTCCTGGAAGAGAAAATAAATAGCAAATGACTGAAACAATAAGAAAATAAATGTGTTTATGTGTTTCCAAAACTAAGGAATGTGGGTTTCCCTTTCTTATCCTTCCTTCTAAAGCCAGGAAAGAACATATTAAGCTGATAAAACACAACAACTAATTAGAAGAATCAAAGAGGCAAATCCATGGATAATTTCCCATCCTTCCTTTTAGATGCTTACACAAGAGCAGAAGTTGTTTATGAGTGGACCCGAGAGCCAGCACGCTCGGTGGTTGTAGCAGAAGACGGGTCCCGCTTAAACCAGTATGACCTTCTGGGACAAACGGTAGACTCTGGGATTGTTCAGTCTAGTACAGGTAAGTAACCTTTGATTACTCCAAATACGAAAGGAGGTGTGATGTGAGAATGTGAGATTCAATCAGTCCTTCAGTAATATAAGCAGCGGGGAGGTAATATTGCATAAGCCTGGGGATGAACTGAGCTGGGATCTAATGCAAACTCTGTAGACCTGTGGTGTTTGGACCTACCATTTGATGATTTTTAGCTTCTGTTTGCTTGAAAAATAAGAATATTTTTCTATGCAATGGACACAGCACAGCAGGTCAGTATGTGGACTCCTGGTGATGAGTATCTGAGTGAATTCCTCATTTCTCCACTCTGCCAGTTAATTGTACTCATCCTGTGGCATTGTTGGAAGAATAAATTATACCCATGAAGATTACTTACCAGAATTTTTGGCACATAAAAGACTTCCCATATATGTTGGTTATTAATATCATCTAGGCCTTATTTATTGACATGAATTAATGAATCTTGGTGAGTCTGTAACAAGGATCATTATGTATGTGACATCAAAAAGCCAATTTGTTCTACAAATCTGTTTGCTTATCTAGCCAAGGATGCTTCACAGCTAAAGCCAATGAAGATGCAGCCACATTACTGATCATTCTGTTTTGCAAATAAAAGTAGTAGATGCCATTTTTGTTGGTGTAATAACTGATTCACTAATGGTGTTCTCAGAACTAGATTAGATACTATTAAAAAGCTGGTATGTGCACATAATGGCATTTTATTCAGCCATAAAGAAAAACAAAATTATGTCATTTGCAGGAAAATGGATGAAACTAGAGATTATTATGCTAAGTGAGATAAGCCACTTTCAGAAAGTCAAGGGTTGTGTATTTTTTCTCATATGTGGAAGCTACAGAGAAAATAGAAAACAAAAGAGACTCTAGATAAATGAAGAGAGAGACCATTAAAATAGTAGGAGAGGATTAAGGGAGGTAGGTAGCAAGAGGAAAAAGGAGGTTTGAGGACATAAACATTCCAAATAATGCTGTGTCCATATATGAAGTTATCACTTCCAATCTCACTAGCATGGATGGGAAAGCAGGGAAATGGGGTGAGGTCCAGGGGCAATTATACCAGGTACTGTATGCATGTATGTTACATCATACTGAAACTCACTATGATGTATAATTATACTGCACCAAAAAAACACATGTTTTAGAAATTGAAATCAAATACTCCTTGCAATAAATAAAAAAACTTGGCTTGAGTTTTAAAGTTTTTAAAGCAGTGAGAGTTTAGTTATGCAAGTAACCATTTTGTACTATTTGAAATGTGATCTTCAAGCCAGATAACTATAAATAAAAATCTACACTCACAGTTCAGAAAATGTATGTCCTCCAAAGTCCAATATCTTAAAATATGTTCAATGTCTGCAATATTTAATACAGATTAATGCTTATTTTTATAGATATCTAACAGAATTTAAACTTGTCATATTATTTGACTTGTGATTTCTAGTGGCACTATATTCCTTAGAGCTATCTCTTTGGTAGATTTTAGACTTTAACGTAGGACCTTCATAAATCCAGCATCTTCAAATAATAGGTCAATATTTCTTACTATGATTGTTGGGTAAGTTCTGTTTATCAGAATTTATTTTTCACTTGTTTAAACACTTCCATAGCTTCCTTAGAAGCTTACATATTTATGCCTCATCTTTTATAAAATAGAGGTTGTCCTTCAGCTCTGTCCTTATTGGAAAATTGAGTGGCAACATGGAGGTCATAGGCTTTGCAGTGAAAAATACGTAGACTCTGGTCCTATTTCATCGTGTAGAATTCGTGTACTTTTGGGCAACTCAAACAGAAACCTTGGTGTCAGTTTTGCATTAAGGATAAGGTAGTAAAAAAATACTGAAGAGTGTTATATGGTAGGTGCTCGATCTGGCATGTAGTAATGGAACATTTAGCAGAACCTTGAGGTTTGACCTTACTATGGAAGTTAAAGCCTTTTGTTCCACTTATACAGAGATTTAGAGAAATAAAACTAAATAAAACTGTAATGATGATAGTAAAACACACAAACAAAAATCAAAAAACAGAAACCTGAAATGTAGTATCTGTGGATATAATCCTGAAACGATCCCAAACATGGAAAGTGAGGAAGACTTTTCTTTCTCACATGTCATATTGAAAAAGATACAGAAATAAGATGTTTACTTGAACAATGAATGCTATTCTAAGCTGGATATCATGACAGACACTAGAGATTCAGTGACTGACAAGGCGCAGACCTTGTTCTCATGGAATCTGGAGTGTAAGAACAGATGAACACATAAACTGTAATTATCCAAATGGATGGCAAGTGCTGCGATTAACTTTTTTTTTTTTTGGTGAGGGCAAAAACCACGTCTGTGCTCTGTATCTATTATTTTCTGTAGTAGCTAAGACATAGGAATCACTGAATAAATATTTTGAATTAATAAAAAAGAATAAATGAAGATAGCCTAGGATTAATTGAGGAAGGATTGCTCTTAGGAGTTGGCTTTTTATTTTGTTAGTTTATATCTGTCTGAGAACAAATAATCACTGTTATTTGTTCATCCAGGGTATTCAGACAAATAGAGGCAGGCTGTTTTCCTTGAGGACTGACCTATCTATAATTATTAAAATGGACACTGGAGGATGTCAGGTTAACAACTTAAACGGGATGGTATACATGCAATGGTCACACACCTAGAGGGTTATTCAGAGCAGGAAGCCCTCCATTCTAAACCTCTCGAGTCCTCACTTCTCATGCTACAAAATGAGTGACTTGGTCAGATGGACTTGAGAATTGCCCTCCATTTGTTATCTGTTTTCTAAGGAGTCAACCTTCCAGTTCTAGTTAAACAGAAAAGATAGTATATTAAAAAAAACCAGGGATGAGAGGCAGTGACTTGGGTCACCAAGCTGGTTGAACCTCCTGGGTGTGTGCATGGGAAGTAGTCATTCTATGAGAGCACAGCAAGCTTGCCTGCACAAAATAGGGCTTTTCCCTGTTATACCCATAATGAGTATCAGGTGGAAAGGGAAATATGAGAAAATTCTCAAAGATGATAGCTTAGCTAGATGTATGTGTTTCAACTCCACAATAAGAGACAGGATTGCACTTACTCTGGACCCAATTTAGCTCATTAAGAATCCACCCCAGTAGTTTTCAGTGGAAAGAAACAGAGGTCTTCTGTAAGGTCTCCAATGGTATATTTTCCATCTCTTTGAGGAGCTCTGATAGCATTAAGATGAATAACACTAAGTGAAATTAGCTCCTCTGTTGTCCCAAAGACAAGAGAATGATGGTAAGAGCGCTTTCACACAACTAGAATGGCTGGAAAATAGACACTTTTGTCTACCACAAAGTTCGCAGTGAGAAGACAGTCAATTCAGATCACCTCCCACAAGGTTGCCTGCCACCAGCACAGATACGGATGCACAAACACATGATTTTAGTGAGCTGTTTCGGGGCAAAATACGTCTAGATCATTTTGATAATATCAAAGGCAAATGATGGGGATCCTAACACACTATTTGGAGTTTTCAGTTCAGCACAAATACATCAGAGATGCAATCCTTTCTTTGGAGTTTGTCACCATGTTTAGGGAAATACAATTCATCAGAGCCTGATTGAACTGTATTCCTTCATTTGGCAGTGCAAAACCATTACAGGCATACAGGAAGAATTAATTATTGCCAGCTTTCAAATCCAATACAATTTTCTGCTACTCATTCATTTGTCCCCTTATTCCTCCAATGGTTTCATTTACTATGCCGAACACTATGATTGGGCGTGGATAGAGAGATTCAAGGGGCTGGGGGTGTAACTTAATGGTAGAGTGCTTGTCTGGTATGTTCAAGGCCCTGAGTTTGATCCCCAGCACCATACACAAATCAACTCAAACACACACACATACACACACACATGGTACACACACACATACACACACACACATCAAATATACATAGCTCTTGCCCTTAAGAAGTTTCTGTCCAAGTGACAAAATATTGGCACTGTTCTGAATTCCAATATTTGCCACAAAAATCCTATGACTTTTGTATTATTGTTATTCTGATTTTATACATAGGATATATATTGAGATCCAGAGAAGTTGAATATGCTATCCAGAGTCACACATCTGGAAAGAGGCAGGGTTAGGATTTGAACTTGGGTTGAATGGCTGCAGAGAATGTGCTTTCGACTACTCAGAATACTCTTAACAGTTTGCATAGACATGTGCTATTGAGAAGCACAGTCATTAGGAATGTGGCTTCTGAAATTATATGACAAGGTTTAAGTTGTGGTTTAATCACTTAATAGCTATGTTACTTTTGGCAAATCTTTTACAACTGTGTTCATGATTTCTTATATATCTACTTCATGAAATAATATGAAATTAAAATGAGAAGATGCAACCGGGCATGGTGGTGCATGCTTGTAATCCCAGCATTTGGGAGGCTTCCATCGCATCACACCAAGCTTCCTAAGCAAAACTTTAAGGAGAGTCCAAACAAAAATTACAGTAGTGTTTGCCTGGCATGGTGGCTTGTGCTTGGGGGGCAGAGACAGGAGGATCGCGTAGGTTCAAAGCCATCCTCTTTCCAAATAAAAATATAAATAATAGGTGGTCTAGGAGTGTAGCCCAGAAGTAGAAGGGTTTCCAGGAACCCCAGTACCACCAAAAAAAAAATACAGTATCGTTTAAAAGCCATGAAATATGACTTACACATAAAAAATTATATTGGCCATTTGCTAGGGGGATAATATCAGTGTGCAGAGAACAATGGGAATGTAATAACATGCGATGTTTTCAAAATGGACAATGACAACTTGGAAGTTGCCCATATTTTGCAAAGTAAATTTAATCATGGACAATTCAGGTTGGTGTGAGGAACGGATTTTTTTTTTTATGACTATCATTAAAACAGATGGAACAGATGACTAAGAGAAACTGTGAGATTCTGCCTAGATGTGGAGACTTCTCTGGATGAGTGGATTTGAGGATGACCTTGGAAGGTTAAAATAAGGAGGAAAATGACATTTTTGATCATGGAGTGACAGTGGTGATCATCGTTCAAAAAAGGGAGCTGCGGGGCCACTTTATATAACCCAGTACATGATCTCCAGAAAACTATCGGTAAACATAGGAAGCAAGGTCTAGAAAAAACAAAAAAGAAATAACTTGTCAACTCATTCATATTTTGAATGCAGAAACAGGTCCAGAAAAACTAAGTGACGTATAACTGGAGGAGATTGCGAGATTGCTATTTCCTGCCTTTTATTCCAGCACTCTCTGAAGTTATTAAAATAACGCCATCATCACCCCTTCAATAATATTGCTATTCAACTTTTTTTAATTTTTTTTTGGTGGTACTGGGGTTCCTGGAAGCCCTTCTACCTCCGAGCTATTCTTCCCACACCTATTTTACACTTTTTTATTTTGGAAGCAGGGTCTCTTA
Source organism: Muscardinus avellanarius (assembly GCF_963383645.1). Classification (NCBI taxonomy): domain Eukaryota; kingdom Metazoa; phylum Chordata; class Mammalia; order Rodentia; family Gliridae; genus Muscardinus; species Muscardinus avellanarius. Next base: position 14,165,908 of record NC_137793.1, read on the forward strand.
AGCCAGCATGGCTGACTTCCAACTGAGTGATCCTCCTGTCTCCTCCTCCCAAGCTTGGGGATTACAAGCGTGCGCCACCAGGCCAGGCTCAACATTTCTTTTGAAATGGTCACATTTATAGAAAGCATTGGGTAAAAAAAAAAAAACAAAAAAAAAACAAAAAACAAATTTGGAACTTACAGGAAATCAATGTTCACTAAAATTTTATTGAATGACTGAAAGGTTGATTTTCTGAGCTAGAAAAGAATGCCTATCTATACTTTTTATCTGTTCACTGTAAATCTGCATAGGACTCAGGTTTTCTTTTAAGTGCCTTTATATCTATCATTTAATTTTATCCTTTGTGCATGCCCAGAGAGTTAAATATTATTACATTAATTGGAAAAATGAATTTAAGCAAGGTTCTGGTCTTCCAGTAACTAATGTCTCAGAAAGTAAAAATTAGAAGCCAGCTCTAATACTGTTTTGCAAAATGATATCCCTCTCTTTTCTTCCACTCCCCTTAATTTTGTATTGTAATACATCAAAAGTATTGTCATATAATTTATAAGCTTCCCTCAGGGTTAGATGATGTGCAAGGATATTTGAATTAAAATTCTTCTAGGCTGCTGAATTACGGGAGAAAAATTTGACATGCTTAGCGCATAAGTGCTTGTTGTCTAGACTCTATTCCAATCTAATTTAGGAGTCTGGGGCTTCTTTTGTTGTTATGTTTTTGTTTCATGTTTAAATTATTACAACTTGATTCTAGTGTCTCTGCCCTTTATTTTCCCTCATCTAAAAGTTTTGTACCCACACTTCTTAATTTTCATTCGGTTTACAAAGGTGTTTTCAAAACACTGAAATCCTCCTATTCTTTCCCTAATATGTTAGGGAAAGAAGTTGTTTATAAAACCAGCATAATGCCAAATAATAGCTCCTCAGATCTCTAAAATGCATATTGCTTTCAGAATCCTCACAGAAATGTCACATTCAAACAAAAAAGATAATGGAAAATATGGAGACACTCCTCTTCTTGACATTATATGAAAGATGGATTTTATTCTTTGGCTGCTGACATTTTGCAGGCCATGATTGAATGAATGGTCAGGAATAATAATGCATTTCCTGAGACAGTGAAAGGGAGCAGGGGTGGTCCATGCAGCCTATATTTTAGAGGATCTTTGGGAAAATTGGTTTTCTGCATTTTGTTTTTCTCAAATTTGGAACCAGTTCTTTCTCTTTCAAATGACCTTGGAGAAGTTACTGAAAGTATAGAGAGAAATAAGAAATTAATTAGTGGGCATTTTTGTACTTCAAAAGAGAAATGATCATTATATTTATTTATTTATATTTATATTTTTGTACTGGGGTTGAACCTCGGGTATTCTATGTCTAAACTCTATTCCCAGCCCAAGTTTATTCTTTAATTTTGAAATAGTGAAATAGTGTCTCACTAATTTGCTAGGGATTTCACTAAATTGCTGAGATTAGCCTCAAATCTGTGATCCTCCTATTTTATCCTTCTAAGTACTGGGATTACAGGCATGCAACACCATACTCAGTTGGAATATATATATATATATATATATATATATATATATATATATATATATGTATGTATGTATGTATGTACTGGGCATGGAACCCAGAGGCATTCTACCTTTGAGATACACCCCAGCCCTATTTTTATTTATTTTTTAATTTTGAAATAGGGTCTCACTGAGTTGCAAAGGACCTCACTAATTAGCCGAGGCTGTCCATGAACCATGATCTTCCTGTCTCAGTTTACAGATTGCTGGGATTATAAACATGCCACCACACCTGGCTCTGTATTTTTTTTTTAATTAAGAGCCCTTAAGTCTCCATTCAAAGGACTATTCCTTTCCACATTAACTTTCAGTTTTTTTGGCAGGGATATACAAACAAGAGGTATATAATGTTCAAGGTACTTAGTGAATGCTCAGTAGACAGCAGGTATATTATTAATAAAAATAATGAAAGTATCCATGATCATTGATGACTTACATCTATAAACAGATAATATATTTCTCCTGTCAATATTCCTATTACTTCTGATTGGGGAGAAGAGTGAAGAAAATAGTGAAAGAAATTAATTTTTATTTAATATGCTTAGGTAGCATCATCTTCAAGAGAGCCACTATTTTTCATTCTGCCCTATTACACTTTACACTATTTTATAGATGGGAAAACAAGGACAAAAGCGTTTACATGAGTTCTCCAAAGCTACACAGCAAGAAAATAGCAGATCTAGGTTTTGAATTCTAATTGATTTGCTTCCAAGGCTAATACATTTTCCCCTCAGGATATTTCTTTCTGTTCTTCTGAGGACCTGGTAGTTTGGCTGGGCCCCATCTATGGATGAACAAATTATTCAGCCACAGATGTCAAGTACAGTGTTGTAGGCTAAGATACTGAAATGCAAAAGATGTGGTGAGACATGAGATCACATATATCTTGGATCTCTGATGTGCAAAATCTTGACTAGGGTCAGGGAATTTGCTCATTAGTGTAGAGAACTGTATGCAGCTATTATTACCATACTGGGGGAAGGAAAATAATTTGCTACTCAAACCTAATGTGTATAAGCTAGAAATGTGACAAACTATTGTACAAAGCAGAAGACAGTCCCAGATAGCCTAACAATTATCTGGTCTAAAATGCCAATAGTACTTACTTGAGAAAACTGAATATAGATATATAGATAATGGATATACTAATCAGCTTTCCATTGCTATGATAAAATACTTGAGATAAACAACTTAAAATGAGAAAAGTTTTTTTTTTTTTTTTTTTTTTTTTTGCTCATGGTTTCAGTCCATAATCCAATGGCTTAATTGCTTTTACACCTGTGGCAAGGCAGAATATCATGGTGGGGAACCAGTGGTGGAGAGCAGCTGCTCAGCCCACCAAACTGGAAGCCTAGAAACAATGGGACCAATGTGCAGCTCTAGTTTGAGGGTGAAAGCAGGTCTAGAAGCTTCCTGGACAGATGTTGGTGTGAGTTCACATTCAAAGGATGAAGAAACTACACACTGATGTCCAGAGATGATGATGGCAGCAAAAATGCACTAAGGAAGAAAAATTGAGCATCTGCAGGAGGGAACTTCCCTTTCTGCTTTTGGTCCATCTAGACTTCCACCTTCTGATTGGTGCTGCCTGCATTCGGGACAGATTGTCCCCTTCAGTTCATGACCATATGCCAGTCTTTGGAAATACCTTCACTGACACACTCAAATATGTTTTACCAATTTTTAGGGGTCTCTCAATCCCCTCCAGTTGGCAACCTGTATTAGCCATCACAATGAGAATTTATTAAGATATTTTAAGTGAGGGGACAAGTGGTATGATCACATATGAACAATTACTTTATACAATAAATTTACGGAAAATTGGAATCAAGATGGCTGAAGGCACACAAGACCACTTATAGATCATCACCATCATAAATCTACAAAGGAGTTATGGGTAGTTGTTGCCTGGGTGAAACTGAAGTTGTGATGATCAGTTTATTCTTCTCCCCTCTCTTTCTAAAACGCCATCTAACATCCAAGGATTAATTCCAGGTTTTCAGCTTAGTGAATAAATAGATCTGTGCTGGTCATCCTTTTCTGGAGAAGTTAGGTAGTGTGAAGTTTAAAGATAGTGGATGGTGTCAAGGGAAAATCAGTACCTGTGAGAAAGATAGTGTCTAGTCTTGACATGGGAATAGGGGGACTCACTTGACCTATTAAAGCTTAGATCTGGGAATACAAGTCTTTATATTGAGAGTCAGTTTTTTTTAGATAGATTAATAGCCATCTATCCATACACCTATGTAAAGGTAGCAATAGGAACAGAGGTAAGAGGGTGAACTCATTGTCAGAGCCAAGAAAAAGCAAGCAAGAAAGTAGAAGACAGTACTGTACCTCATTTGCTTTAGAAACCCCTACCTCTAAAGAAAGGGAAAAACAGCTCACTACATGTCTGACTCAAGTAATCAGAGTCAGCAAAAGAAATTGAAAATGGGAGATAAAGATCAAAAGGGAATCATGAGCCTGCTATTAAGAAGATAGGGAGCCGGGCGTGGTGGCGCACGCTTGTAATCCCCGTACTTGGGAGGTAGAGACAGGAGGATGGCACAGGTTCGAAGCCAGTCTCGCTGGCATAAGAGACCCTGTTTCAAAAATATAAAATAGGTCTGGGATTGTAGCCCGAAGGTAGAAGGGCTTCCAGGAACCCCAGTACCAACAAAAAAAAAAAAAAAGAAGAAGAAGATAAGGACAGTCAGTGCTTTTCGGAAGGAGAGCGGCCAACTTGCAGACTGAGAAGGAGGTTCTTGTGATGGAGATGGTGGAGGCCTGACTTACATTCCCATTCGAGGGGCTGCAGTCAGGAGCTCATGGCTGAGATAAAAATGAGAGCTCAAGCAGAGAGAAGTTTGGAGGGGGAAAGAAGAAGAAAGTGGGAGGAGGGGGGATGTTTAAATACAGGATTGCTTTCTTATCCAGAACACATCTATTTCTCTCCTACCCACCCACAGATTGCTAAGCATATCTTCAAAGTGAAACAGGCTAAAATATTCTAAGATTTGTGATTGAAAAAATAGATATGTGTGTCTCCTGCTGTAGACCTCTAGGTGAGGCAGTATGGCATGGCCATGGAGTGAGCCTAGCTAGCCCACTTTTTCCCAGACCAGGCTAGAAACTGGTGCAAACTCAAAAGCTAATAATTATAGAGCTCCGTGGTAACAGGTGAGCACTTGCCTAGCAAGTTGGTTCTAATCACAGAAAGAGGAAGGAAGGAAGGAAGGAAGGAAGGAAGGAAGGAAGGAAGGAAGGAAGGATCCATCCTTTGATGATAAATATGGGCTTTCTTAGGAATTCAAAGAATGTTTGTAAATCCAGTGAGATTTGAAGAACAGCATCTTTCGAAAGTTTCCCATGTGATTCCAGGAAATAAATTTTGAGAAACAATAGATTCTAACCCACTCCTCATCTTGACTTTCAGTCCCAGCTAAATTATTCATCTGAGCTCTAAGTAGGTGTTGGAGCTAGAACTTAGGTGTCCTGCCTTACATACCAAGTGCCTTCAGATGTCCTGAATCTGTTTTGTAGAGGTCTCACTTGAGATCTACTCTGTTTATAATCACTACTGATACAGATCACTGAATCTAGCACATTGCCTTCATGATCATTAAAATCAATCTGTAAACATATGCTCAGATTTGTCCCCTAAATATATGATGTAGCATCATGAGGAGTAAGAATATCCACCAGGGTTCTGGAACCTCCATTTCATCCTCAGAGCCATTTTGCTCCATGTTAAAACTTATTTCTTTTCTCTCTTGGATAAAAGCTTCTTTTTCTCCGGGGACTGAATGTCACATGGAAAAAGGATATGTCTTACCTCTAGGACTTTGCTGCTAATAGGAAACCTCAGAAATAACTCCTTTTCAAGGTTAAATTGTTCACCCTTCCTGTCTGTTTCACCCTCTAGGTGAATATGTTGTTATGACTACTCATTTCCACTTGAAGAGAAAGATTGGCTATTTTGTTATTCAAACATACCTGCCATGCATAATGACGGTTATCCTTTCTCAAGTCTCTTTCTGGCTCAACAGAGAGTCCGTGCCAGCAAGAACTGTCTTTGGTAAGTGTCAGTCAAGACATGTGTGCAGAGATCTAGAGGGCAAGCTGTAGCATGTCTGTGACCTCGCCACAAGGATAAAAAAAAATGGCTAGATGTTCAAATCTGAAGTTAGTACAAATGAAAGGTTAGAGAAGTTTCTATGCCCATTATAGTATGGTGTAAAAATATCACATTTTTAAATAGCAATCTGTTTTAGTACATGGAAATGGATAGACAGGATTGCTGAACACTTGATTTGATATTTGGGGAAAGAAAGAACAATGAAGCAGGCATAAAAAGCATCATGCCAGATTAAAAATACAGAAAACCTAATATTCAAATCCTATATTTAGGATGCATAATATGTATCAGCACATTTCTTAAATACTTAAAAGAAAAGTTGTAGATGGGTGTGGTGACACACATTTGTTTTATCCCAGTACAGGGGAGGCTGAGATAGAAGGATCACAGGTTTGAGGACAGCCTCAGCAAGTACTGAGACACATCAACCTAGTAACACCCTTTCAAAATAAAAATTAAATAAAACAGTTCTGGGGATGTAGCTCAGAAGTAGAGTACCCCTAGGTTCAATCCCAAGTACCACAAAAAAAAAAAAAAAATAAGAAAAGAAGTGTTGTCATAATAGGGAAGCTCATTAATGATTACATAAATACAGCATTTACCTAGTAATAGGTACTCCTGAAGACTTAGAAGTATATTTTTTCACTAAAATCTTTAAAATTATCTAAGTATTTCAAGTTATTATAAATTAATGAAGAATTACTTAAAGGGCAAAACATTTTCTTGTAAGGAAAAAAAAACTGATCTCTTAATACATTAAGGTTTGCAGTTCCTAGAAAAGTATATACCATGACTCTTACCCAGTAATACTAATTCAGTTGCACTTTTTAGGCTGATAAAAACAAAAGATCGCACTGCAGAAAGATTTATTGCTCAGTAATTCAATGAATTTGCATCTGAAACACATCAAAAGCCACTACTGTGTCCTAGGAACAAAATGCATCCACTCCTGTTAGGAAGTTTATATTATGCAGTTTAAAATTTGAGTAATCCCTCAAATCATAGGAAATAGTAATTCAATGCTTTTGTACCAGTGTTTAATGCAAGTGGCCTACCTTATCACATTTAACCCTAGAGACATTTTCTACACTGCCTTTAAAATTATTTTATGAGTATGAAAGCAGAGGAACAGAAGATTAAGTCCCCTATTCCAGAGCCTGAGCTATCATGTGAGGGTGTGGGAGGGGGCCTGGGAACTTAGTCTAGACTCTGTGCCTTGACTGAGGATGCTATATGATCACGGTGAGATCCTTCTGCGACAACGGGACCTGTAATGCAGTTGCTATGGTCAGTGTTGTTCATTTACAAATAACAACCACATATTTATAGGTGAAAGATGTACTTAACAAAGTTCATTCCACAAATGCCTAACTTGGCACCTGCTGTGTTTAAGACTTCATGCTACACAATTAAAAAAATAAAAAAACAAACTTAAGAGGTTCACAGCCTAAACAGAGGATTATTCATTCGCAGAGATTACTCTGGTATCATTCTTCCATATGTAGAAAGTATGAAAAACCAGGTATCTGAGAAAAAAAAAAAAAAAAAAGCAAGATTCTGCCAATGGGTCCAGAAACATATCTTTTTTTTTTTTTCCTAAATTGGCAAATACGTGCAGGTTGGAAATCACCAAATATGTGCTCTGGCAACATCATAAGCCCACAGCTAAATTAAGACACAAAATGGTTTCCAGCTGCAGAGAGCAGTTCATTTCAGACTCTTTTTTTTTTTTTTAAATAACCATTTGTCAATATTAACAAGTATCGAAGCTACTAGAGACTGACCTCTCAAGAGGACGTCTGCCTCTGTTTGTGTCTACAATCCCAGCCCTTTACTCATCAGGAAATTAAAATCAAATCAGAACACTGAACTTACTTATTTTATGTGCTTAGTTCTTTTATTTTTTGAAGAATGAGGCCAGCGCTACAATGAAAAATATGAAAAATTTGTTATTTTTTTTAAGTGATGACCTTTCTCTTTCTCACACAAATAAATCCTACTCCTTCTATTTGGAAATTCTACAAAGCATTTCAGAATGTTTTATAAGTCAAAAACATCACTCAACATTTCCAATGATCTTATATCTCAATCGACTCTTGCCCTTTTGGGGAACATATAACTCTTCTATCTGTAATCTCAGCCACAGCAAGTACTGCAGTGTGTCAAGTTATAGGTTTCTAATGTTTAAGTTTAGTGAAATCACAAATACAAATTTTGTAGACCTTTAGCCTTTTTAACATTTACTTAGTATTTCTATTCTTTTTAGTCTGAACTCAGCACATTCCTCTGAGCTCTGTAGTTGCCCGGGAGGATCATGGTTAAAGAAATACCAAAGAAAACCAAAACCCAACAGAGAGGCACTTTATAACAGTTTATTAACATGGATCTAGCATCAACAAAGTTGAAGTGCATTTTATGCCCTAAAAGATCATAGATTTGGCTTCCCAGACTCTCTCTTATTTGAAGGTTCTGTTCTTATGTAAAATGTTACGAGAGATTCAAGTGTTAGGTTTCTTTTCGCCGTCTACCAGCTGTATAGCATTGGCCAATTTACTTTCTCTTACTGGGCTTCAATCTTCTGTCAGGTGAGAGTACAAGGAAAGCGAAGCAGTGCTGTCTAAAGCTTTAAAAGATACTGTGTGCAAAAGCACCTGGCTGTAGTCTAGCTCATGGGAGACGACACAAGAGGATCTCCTGAGTTGAGGAATTCGAGACCCACCTGGGCAACATAACAAGACCTCATCTGAATAATAATAATTATAATAGAAAAATAAAATATATGAATTATCAGGTTTAATTCTTAGAACTTAAAAGCTATGTGACACATCATTTTTATTCTTTTTTTTTTCCTATGGCAAGGAATTGCAAGATCACAAATACACATATATACACGCCTCTCTTTAGGCTATTTTAATTGCTCTTAATATATGGATACTTTGGTATAAGAATATATATTGTCCAATTACTTCTGACAGCTACCTACGTAAGCCAGCATTTTATTAAAAAATAGAATCACTTGAAAAAAGATTTATCTAAAATGACACTGAAATTAAAAAAAATAATAGATATTAATTTTGCCTTTAGCATCTATCAGGCTAAGTACTGAACCCTTTATTGCATTATTATATTTAATAACAATATTCCTCTGAGTTGGACTTATTAAAATCAATTAGAAAGGAAACTTTAAAAAAATTTAAACAAGCAAAACCTAAAGGCCAAGACTGTGAAGCAATTTCCCCAAGGTCATTCAGCAATTATGGGACTGGGATTAGAAACTGGGTTGCTTTGTTCCCCAAATACAGACTTTTAATTACCTTGTTATTTGCTTCACTTAATATCGATATGTAAATTTGGGGGTGGTTTTTTCAGTTAATATTCCTTAAACTATTTGTTGATTATATAATATTGAGACTGTCCCAGAATTTTTTGTTAACCTTTCAGAGCTCAAAGTGAATCTATTTCTTACAACCCTAACCATGTGTCCCAAAACCACATTTAATTAAAGTCTTAATATTTCTGCTTAATCATATCACTTCCTAATACACTTACAAAGGTCATGTACCTTGAAATTCATGGAAAATAAAAAGATACTTTAAAGCAGCTAACACAACTGAGCTTCCTACAGGTTCTGTGACCCTTCCAATTTACTAAATTTAATCAAAAGGAAGAATCAGTTTTGAGTGTTAGACACATCTGATGGGGGCAAATATCTTACATAATAATAAGCAATTTTCAATATTTAAAATAATTTTGCTTATTAGTATACTTAATCCTCACAATGATTTTGTTAATGACTGGGTAGAAATTTTCCTAAGAACTTTAATGATGTATACCATCACCCGTAGAGAGAGTGTAGTAAAATGTACCCATTTTACATATTTGAAAACTAAGGCTCTATCAGTTAACTAAGCTTTTTTTTTCCCCAAAAGGGCACCAATTTTATTTTATTTTTTTAAATTAATTAATTTATTTATTTTGGTGGTACTGGGGTTCTTGGAAGCCCTTCTACCTCTGGGCTACACTCCCAGACCTATTTTATTTTTTGGAAACAGGGTCTCTTAAGCCAGCATGGCTGGCTTCGAACCTGTGCGATCCTCCTGTCTCTGCCTCCCAAGCACGGGGATTACAAATGTGTGCCACCACGCCTGGCATGGAGCACCAATTTTAGAATCAAGACAAAATGGTGCAAGAGAAGACACATTAATAATGTGGTGAATTTTTATCCTGAAACTGTTGACTTATCTAACAATTATCAAGAGGTCATGGGCTTTCTGATTTCTACATTTGGGACACTGAAAAAAAATATATATATACATATATATATACATATATATATATGTATATATATGTATGTATATGTATGTATATATATACATATATATATGCATATATATACATATATATGTGTGTGTGTGTATATATATATATATATACACACACACACACATATATATACTTTTTGTTTGTTTGTTTGTTTGTTTGTTTGTTTTTGCGGGTCTGGGGATGGAAGCCAAGGGGCATTTGACCTCCGAGCTACACCCCCTGCACTATTTTTTATTCTTTATTTTGAAACCGGGTCTCACTGAGTTGCAGAGGGCCTCACTAAGTAGCTGAGGCTGTCTGCGAACCACGATCCTCCAGGTCTCAGCCTCCCTAATGCTGAGATTACAAGCGTACGCCACCATGCCTGGCCGGGACACTGAATATTTTAAAAAGTTGAGGCTCTAGGAATGTTTTGTAGATCAGAGACAGTGAAGATCTGATTTCTCTTCCAAGAGTTGGGGATAATGAAGAGTATTATTTTCTATCCCTGTAGGATAGGAAATAGGAGTTCATATCTTATTAATAGTTTTTCTATAATAGGGCAGTTTATCCCATTGAGATGTCTCCTTCAATATTGTTATCCCATTATCCACAATCTACACTGGGGTTAAATTAGGACTCATGAATCCCAAACCAGAACGGGTTGACTGAAAAAGCACGTTTTGTATGGGGCACTGTTGTTTTCCTTTTGCTGACCTCCAGGGATAACATTTTGTAGTATGTACCCACATATTTACTGCATTTCTTTCCTTACAGGAGTAACAACTGTGCTGACCATGACAACCTTGAGCATCAGTGCCAGAAATTCCCTCCCTAAGGTGGCTTATGCAACAGCTATGGATTGGTTTATCGCCGTGTGTTATGCCTTTGTGTTCTCGGCTCTGATTGAGTTCGCCACAGTCAACTACTTCACCAAGAGAGGTTACGCCTGGGATGGCAAAAGCGTGGTTCCAGAAAAGGTAAATGCATTAGTGGTTTGCAGAATATATCTCTTTTACGTTTCTTTAAACATTTCAGATGGAATGGGCCTAGGGAATTAGATGAAGTGTGCAGATAGGAGAGGAATGAAATTTTTAATTTTTATTATTATAACTAAGGAAGAGCAATGATGATGTTGTTATTGTTTAAGGGAGAGAAGTTGTTTGGATGATTAGATGGATAGGTGAAGTAGATGCAGGAGAGATTTGAAAGTAAAATTTTCTACTCAAACATGCTTTCATATGGTCTTAATTTATCTGAGAAAAGTTTTAGAGTCTGACACGAGAAGCAAAAGGATTTACCTAAATCTAGTGTTTACTAAGTCCATTATAATTTTGCAACTTAAAAAAATCATAGTCTTTGGTTGTTTTCCAAGCCTGGCCAAATTGGTTATAATCTTATTACTGCTATACTTTAATTGAGCTGACAAAATGAACTATGCTCAGTTTTCAGTGAAGCCAAGGACAGACATGATTTCTCTTTCCAAACCATGTTTGTGTGATTCAGTGTGCACAGAATGGGAGCAACCCCCCTAGAATTGTCTCATCCTACAGCAATATAATGCAAGCCACTAACATGAACCATGTATACAATTAACTATTTTTAGTAGCGTGACTTAAAAAGTATAAAGAAGTGATGCTAAGCTAAGCCCATATGTCTCAGCAGCTCATATAGACACCTATAAAAACTTACATTGAGCAACCAAGTTATCATTGGTAGTTTAGTTGTTGTTCAATTTAATATTTATAGGTATCCCATATGTGGTGCATTTATTGAGGACATAATAAATAACATGCTTTATTCCAATAAATAAAATCATACTAACTTTATAACATACAACCCATACAAAACATAAGTAAGGAGGCATACTATACTATATTTTTCATACTAAGTATTCAAAATTCTTTGTATATTTTGTACTAGGTACATTTCAAAAGTTTAATATTAGCACATGGTTAGTGGAAACTATGTTAGACCACATGGATTTAAACCATGGTTATTTTTTAAGATATGTCATGGCACATGCCTCTAATCCCAGTACCTGGAAGGCCGAGACAGGAGGATTTCAGGTTTGAAGTCAGCAAATAGTGAAAATCATGAAGCTAACAAGATCCTGTTTCAAAATGAAAAATAAAATAAGGCTGAGGATGTAGCTTGGAGGTAGAAAGCCTCTGGGCTCGATTCTCAGTCACACACATACACACACACACACACAATACACATATTCACATACATACACATATCCACACATACACACATACACACATACACATATACACACATACACACACACACACATATATACATATGCACACATATACACATACACACATACACACACACACACACACACACACACACACACACACGCACCCTGAGCAGCGTTGCAGATGTTAATCATTGTACGGCTCACACTGCCAAGCAGCTAAAATTGAACAGGACATCTTGCCTAATCCTGCTTTATTATTTACTTATTCGTTTGCTCATTTGCATGGCTGGGTATGGAACCCAGGGCTTTGTGGGTGCCAGGCAAACACTCTACAACTGAGCTGTGTCTCCAGCCCATTCCTGCTTTATTATTTTCCCACTTGGCAACATTAACAGAAGCAGCGAGTAACAGGTCCAGCAATACAATGGTGCAAAACAAACCACCCAAGAACTTGGTAGCTTAAAACAACAGCTAACAACTTGCTCATGACTGTGAATTTGAGGCTGAGAGAGACCTGTTGGTATTTTTTTTTTCCTGTGTTGATTGATAACTGACAGTTCCACTAAGACAAGAAGATCCATGATTCCCCCACACACACACCCGCGCTGTGTGAGCTGGGTAACCTTTCAGAAGGGTCTCTCACTGCACATGGCCTTTGGCCATTCAGTAGTCTAGTCTGGGCTTCTTCACTTGGCACTCAAGTATTTCCAAAAGGTCAAGGTCAAAGCTGAGAAGCCTCCTGAGTTTAGGACGCTCAACTTGTATAAGAATCACCCTGACAAGTCTCCAGAACATTCTATATTCAATGAGTAAGTAGATAGACTATGCTTCTTGATGACAAAGGGCATAAAATACCCTCTATACTTTTGTTCATCTCAATAAGACAGTCATAAAGCACAATTCTTAGATTTCTGAATAAGCACAGACTTGGATATCAAAACACTGAAACCTTTACTCAGCAACTGATAGCTGCTCACCGTTGACTAATCAAATCATTTTACTCTTTCCTTCTACAGCCAAAGAAAGTGAAGGATCCTCTCATTAAGAAAAACAACACTTATGCTCCAACAGCAACCAGCTACACCCCGAATATGGCCAGGGGTGACCCCGGCTTAGCAACCATTGCTAAAAGCGCAACCATAGAACCCAAAGAAGTCAAGCCGGAAACTAAACCACCAGAGCCCAAGAAAACCTTTAACAGTGTCAGCAAAATTGACCGACTGTCAAGAATAGCCTTCCCGCTGCTATTTGGAATCTTCAACTTGGTCTATTGGGCTACGTATTTAAACAGAGAGCCTCAGCTAAAAGCCCCCACACCCCACCAATAGGTTCTTGTAGTCCATTCTGTCCGGTCCTCTGCACTGGGAATTGCTTTCTGTTCTTGACGCAGCGATTCCCTTCTGCTTAATTGCCTCTGTCTTAAAGAATTTGAAGGTTTCCTTATTTCCATAATTCATATAAGATCAAGAGACCCCTGTCTGGCAGTCCAGAGCAGAGCAGAGCATGCAGCTTGGAGACAGGATTCTGAGAGAGGAAGCAAGAGAATAGAATCATGTCAGAAGGAGACAGACATGAGAGGAGAGGAGGGGAAAGAAGGTCCAAAGAGATGAGAAAAAGTAGGAGAAAAACACAGAGCCGAACTATCTACCCCTACGTCATTTGTAGATATATATTTCCAAATATTCTAAAAAGAGATACTGTATATGTCAAAAATATTTTTGTGTGAAGGTGTTTAAAAGAATAAATTATAAATGTCTAATGAAGAAAAATTTAAACGATCTATGTCTTTATTGCACAAACTATGGTGTGCTTATGTTTATGTTTTGTTTTTTAAACTGATGTATAGCTTTAACATTTGGTTTCCAAAGCTCAAAGAAATCCCCATTCTTTCTCTCTTTGACTATCCCTAGTGTATTTTTTTGTTGTTGTTCTTAGATGCTATTTTAAAGTTTATAGAGATTTCATAGGCAAAGGTGCAGTTGCTCACTGTAGAGTACATTTGATCCAATGGATAGAAGCGCTTTAAATAGGTTGCTTAGCTTTCATCTGAGCTTTTACCACTATACTCTGAAAAAAATTATCTTCTCAGAGAAATGTTCATTCAGTGGAAACTAAAAATTGACTAATCAATTAGTCTTAAATTTTTTTTCTTTCCACCCTATTTTCAGATAGTACATTCCATTCATCCAATAATCACTCAATTTTTACTATGAAGATGTCTTAGAGGGGCAAAAATTTTTTGCAAGCTCTAGAATTGTTGAATGTATTCTTTTATATAACATTAAAAGCTTTAGATTGAAATTTACGGCTAGCAAACAAAAATAAAATATATAAATCATACATGTAAATATTCAGCATGAGATTGTACATTTTTTTTTACTTTTTAAGTTTTTTCTTAAAATTGTGTAGGGATCACCACTTTTAGCTGTTAGAATGTTGTTAAATGCTATGGAAATACATTTAGAGCCTGCATTTAAGAACAGAACAGCCCGTAAGAAGCTGACGGAACTTCAAGCATATGGGTATGAAGTCCACCTCTGTAGAGAAAGCCCATAGTTTCAAACGATTGTTTGGTGTTCAGTGGTAGATCAGTTGCTATCTGCTCAAGTTCTGCAACACCACATTTTCCTATTTTAGACTACTGTAATATAGAAAGAAAATGGGAAGCATTAGTTGTAACTAGAAAACCAACTGTATATTATTGCTATATTTGCTGATACCAACTATTTCAATAACTGCTGTACCATATGTAGCATTCAATATAAAATACATGAAAGAATGTACAGGAAATAGCTTTTATTGAGTAATATTATTACATTTAATTTATACTGTAGCAATATATTTGTAGGTACACTATGTAAGGGCTTTAAATAAAAGAGGTCCATTTAATACTCCCTATAAAAATTCTAGTCTGTTTCATTACTGCCCTAGAGATAAAATATTTATGCAGAAGGTATTTTTGAAGTCTCCTTTGTCTGATAGAGTTTCACAGATATATAAATTTAGTGTTCAGAATCCACAGGTCATGGTCTAAACACATTTATAATAACATGACAGAAAGCTTTTAACATAATTGCCAAATAAGACAGTTGGGATCCATACTTGAGTTTTGAGCAATGTTTTTCTGAAAAAGCTGCTATCCAATGATGTAGGAAAATTCACTGTTTTCCTAAACAAACTCTAGTTCTCATTTTCAGTGTTCTTCATTGTTTTGGGTCCTGCCTAACTTTCATGAGCTAGGCCAATCAAGGCTGAACTAAGGACCTTTCATCCTCTGGTATCATGTGTAGATATTATGTATAGAAAATAAAATAAATTATGGCTCTAACTTCTGTGTTTCTGTTTATCTTGTTATTATTTGACATTAACCTAACGTGTTTATTGAGAGCATTTTATCTTCCGGACTCCTCCCTCATGGTTAACTTTTGGTCTGTATTTTGCTCACTAGATGTGGATATTTCTTATTAGTCTGCTTTCTGCTATGCAATAATTGCATTCCTATCATTTCTTAGTTTGTTAGTACATGTGAGTAGTATTCTATTATATAAATTGATTGCACAGTTATCAGAGACAAATTATTCTATGTAGCTTTTCTACAGTGCTTTGCTAAACCATGTAATACTAGTTAAGTCTTCCTTGAAAATAAAGATACACTCTTATAGAGGACAGTTCCTGTTTACTCCCAGGAAATTTTTTTAAAAGATGACATTGAATGTTTATTGCACCTTGGTGCAGTGAAGTGGCAATAAAACCTAATATGAGTCAAGGTTGTTTATGGCAGATGCATGTATTGCTTTACAGAGTTTAGCAAAAGCTCTTAATTTTATGTCATACTGTATTCTATTATAATAATAAAGCTAACATTATTCAATAATAAAATGGAATACTTGACTCTCTTTTCACCTCATCAAAAGATCCAGCCAGGTATGGTGGTGCACGCCTATAATCCTACTACTTTGGAGGCTGAGACAGGAGGATCACAAGTTCACGGCCAGCTCTAGCAACTTAGCAAGGCCCCCCACAACTTAGTAAGATCAGGTTTCAAAATGAAAAATAAAAATAGGTTTGGGACTGCATCTCAGAGAGAGGCAGAGAGCCTCTAAGTTCAGTCTTCAGTACAAAAAGAAAGAAAGAAGAAAAAAGAGAAAAAGAGAGAAAAAGGAAGGAAGAAGGAAGGAAGAAATTCATTATTCTGTTTGGACACATTTTCAGGTTAAGAACACCAATGAATACTAAGTATTAGCAGGAACCTAGACCACTCAGAAGATGTTTTAAGATATATCAATATTTTGATCCGAAACTATGATTTAAAAAGTATTTCTTAAAAAACAAAAAATTAGTAAACATGGTATTTGGTATTGATATAGCACTTCAAACTTCATAGAATATAAAAGAACAGAATCAAACTGCTGATATGACAGTAAGTAGAATGTGTCCATATTTATTCTCAGTACAAAAAATTGTTTTCTGATCTAACCTTAGGTACTCTGGCTCAGTTGTTTTGGGTGCAGTATGAGATGATGTAATTGTGTATAGCCAAGGCTGAGAGTCATCACTCTATTATTATATTTAGACTTTTTTTAACTAAATTGCTTATTGTTTCTATAACCAACCAATCAGATCAAAGTATTTATGATCATGTGAAAGACAGTAGAAAAATCATTTTAATAACAGACATAAAATGATACCTGATTTCTACAGAACAGACCACATGAGGCAGAATCTTTCTTTGTCAGAGGGTGGCTACGCTAAACAAAGCACACTGTATTTTAACAAACTGAAGTTCCAATTTATGTAAAACAATCAGGACTTAGAAATGTTAGCCATGCTAAGTCCTCCAAAAAAATGATTTATTCCATCCAGATAAAACTGCTCATGCAAACTAGCTAAAACATCATATTCATTGATTTCTAATCCTTCCTAAAAATAATATAGTAAATGATCATTGTGTGGCTATCAAAAACCAAATCCATGTCAAGACTCAACATCTAATTATTAAAGAAATCAGAATAGGAGAGTACTTGGAATTACTGCCAACCATCTGTTTGAAATTCACTGTATCATTTACTTAGAGCATTTTGATGAAGTTTTCTAAAATCTCTAAAAATTTGATGGAGTTTTCTAAAACCATTTTGATGGAGGTTTCTAAAATCTATTCATCTCTTAAGGCCATTAAGTGTCTGACTTGATTATATTATGCTTGTAATTCACCCATATCAGTTAGCTTCAAACACTGATTTATTTAATTTATTTAATTGTGCTACATTCTGCCAATGCTTTCTGATTCTCTTCATTTTATTAAGGACTTTGCTAAATAGATAATAGAGATGGTATAGATATTTCAAGAACTTAAGATGGCAATGTGCTCTTGGGTAGTTTGCAAAGTCATAGAAAGTAAGAATGAAACTAAAACTATAATATTTTCTACAATAATTATAATTATGGATAAATGCAGAGGTATAAGAGACTTATACTTGGGGAGTAGTATGAGAAGAGTCTTCATAGAGAGTGTTAGATGATACAGGATTTGAAGAATAATTGGACATGTATCAGGCATTTTAGTAATGGGGGTCTGCTGCCTGTAAAGGTAATCAGATGCTAAGTAATGTTAGTGTCCATTGATGGATGAATGGATAAAGAAAATTTAATATGTGTGCATAATATAAAACTACTTAACTTAAAAAACAAGAAATTCCAGGCAAAGAAAGAAAATGCATACTTTCACTTATAAGTAGAATCTAAAAGTGTTGAACTCACAGAAGTTAAGAGTAGAATGGTGAGATTGGATAGAGATTGGTAAAATAGAAACATCATTTTAAGTTGGAATATATTCGAGAGATCTATTACACAACATGGTAGCCATAGTTAATAAAAATTTATTCTCGGCCAGGTGTGGTGGTGCATGCTTGTAATCCCAGCATTCGGGAGGCTGAGACCTGGAGGATTGTGGTTCGCGGAAAGCCTCAGCTACTTAGTGAGGCCCTCTGCAACTCAGTGAGACCTAGTTTCAAAATAAAGAATAAAAAATTGGGAATGGGTGTAGCTTGGAGGTAGAATGCCCCTGGGTTCCATCCCTAGACCCGCAAAAAAAAAAAAAAATATATATATATATATATATATATATATATATATATTCTTGAAAAAATTTTTTTTTCTTTTTTTGTTTTTGGTGGTGGTACTGGGGTTCATGGAAACCCTTCTACCTCAGGGTTACACTCCCAGACCTATTTTTATATTTTTATTTGAAAACAGGGTCTCTTAAGCCAGCAAGGCTGGCATGGAACCTGCACGATCCTCCTGTCTCAGCCTCCAAGCACGGGGATTATAAGCGTGTGCCACCATGCTGGCTATTCTTGAAAACTTTTTAAAGTAGATTTCAAGGATTATCACCACAAATTTTATTATATATGGGAATAGGCTCAATTTAGCCATTACACAATACCTGTACATTTCAAAACATCATAAATAATAAATATATGCAATTTTGCCAATTTAAGTTAAATTTTGAAAAGAATTCAATTGAAAAGTATTACAAACAAATTGGAACAAATTTTATATCAAAGGAAATAAATGGTACACCAAAAACACTTATTTAACTCCAAAGAGGTAACAAAACAGGAATAAAAGAACAAAAAAGACAAGAGATATATAGAAAATAAAGAGATTGCTGCCTCATACCGTATGTAAAATTAAATCATATATTAAATTTTAAGAGCCTAAACTATAAAATATCTAGAAAAAAATGAGAAAATTTTCATAATTTTGGATTAAGTCAACAATTTTCTGCAACTGTTTAAGAGATAGCCATGATAAATTATACTTGATCACATCTAAAAGTCTTTTTTGCTTCAAAAGACAACACTAGAACAATGGAGAAAAATTTAAAATCCCAAACAGAAGTAAAATAGAAGATGTTTATAAAAATTACATCTGATAATGGTACCTCCTTAGAGAACTTATAGAACTACTTAAGATGACTGACAAACCATTTGTAAAATGAACACTTGGATATAAAAATAGCCAATAGGCATATTAAATCATTAACAGTATGATTATGCCATTAGAAAAACATAAACCGAAGCTATAGTGATATAACAATTTATTCTCACAAAAGAGCTATATTCAAATGATAGTCAGATGGACTGAAAAGAATGCAGAGAAGTTGGAGCCCAGACATATGAGGGATCTTTTGGGTATAATAGAAATATGCTAAAATTGCATTTGCATCATGACTGTATAATTTTATTAATTTATAGAATTGTACATTTTAAAAAGGTAACTTTTATGCTTTTTAAAGTTATACTGCAGTGAATCTATAATGGTAGCTAGTGGGAGAATCTGTGAAGCATCACTGATATTAAAAGTATACGGAATAATCTAGTCTACTTCTTATCCCCCATTCCTCTTAAAAAAGCAATTTTTTTGTGGGGAGCCATTAAGGTTTTCCCCTTATCTTTACTAAAAACATACTTCTGACTGTCCTCCCCCAGAGTCAACAAGGTTTGGGGCCTTGAAAGCTTCAAGGTTACTAATACTAATGATGATATTGTTCTGTCTGAGCTAAGACTAGGTTTGTGTTGCATCAGGGTATTGTTTGACCTGCTGGGACATTGGAATTTTCCCTCCAGGGTAACCTAAAGCAAAAAACTATAAATACCACTAGAGAAGAAGCCCCAGGGTAGGCCAGTAGAGATATTGACCCGGGAGTTGACTGGCAATCCTTCCATGCTTAGGAATAAATCATATTTGGAATTTAATTCTTAAGAGTTATATTATTTCATCCTCACTCCTCTCTTCAGAACCCATACTTTTGCTTGCTGGCTCCGGCATTTTTTTTCAAGGTAGAACAACAAATAGTTGGAAATGAATCAAAAGAGAAAAAAAGTTAGTGGTTGGCGAACCATACCACAAATTTCAGGGAGGTAGGATTTCTTAGTCTGTAAACCGAAAGTTGGGTTTAGGGTCAGTATGGAACAATATATGTAAATAATCCAGTCCACATGCATGCATCAAGTGACTCATTCAAAACATCAGGCAAAAGATCCTACCCTAT
Source organism: Muscardinus avellanarius (assembly GCF_963383645.1). Taxonomy (NCBI): domain Eukaryota; kingdom Metazoa; phylum Chordata; class Mammalia; order Rodentia; family Gliridae; genus Muscardinus; species Muscardinus avellanarius. The sequence goes on from NC_137793.1 coordinate 14,186,163, forward strand.
TATCCATACTCAGCATGCATACGTCCACCCTCAAACAAATATATTCCTGTGGGGAATGAGAGATTCAGTAACTGAGTATCCCTAAATGCCATAGACTGATGATTCTCAAACTGAAGCATGCATTAGGTTGTCCAGAGAGTTTAATAAAACATAGATTGTTGGACATCACCTATAGTTTCTAGTTCAATACATCTGGGATGGTAGCCCAGTATGGTGGCATATGCCTGTCATCCCAGTACTAAGGTGGCTGAGACAGAATAATCATGTTTGAGGCTGGTCTCAGCAAAGTAGTAAAACTAGGTTTCAAAACAAACAAAAAATGAAATAGTGATGGGGGTGTAACTCAGAGTCCCCCTAGGTTTAATCTCCAGTAACACATACACACAGATACACACACATACAAACAACACACACACACACACACACACACACACACACACACACACACACACCTGGAATGTGCCCAGGAATCAATCTACAAAGTTCTTAGATAATGCTGATGCTGCTAGTTCATGAGACATACTGAGAAATCTACACATGGTACCAACATTACCCAGAGCCTGTATATATGGATTTATTAGTTTCATTTCAGAATTTAAGGTAATAATTCATTCACATAAGGAAAGAGAAAAGAATGAGGATCTAAATAATAACGTGTGACTTTATTAGAGAAAACATACATTCTACTGCTAATGATGAGGAATTTTAAGATTTATCAAAACAGATGTTGGAGATTTTGCCTCATTCGGTATAAAATTGGTAACTAATAAATTCTACCCATTGATGGAAAAGTGAGTACTACTAAAATGAAGGAATAAAATTCATGTTATATACAGGCGTGGTGGTGCACGTTTGTAATCCCAGTGCTTGGGAGGCGGAGACAGGAGGATGGCGCAGCTTCAAGCCAGCCGCGCTGGCGTAAGAGACCCTGTTTCAAAAAAGGTCTGGGAGTGTAGCCCCAATGGACGTAGAAGGGCTTCCCAGAACCCCAGTACCACCAAAAAAGAAAAAAAAAATTCATGTTATAACAGAGGGATTTTTCTTACATAATGAAACTTAAATGGTTTTGAAAATCAAATTGCTTTGTTCTTTAAAGAAAAATCTCAATTTTCAACACTATAAATGAGATTATATTTTCCTCTCAACATGATAACATAGCTAATGGCAGGTGAATCCATAACATTTACTTCTGCTCTTTGCAGCTATATATCCACTGCCCATTGACTCTAGTTTTGAACTGATATAGAAGCAAGGAAAATGGTCTATGAATATTACAATTATTAAACATTTTCACAATCTTAAAAGATAAAGTGTAGATTATGCTTCACAATATGCTGGTTTTAGAAGGTGGTAAATGATGTAGGATAGAAGAAATAAGTAGGTAGAAAGGAATCAGACAGGAAGGAAAAGTAAAATAAAACTAATCCAAGAACCTGGAGCTGAAGTGCGTCAGCCTCTAGTCCACAAACGAGTTCTCGTTCCCAACCCTGACTCTCCCTAAAATTCCTGGAAAATCTGTAGATTCTAGAGTTAACTAAAATAAACTATAATTGCCCTGTGCAATGGTAACAAGAAAGATACACAGATTTTGAGAAACCGGTAATTTAGGACACTCCAGCTTATCTGTCAATCAGCTACTGAGGACCCCAATATGCCTGAAGACCTTAAGGCTGACCAGACTACCAGACCACCAGGAAGTGCCTCAGGACTGCCAGATGGACTGAGGTCATCTACCCGGAAGCTGACCAGGCTGCCAGACCACCATAAAGTGCTTTGGGGACTACTGGACTGAAATCATCCTTACACACCTCCTCTAGCCCACCCCTCATGAAAGTCCACTATAAGAAGAGAGACCTGAACTCCCCAAAATGCCTTCCTCATTTTGAGGTCGCCTGCCTTCTCTCTTGAATGTGGATTTCCTCTTCTGTCCCCAAATAAACCTCTGTCCATGTCTCTGACTGCCATGTGCTGAAATTCTTTTTTATCACATTAGCCGAGAAGTCTGCAGATCCTGAGTTCCTAAGCTGAGGGCTCTGCCCAACAGTAAATATGAATGCAGTAATGAAATGCTACTTAGATGTTTATTATTAAAGGCTGTAAAATCACATTGTTAAGTATAATTTGTATTTCTGGCACCACAATCATCTCAGAGTAAAGGGCATAATAAGAGTCTCTTCATAATACTATTGTCTTTTTTTTTTGTCTTTAAGAAAGTTACTCAGGCACTAAAAGATTAACACTAAAATTTACTTTTATTATAGTGTTGATTCTCTGCTCCTCAGTAGCCATACTCTTTCACAGACTATTTCTGGGTTTAGTAGATTCAGATTCCACATATTTGAAAGTCAGTTGTCCTCCCAAGTCCGGCTTTATTTTACAAATAAGAATTCATTGGAATCATAATGGATAAGCCCTCAGCTGAAGGTAGATCCAGGATTACAGGGCACATTTCTCAAGTTCTAACAAGAAATAAAAACATGATTATGTTTCATGCTGGATTTTCCACTGTCTTAACTAGTCCACTTTTCAATGAAGATGAGAAAGCATTTAACCCCAATAATACCAAGAGAATGTTTAGAGCAATCAAGCTATAGCTTTAGGCAGTGGATAGGGTAAGACGTTAATTCATTGAGCATATATGCTATGGGTTAGTTTATAGAGTATAAATTGTGCAAGATAATCCCACTGTCATCTATCTGTAATCCCACTACTTAGGAGGCTGAGCAAAAGGATAACAGGTTCTTGGGCAGCTTTAGCAACAAAGCAAGACTTTTAGAAACATAGTAATACCCTGTTTCAAAACAAAAATAAAAAAAATTAAAAAGAGGGCTAAGGGTATGGCTCAATGGTGCAATGTTCCCGAGTTCAATGCCCAGTACTACATGAAAATGAAATGACCTAGACTTCAGGAATAGAAAAGTGATCATAATATGACCTCTGTAGGAGTAGATCTTTCTTTAAGAATGTAAAGGTCGCATACTGAGTAACAGACTAAAGAGAGATTTTCAGAACACAATTATGGTGGGGTAAGAGGTAGTTTTCAAAAATATGTGCCACGTCCAAACTGCTGGAACCTGTGGCATAATGTGAGAGGAAACAAATATTTGCATATACAATTAAGAATCTCAAGTTAAAATAATCTTGGATTATCTGAACCTAAGTTTAATGACAGGTTCTTAAAAGTCATTATGAAAACCAAAAGCATATAGAAATTTGACACAGACAGAGGACGAGACAACCCACCCAGAGGGGAAAGCTATGTGAAGATGGAGACAGAGACCTGAGTGATGCAAACAGAGGAATCCTAAAGCCACTAGACGCTGGAAAAGACAGCCACTAGACGCTGGAAAAGACAAGAATTCTCTCTCCACACAGCCTTGGAGTACAGCCCGATGACACTTGATTTACGATATTTGGCATCTAGAACTTTGAGAAAATAAATTTCTGCTGTTTCAAACCACCGCTTGTGATAATTTGTTATAACAACCTTATGCAATTAATAGAATACAAAAAAGGTTTTCTAGCCCTAGAGGAAGATGTATGTCTCTACGGAAGAGCTTTTAAAATCGATCTGTCATTAAGCTCCATTGAATTTGTCAGTTATCTAAAAACGCGATATAGACTTTATCTGTAGTAGGCAACTAAGAATTAAAACTTCCAATGAAAGAAGCTTACTAGTTATTGTTTATTACAAAGGGATCCTGAGTGTTAAAGTACTAAAGGATGTGATTAGGAAGCATGATATTTTAAAAATACCTTTACTGGCAAATTGTAAATATAAATCATAATGAAATATATAGTGATAGGAATATATATGTGCACATTGCTTGGTGTGTTTCTCTCTGGACCCCTCCTCACTGCCTCCCCATTTTTGTACATGTCCTTGAGATTGGTACTGCTAATTTCATATTTGTCCATCACATTATTTTAAACTGTTACCTTCAGTCTGTCCTTATATCCCTCTTCCCTCCTCCCTCCTCTACATCCCCTCCATTGCTCCATGTTTTTTTCTTATATATGAAAGCTAGAGGGAAATTGGGTAACAAAACAGACCTCACATAAACGCATGATGTATTTTTAGATTTTTGTCACAGTACTACCTAGTGGTTTCATAGTATATTAAATGGTATTCACTACCTCTTCCACATGCCACCACTTGAAACCAAATAATCAATTCTTATCAATTCAAAAATAAAGAAGTAGCTGTAATTCACAATAAGTTTCAACATCTAACAAGGATGCAGGAGAAATAAAAGTATTATTTTTCAGATAAACTTGTGTCCCGTGGGGGAAGGAAAGGGCATCTTTGGATCAAACCAGTATCCTCATCAACCTCCTATCTTCATCATTTTAGTCATCTAAAAACCTTTATTTACTAAAACTTTAAGTCATAGAGGGTACTAAATTAAAGTACCAACATAAAGAAGTACTATTAACCAAAAACAGGGGAAAAGGACAAGAAATAAAACCAAATGAATCTTCTTACATGTTCTGATACCAAGAATCAGAGCCACTTATTTTAGAAGTAAAAATTTAGGTCATGGACTTGAAAGGTACACATAGGGCAGAAGCCTTATTTCACAGATGAGATCACTGCAGCTCAGGGAAGTGAACTACCCAATTCGTGCAATTTATGGCAAAGGTGATATCTGAAATGTGAGCTCACCTCTCTAGCCGATGCTATTTTTGAAATTTTATATTCACATGTTGCTATCTAAACAGTGCATCAATATCAATGGAGCCAAGAAAATTGAAAATTTTATTACAGGTATTGGATTCAGAAAGGAGGCAAGAGGGAAACTGTGACCCTAAGTTATATTTTCTCATCATAGATCCTCAACAGTTATTCTTTTGACTTGAAAAACAATGTGATGTATCAATAAGCAATATTTTCTAATAGCATAAAATAGTGCTAAATTCCCATTTTATTCACTTAAAGCCCATAGAAAGATTTCCAGTCAAAATCTCTGGTCTCCTAATTGCTGACAGGTTATTGTGAAATTGTTCATTCAAAATATACATCCTTTTCAAGACATATACAGGTTTATGACCATTTTATACATTCTGACAAAAGTATAAGTTATAATCCTAGCAATATCATTAACATAAAAATACTTAAAGTATACTTGTGGAAATATAAGTATTATTCTTATCAATAGAAAGTATTTAGTTAATTTTCTCATGAGAAAATTTACTAGGGCAGAGGGTAGGATGGACAAAGTAAATTAAAAGAAATAATTTCTCCTATTCTATCTATAATAAATTATTCCATCTATGAAATTTATACTAAAGAGTCATGTTTATAGAAGCAGAGAATAGAATCCTCATTTCCAGAAGCTGGGAGATGAAGGAAATGGGAAATTGTTTTTTAAAGGATTTAAAGATTTTGTTCTGCAAGATTAATAAATTCTACAGATCTGATTCAAAACATACAAGTAATACAATATCACACACTTTAAAATGTGTTAAGTATTCTTATAAAAACAACATGGAAATTTATTGGTGGTGATGGGTATACCTAACACTTTGGTTATGGTGATTTCATTGGCATATATGCACGTATCTAAACTCATCAAGACATATGTATATTATAATATTTTATATATAACTATATAATTTTGCGTATAAATTATGTTTCAAAGTTTAAAAAATCAACTTTTTAAACTTTTTTGATGGGAGAAAGGAATGATTTTTGTTAAAAATTTGAAATTAACTGTGAAGATAGGTAAATCTCATAATTAACGCCTACTTTACTTTTTCCTCCTTTTCACAAATCTTTAATGATAGTAAGCTCTCTTCTTCATAAAACCCATATGCTTTCTGATGGCCCCATTTTTATTTTCTAGTGAGTAATTAAGCATGAGATTTTTGAAATAATTCTGATGAAAAACTTGTGAAGTAGAGCCAAGCATGGTGGCGCATGCCTGTAATTCCAATACGTGGGAGGCTAAGACAGGAGAATCACAGTTTCAAGGATAGCCTTAACAAGTAGTGAGACTCGTATCAACTTCTTGAGATCTTGTTTCAAATAAAAATAAAATGGGGCAGGAAGTGTAGCTTGGAGGTGGAATCCTCTGGTTTAAAAAAATCACCCCCACACAAAATTTATAAAGTAAAATTTGAAAATGGTATATGGAAAAGATTTCTTATTACTTAAGGAGGCATTTCAGAAGAGGGGAAGAGGTAGGCACTTTTCTATTGGGATAGAGTTTTGTGTGACTGTGTTTTCTGGAATTGAAGTAGCCATCTTGGAACTAGCTCATGAGAAAACTGATAACGCAGATGAAGGAGAGAAAATGTAAAGAGCCTTGAGATCTTAATGAAAAAGTTGATCTGCTGAACTAACCAACTTTGTAGCTAAACTACCCCTTGGTTTCTTGTTTTGTGACATGACATAGCTTTTATTATTTAAGTACTTTAAGGTAGAAACAGACAAAACACTCTAAAAGATGCCCATGTGGGAATATAATTAGATCTTTTCTATCAAAGGTTTACTTCATTTTCTAAACCCATAATTTTTTAGCCTTATATAAGTTCTTGTCCATTTGTAAGTTAGTATTTCTTTTTTTTTGGTGTGTGTGTGTGTGTGTGTATGTTTGTGTGGGTCTGGGGATGGAACCCAGGGGCACTCAACTACCAAAATATACCCCCTGCTCTATTTATTATTATTATTATTATTATTATTATTATTATTACTATCATTATTATATTTTATTTTATTTTAATTCTTTTGGTGGTACTGGGGTTCCTGGAAACCCTTCTACCTCCAGGCTACACTCCCAGACCCATTTTTATACTTTGTAAAATTTTTATTTGGAAGCAAGGTCTCTTAAACCAGCATGGCTGGCTTTGAACCTGTGGGATCCTCCTGTCTCTGCCTCCCAAGCACAGGGATTACAAGTGTGCGCTACCACGCCCCACTATTCTTTATTTTGAAACAGGATCTCTCTAAGTTGCAGAGGGCCTCACTAAGTAGCTGAGGCTGTTTGCAAACCACAATCCTCCTGTCTCAGCCTCCAGAATGCTGGGATTACAATTGTGTACCACCACGCCCAGCAGTATTTCTTTAAAAGTTGCAAATGCCAACTTCTTCTGTCATTCCTTGCTAGATTAATTAACCAGTTGCATGAGACTGTGAAACCATGTTCCCACCAATTGGAGTAGAGTGCAGAAATTAACATTAGGAATATATAAACTAGGCTGGGCAGGGTTCTGGCCTAATGTACTTGCAGACCTGACTTCCTGGTGGCGAGATTTTTTTTTTGGAAAAAAGTAAAATTGCCTTGCTGAGCCATTTCAAACAGATATCTTTTCTTACAACACCATGGGAATTTATTTCTAATAGGCACCAGGCAAAAGACAACCTTGCCTAACACACTTGACAACTTCTGGCTCTACTTCATTGTACCTAACGTAACTCAGATGTGTTTCAATTTATAGGCTCCAAATCATTCTGTTGATATCCATAAATTTAGAGTTGATGATTCCAGATTATTTGCTTTTGTCCAATTGGCACAAGGTATGCTCATGGCTCAAAATAAAAGATGTAATCTACTAAATGAAAATGATTCATTCATTTCTTCAAAATGGTCTAAATAAATGTTTAAACTGAAAGTTTCTTTGAAACATAAACTTAATTCAGATATAATAATTCTAGTGCCTTTAATATTATAATTGTTATTTATTCTACTTTTGAGAGGAAGAGAGAGAGAGAGAGAGAGAGAGAGAGAGAGAGAGAGAGAGAGAGAGAAAGGATTGAACTGAGAATTAAGACACCTGTCTTGCTCTTTGTTTGAATGTTTGGTGATAATATTAAGTGCTATGTAGATCTCTGGAATTTTTGTGATCTTTTCATGGGATCTATAGAGTCAAAAGTTGTTTTTGTTTTGAACATGGGCCGCAAGGTCCTAAGACCAATAAGTCATATCACATACAATTTGTGTATTTCCACATATCATGAGGTTTATTCAACACTTGAAGATTAAAGCACATATGAGCCCAGCGTGGTGGCGCACACTTGTAATCCCTGTGTTTGGGAGGCGGAGACAGGAGGATCACACAGGTTCGAGGCCAGCCACGCTGGCTTAAGAGACTCTGTTTCCAAATAAAAATATAAAAAATAGGTCTGGGAGTGTAGCCTGGAGGTAGAAGGGCTCCCAGGAAGTCAAGTACCACACACACACACACACACACACACACACACACACACACACACACACATACACATTAAAGCACATATGAATTTATCAAAAAATTCTATAAAAAAAAGTTAAGCTAAGTTTGGGTGCTGGGAACTGCTTCATCAAAACCAACTAACAATAGATGTTTAAATTGTAATGTCATTCTAAAGATTTGTTTTGTTAAATTGATGATTTAATCCATTGGCTGGTTATTAAAAGGGATAAATTAGTAGGTAAATGTAAGTAAACTAATTGTATCTATACCTATGATCATAAAGGTATCTATATCTAAAAACTAAATGTGTGTATCTAGAGTCATCTAAATGTGCTAAAAGATTTAAAAAATCAAAAGTCAAAGGTTAAAGGTGTATAAATTTTATATTTGTATGTGAACTGACCAATAAGATTTTTGTTTTTTAATTCAGAGATTTAGCCTTAAGACCTGGTTTACATCTGTTTGTCCCAATTGAGTAAATGTCTCATTATATAAAAAATACGGTCGATGGTCAGGTAACACATTTATTTTCATTGTTAATGTTCTCTAAAATTACAAAATTGGTAATGTTGTCATCTAAAAGATAGAGCTATCTGGTTTTTGTCAATACTGTTAGCTCACATAGACTTATAGTTACCAGTGTAGCCCAATATGGGTCAATGGACTACCAGAGCAAGGCCAGCATAAAAATGGGTCAATATGCAGAAAACCCTTATAGATATATAAATGAAATTTAAGACCTGGCTATTATATTTGATCTAACAAAAATGAGATGCATATCTTGTCTCTGGAATGAATGGTCACATTAATTAACTTTTAAGTTTGACCTCTAAGATGTCTCAACAACAGAAATAAGGCGACAAATGCAGACACAGGGACAAGCCCATTTAATAGCCCTGCATTTGGGTAATAAGTCTTTGACCCCTCAAGATACCAATGGCTTCCTATACAGAGAGGGAAGGAGCTAAAGGCCTTATACCTGCCAGCATGGCAAAGGTGACTGGGTGTCGTGTCAAAGACTGCCCTGAGAGGAGTCCCATCTGCTTCTGGGCTGTACCACCTCTAAAAAAGCATGCTACCCTCACCTTTGAAAGGAAGTGAGGTCAGTCTGCTCCCTCATGGCTACCCTCAAAGACTGAGGACTAAGGATGCCCAGGGCTTGGCAAGACCCCTCTGATCAGCCCTCTGACCAGCTGGAGAAAGCCTGAGTAGCTCTTGAGGTGGTAGGCAAAATATTGTTTTTTTTTTTAATACAAGGCTTAGTCCTCTGCTTGCTTTGCCTCTTCTGTTTTGTATCTGGGGTTGACAGCACCCCAAGGCCAAAGAAATTTGTAACATCTTATAATTTAATTATTAAATTGGGAAAATACAAAATAATATGCTTTAAATTGCTCTTAACTACATAAGGTTTAAAGTGACTCCTAAGTCTTTTAAATGGTTTTGGTTGCTGGTATATAAACAACACTAAATGATATGCTTCTTTTGGATTTGCTTATATATAACAACAAAAGACAGATATAGAAAATGTATATGTTGGTGAATACAGAGAAAGGAAAGTTTGTGAGACCAAGAAAGAATATTATAAGGTTTATCCTAAGACTGTCCCATATGGGAAA